>NW_021604687.1:37306-52676 GCF_004785775.1 Grammomys surdaster
TGTCTCTCTCTGTCTCTCTCTGTCTCTCTCTGTCTCTCTCTGTCTCTGTCTCTGTCTCTGTCTCTCTCTCTCTCTCTGTGTGTGTGTGTGTGTGTGTGTGTGTATGTATATGCATGGGTACCCGGAGGCCTGAATTTGACTTTGGATGTCTTCCTCAATCACTCTCCACTTTATTTGAAGCAGGGTCTCTCATTGAACTCAGAGCTCACTAATTCAAACCAATGTACTTAGGCATCTCACCCAGGAATCTCCTGTCTCTGCTTCCTGGGTGCAGAAACTCCAGGTGGGACACCACACTTGCCTGGCTTTGTGTGGTTCTAGGGATCCAAACTCTTGTCCTCTCACTTCTGCAACAAGCACTGTATCCACCGAGTCATTTCTTCAGCCCTGGAAGTTGGTAGATTTAATACACAGTAATGGCATAAACTGAATCCTAAATCGCTGAACATTGAAACTCACCGTTATAACTAATGCTAATCCATGAATTCAGATGAGCACATGATTACCAAAATTAGCAAGTGTACAATGGTGAGGCACACCTAGGTTATGTTAATAGTCAAATTCCACACACTCTTGTCAGTCCATTGAGCTAAGAGACTCTCTATTGTGATCAGGACAGACATGGACACAGGTGAAGCCCACCAGGAATGTATTGGCCTGTGCCATGTTATAAGATTATTCTACCAGTGTTCAAAGATACTGAAAATTTTTGGAAAAACATCTTTCAGTGCCTTTTAAACTGTCATGTCAAAATGACTGCAAATGATCCTTTTGATAAAGAGAAAAGATTTACTTTAAGAAGCTTTGCCAAAAGAATTGCAATTGGTAAAAAAAAAAAAAAATAAAAAAAGAAAGAAAGAAAAAAAGAAAGAAAGGTGGCAGTTTGCCTTTTGTCTCCGGAGATCAGCCTGACTCATGCAGAAAGTGAGACTTACAGTCTCTTCACTCCAAGAACTCTCTTAGCTGTAGAGTGCTTCCCTGAATAGATTCCCTGCGATAAGGCCACGTAAAATGAGGTTTACTGCAAAGCACGCACCCCACTCTCAGGGCTCAGTCACAGTCATACATCCTTCCTGGAGTTCTCACTAAACCGTTCCAAAAGCATGCCTGGATTTCTAGACCCTGCCAGGACCGTGATGCAAATCCTGTAAACGTGGGTGACGTTGCTCGCAAGCTGCTGGCGTGCGTGCGTGAGTCACCTCCCTCTGGCACAACACCAGTTCTACGTAAAACTTCACATTCTTCGAAAGAACGTTCTCATCAGTGCACACGACACGAGACAGGGTTATCATAAAGCATGTTCTTGCTCCATACGTGTAAAGGCATTTTGCTTTAGAAATTGGATAGCATTTCGTGTTTTGTGGTCGCCAAACAAAACGTCTATCTAGCTAGAAAAGTCAAGGTATTTGTTTCGAAAGTTAATGTGGGGGACTGCAGCCTATGACTAAGCTCCAGGGGATCTAGCACGTCTGGTCTTATGTGCATATGAGGGACCCATGCATAGATACAAACATGCACGTAATTAAAAATAAAATAAAATCCTTTTTTAAGTAGTCAATATGAACTTCGTAAGCCACCAGCTAGTCCGTCATTATATCTTTAAGTAATTAATGTGAATATAATTTGGTAACATTACTTTTTTATAATGCTAATATCAGTAAAGATGATAGAATCATTTTTTACTTTTTTTTGAAAATGCAGAACATATGAATTGCTTTATTTGAACATACTAGCAACATTCATACGCATATGGTGTACAAACTTGAAAGAATATTGAAGGTTTGCCTATGAATAATTTAAACATTAAAGTACATTAAATTGATTTTTTTTTCTTCAGGAGCTTGTATCTGGTTTCTGGCTTTATGTCATTCAGTGGTACAATTGTTTTCCGTTTAATTTTTTTCCAGAATTGCAAGGGAACAGCTCCCCAGTACCAGTGACCATGTGACCCCTCACACTTGTCCTGGTAAATGAAGATTTAAACATAAACAGAAGCTTCTGGGAACTGAGGGTCTCGTCAGGTCTTTGATGGGACTGCAAATCTCTGACAGGGCAGGAAATGAGGGCACTGAGAAGCCAAACTCCTCAGAGGCAGCTGTCTCCAGGTACCAGAAGCACTTTTCTATTGGGCAGAAATGTGCTCTTATAAATGACTCTCTGCACCACTGTGGTCCACAGGAAAGAAAGTAGAAGTCTCTATTTCTCTAAAATTCAGTAGAAAGCAAGATCTTTACCTGAGGGGAAAAGGAATGTTTTCAAAGGACTCCTCATCCTTCATTTTCAGGTTCAGTCATCTCTAGACACACTTGCTGTTTGCAATTCATTGCTTCAGTGACTCTTCAGTAACCTGTGTGTTAGACAAGAGCCAGGGATGGGGAGATCACTGGAAGCCAGAGGGACAGAAGTCCTCCTCTCTGGAAGACAGTGATTAGACATGCAACTGTGTCTGTGGTGACTGTATAAAGACAGGAGAAATGGGGAGCATTGGGGTCTGTGTAATAGCACAGGCTGGTCTTTCTGGTCTAGGGAGAAAGGCTCATTAGAAAGGATTTATGTAAGTTTCAGAGCACAGGCAGACTTCTTTGTGAAATCTGCTTTCTTAAATCCTTTAGTGAGACCTTCCTCCTATTGAAACAAATAGTTGTTGGGGTTTGTAGATGGGCAGCTGTGATTCCATGGTGATATGTATAATATTCTACAAATACGGAGGAGATGAAACCTCCCCTCTCGCTAGTGAGCAGTAACTCTGACCTTGATTTCTATGATGAATGATCTTTTTCTATCATAAAAGTCATCAGTGACCATTAAAGGGAGTCCATAAAGCCTCTCTGCATGACCCAACCAAGTTGCCCAGGGGTACTTAGAAAGACGTAGAAGAGTAAAGATTGCTTGGGCAAGATGAATTCTTCATGAACATTGTCACGAAGTTCAAAAATAGATGAATATAATGGTAAAGCAAGAATCACTGACATTTATATTAACAAAATTACACTTTAATTTTTAAAAATAGAAAATACAGCCAAACGAGTAGAAAAGTTGAAAATCACCCTAATTTCTACTCAGAGATGACCCTGTCCGCATTCTGGGGTGAATCTCCAGACTGTGTTTATGTGTATTTGTTAAGGGCAGATTAAATGTAATATCATGTCAACATCTCTGAAAAGAGAAGAGAGTTGATTAATAGTTTTGGCTCCTTTACCTGGAGAAATGGCCTAGTAGGTAAGAGTACTTACTTATTGTGTAAATATAAGAACCTCAGTTCAGATCCCAGCACTCATGTAAAAGCTATCTGTGGCCATCTATACGTGCAACCCTGGGGCTGGGTAACAAAAATAGTTGGATTCCAGAATGTCACTGACCAAAGCAGTGTAAGCAAAATGGTGAGCATAAGGTTCACTGACAGACCCTGCATGATGACTCATCCTGGTTGTGAAATTCACTACATCTGCAATCGACTAAAACGCAAGTATCTGGTGCACCTGCGAGGATACACCTTGGTTGGATAATTTGAGGTGGGAGGCCAACTCTAAATCTAGACCACAGTTTCTGGTGTCAGCTCTCATTGAAGGACACTGAAGAAGGAAGACTACTTTTTGCCTGCTTGCCAACTCTCCCAATGGCCATCTACTCTGCTGTTGAAACAATCTTTTGTAGAGAGAATATCTTCTGTCTATATGGATGTGTAACCTGCTAATAATAAATCTGGTGGCTTATGGCTTAGTCAGGAAATAGGAGGTGGGACATCCAGGAGAAAGAAAGAATTCTGAGATACAGCTGGGCAGGACATTCGCCTGGAAAGATGTGAGGAGAGACACATGGTCCCTGAGCACAGGTAATCAGCTACATGGCAAAATGTAGATTAAAATAAATGGGTTATCTTATTATTCTAGTCAGAGAAGAGACTAACTAAATGACCAAGGTATCTGTAAATATATTTTAAATCTGAGTCTTGTTTCTGGGAGCATGCGTCTGGGTGTGCCGCGCCGACCCCGACCAGGGGGAAGAAGACGCAGGACAACCAGGTTCCTTCTCGAGGCAGTTTAATCAGGATTCTTCTGGCTTCTCCTTTCTTCTTCTGGCCCCTCCTCTTCCCTCGGCTCTGACTCTTATACCAAAGCCTCTGCCAATGGCTGGCCGCCACGTGGCCAATCACCATAGGTCCCACTAGATCACACCACTCATAGCACAGCCCCATGCCTAAATATAGAGTTATTTATCACTCCAACAAGGCGGCAGCACGCGCCATCTTTAGGGCGCCGCACTGGCTCTCTACATCTGGGAGGAAGAACTAGACATAAATTTTATACTCCTTCACTGGTATTAGAAAATACTTCTTCAGGATTCCAATATAACCTGACAACCAGCAGCTCTCTAGGGATTTCCAGGGACTCCAGAACCATTTAGACCTGCTGAGACATCCAGCCTTATAAATTTAACAGTTACCAGATCCTTGGCCTTCTCACTGTGAGACAGCCATTGTTGGACTGTCAGACCACAGGTTGTAAGCCAACCAAGTAAAAAAAATGTATATGTAATGTATATGTAATGTATATGTAATGTGTGTGTAATGTATATGTAATGTATATGTAATGTGTATGTGTGTGTGTAAGATTTATGTGTATGATGTATGTGTATGTATGTGTGTGTGTGCATGTTTGTGGGGTGTGTATGTATGTATGTGTATGTATATGTATGTGTATGTCTATGTGTATGCCTATGTGTATGTGTATATATGAGTGTGTGTGCATGTGTGGGGTGTATGTGTGCGCATGCATATGATGTATATGTATGTGTACGTGTATATGTAGAGTGTGTGTGCGTGTGTGGGGGTGGTGTGTTAGGGCTGTGTGCTGTCACTGATGTTCTTCTGAATGTACAGCACAGTTGACAAACTGAGAAACACTGTTCTAGTCCATGGCGTAGCTACTGCCATGGGACCTATTTCTGTTCCCTCAACAACACATGAGGGACACTTTTCTGGATCATGCAGTAATCTATGCGCCCTTAATGGCTGTGCATATTTATTGTGTTTATTTACATGAAGAAACAGTTCCTTTAAAAATAAATTGCCTTGCAGTTTGGCCCAATCAGATTTTTTTTTCAGTATAAAAGAGTTCAAGTTGTTAAGCATTTCCATATCCTTTAAAAAGACAGTTCATCAACTGAATTACTGCCCATGATTTAAACTGTATGATTTGGAAAATACTCTGTTTAAATAACTCTACAGATCAAAAAGGACTATATTTATTATGCCATTTATTTTTCAATTATGACTCTAGAGACTCAAATATGACATTTGAGAAGAAAAAAAATGCTTTCTGTAATTTTGGTTTAGCTACTCCACCTGGCATGGTTGAGGAGCGCTTGAGAGTCTTGTGCCAGAGCACACTGATTGATTTCAGTCCATCCACAGAGAGTTCTAGTTCATTGCCATTTTTGCAATACATATGTGAATGTGGTTATGAAGGAATCAGTGTGGTTTTTGCATTTTGACTCTTATGTCTCTGGTTGTGTGTGTGTGTGTGTGTGTGTGTGTGTGTGTGTGTGTGTGTTTTCAATGAGAAGCCATTGAAAACTCTCAACAGTTTGGGAAACAGGGTGGGAGGGGTTTAGTGGAAGAATGTTAGCCTTGTGTATGTGAAGCCCTGGGTTTGCTCTGCAGCACTATAGAAAAACAAACCCCACTAATTTTAGGATTACACTGATCTCAAGTTTGCCATTTCCTCTTCTTTACTAGAAATGACTTAAAGTCTTTCTGTCCTTAGGAACTCTTGCTTCATAATAAATAATCAGTGTATATTTCTTAAATTGAACAGAGATTTTGGTCCATAAAGATTTACCTTATTCCTCAAACCCTGGATTCCACTCTTTAGTTGACCTGTGCATTGCAGATGGACCAGGGTAAGTAGTACAAGAATAATGCCCTATCTTGTTTGTTTTGTTTTGTTCTGTTTTTGTTTTGTTTTTTCCAGAAAAGATTGATGAGTACTCTTCTGGTACCTGGTACTTTCTTCCCAGGCAATAAGACAGAGCAGTGAGCAAGCTGGACAGATCCCTTCTCCTGTGGAGCTTGATGTTTCCAGGGAGGAAGACAAAAAGCTCAATAGCAATTGGTCCATGTAATGTATCTGTGGTATGGAGAATGGAACTGCTATGTTGGATGAGCACCAATAGCTCTGCCCTTACAAATTCTAGCAAGATCTAGAACTTTCTGCTCTCATTCAGGTAGAGTCAAACAAACAAACAAACAAACAAAGACATTCATGGAGTCATTTGATTTCTCATGACCACAATACAATCTCATTCTTGTATTATTGGCCTCTGTTCTTTGATAAGAATGAAAATGAAGTTATTTAGACTCCAGCCTTCTCTGAGGCCCTGCTCAGCCATGGTAAGCTTTGTACATGTGAACTGCAAGAGGAATGGGCCACCTTCTCTTCTCCTTCCTGATGTGGATCCACAGCTTTCTACTTTCTGGATCTAGACCCTTGAGCTGGGAGAGCAGTCATACACTCCTGCTAGTCATACACACAGCTGCAGAGTAGCCCCAGCTTCCTCCTGACCCACCCCCGCCCATTTACTCCCCTGTATATTTATTATTGTACAGATATTTCTCTTTAGCAAGTCTATATGGCTGCTGCTGTCTTCACCATCTCCACCTGTGCCTCAACTGCAGCATTTGTCCTGTAACAGGATGGTCAAGTAGACTGTCTCCCATTGTCTTGGAGCCTCCTTTGGCTGTTCAGGCCTACTGGGTCTCTCCATTCACCATGCATATCTCCTACCCCTCTTCTAGACTGCAGGATGCTCATAGGTTTCTCCATCACTGCACTGAGACTAAGGCAGGGAGATTTAGAGCCTCAATGTCTACTGTTCTTAGAGGGAGGAAAGTCTTTCTCTGAAGCCCTTCTGACACCTTTGTATATTCTTGATACAGGTGAGTCACAATCTTTGGAAATCCTAAGATGTTCAAATGATGGAGAGTCATCTCACATTCACTTTGGTGTGTACCATTGTAGTCACTGCTTTTAAACAAAGACTAGAAGAAGTTGTTTCCATGCATGGAGTTGTAAAGGGAAGTATATCAGGATGGAGAGAGAAGTGAGTGTCTAAGCAGGGTGATGTTTTATATGGAGTGTTTATATGGTGATGTTTATATGGAGAATCAGAGAAGCCCTCTCTGTGAATGTGAGAATAAACAAACTCCAACTAAAGGGTGGAAGTGAGCCCTATGGCTACCTCTTGGAAGATCATCCATTCTGGACAGAAAGAAAGCATGCATAGTGCATGATCTTGGAGCATGATCTTGGAGCAGGAGTATGCCTGGCATGGAGGAGGTAGAAAGTCAGAGGCTACAGCAGGTAAAAAGGAATGAGATAGACACTGAATCACAGACAAAGCAGGGAGATAGCACAAGCCTGACTCAGAGTCTTGAAACTGAATAGCCTTCGAATTTTTATTTTGATGTTGTTCTGTTATTGTGGATTTTTTTCCATTTATTTGTTTGTTGTGATGATGGCTGATGCTGCAATAAAAGACTGTTCCTTTAAATGTCAGGGAAACACATGAAAGAGATTCTGTCACTATAATTGAATGAAATACAGTGACATGTAATATTACTGCGGACATAAATATGGTTGATCTACTGATAACTAAGACTGTTTGGGTGGCTTTTTGATATACAGAATAGATTTCTGTTATAATACCTATATAAATATATACTGTTAGTTTCCAGATATTTTATTTGGATATTTTATTTCATTAAAAGCCGATCTTCTAAATCTCCTGGAAGAGAGATTTTTCTATGTACTCCTCTTAAATACAAGTCAGTACTATTCTATACACTGGCTCTCCCCCTTCCCGAGCGCTTTAGGTAAATGGAGTTTCAGTCCACTCAAAGACAAGAATGAAATGACTAAGGATTAGGGACTACAGTGGTAGTTCAGCCACCAGTAGGAACTAACTAACCATGTCCTTAGTGTGGAACGTTTAGGTGTCCCACAGAATATTGCCTACAAGAAGCCTAACCCTGGGACACATGTGCAACACAGTCCTGGGCCACTCTGCAGCCTTCTAGAAAGTCCAGAGTTATGCTACCAGATGGTCTTCCATGGGGTTTACTCTTAGGCAGGCAATTCCCAGGGCTCTGGATGCCCAGCACAGAAAAGCCACTGAAGAATTACTGCTCTGGTAAGGTAGGGTCAGTCTAGAACCCACATGAGTGGAGAGCCTTCAGGAGGAGAGCTTCAGGAGGAGAGAAGAGCCTTTCCAAGACAGGGAAGAGTCTTCCAAGCTGTAGACAGAGCCTGGGACAGTAAGGCAAAAGCAGAGAAGACAGCAGTAACCATTACTGAGGTATCTATCAATATAAGGCATGTGCCTGGCCTGCCCACAGGAGGGGCAATGTCATCAAAAAGACAATGTGGTAGGTCTCCTCTGTGCTCTCTGGAGTGAGCAGTAACTGAGGGAAAAGGAGAAAGCCAAGGGTCACTTTGAATCACCAGCTGTAGGCTTAGGAATACAACTCTCTTACTCAGTGTCAACCTCTCTATTAGGCAGGTTAGGTACAGAGCTTATGATCTGAGATATGTTTAAAGAACTATAATTTTATTTTACATGAGAAGAATGAAAAGAATATGCTTTAGATATTGGTATTCAGATTATGACCTTCACCTTTATATTGGAGTATTTTTTTTAATACAGAATGTAAAAAGAAACGTATGAAAGCAAGTGCCTAGGCTCACAAAAGTCCATAATGCAGCTGCTGCTGTCCTCACTCTCCCAGTCTCTGAAATGGGTAAAGAGTCACCTAGCCCATCCATTGCTACGACATCACACAGGCATCACTTTCTTGTTGCTGCTGACTGCTTTACCCTGGGTGGGAGGCAGCCAGACAAACACACCAAGAGTTCCATCTCCATCTCCCAGATGTTGCTGCAGATCGGCCATGTGTCTCTAATAGCATCATTCCCAGAGAATAGTTTTCAGTGGTTTCCAAATATATATTTCTATCAAGATGGACCTGAGAACCTCAAAGCAGATCTCAAAAACTACTCTGTGTGTGTGTGTGTGTGTGTTAGCATGTGTGTGTGAACTAGTGTGTGTGTGTGTGTGTATGTGTGTGTGAACTAGTGTGTGTGTGCTAGCATGTGTGTGTGAGCTAATGTGTGTGTGTGTGCTAGCATGTGTGTGTGAACTAATGTGTGAACATGTGTGTCTGTGTGTGTGTGTTGGTCCCCAGGTGAGTTGAGTATTAGCCAGCCTTGGGATGCCTGCCCTCATTATCACTGTCCAGCCTCTTATACCTGTGTTCCCCGTGCACCCCTATTCCTGATTTTTCCATTCTTCTATCTACCCCATGTACACCCAGAAAAACACATCACTACGACCTATTTCCCTGGCTTCTGGTTTGGCACCTCTCAGGAGGCTCTGGCAGGAGAGGTTAGGAGGAACTGAATAAGCTGAGTCCGGGAATTGACCTTGGTCCTTCCCATGCCAAAGTTTGGCAGCGGTTATGTTCATCTGTTTAATGTCTCTCCTAAAGCTCTAACTTTCTTCATATTCTGTTGGGGAAGGTTCCAGATGGCTGACAACCGAAGGCACTTTGCCTTGTAAGTTTCATTACCCACTCCTAACTTTGTAAATATACCTTTCATCAAACCCTCTCCACTGCCTTCTGAACTGAACCATCCCATTGGGGTGGGGGTTGGGGAGAGGGATGGCTCTTTCCCCATACGCTGTAAATTTTTTAAAGGTAATCCTGCATTGTTGATGTGGTCACCTTCAGGATCTGCAAACACGAATGCAGTCCCACTGCATGGACTTAATACAGCTCATTCTTTCGGTGAGCTTCATATACCACTATTGTTGATTTGTCCCTGCAGCAAAAGCAGGAGGTTAGTGTTCTTGGCGTTGGTTTAGTGAAAGAAACAAATTCACACAGCCAGAGGGAGGTAACTCACTTCAGGTAAGAGATAAAACCAGAACCCATCACACAGGACTGCCTCGCAGGCCCCGCCTTCCTGGTGAACCTCTCAATGCCCCAGGCAGAAGGCAGCTGTCATATCTGGCACCTAGACTTTGCTTTTCACAGGTTGGCAAGCTGTGGCTACTGGATTATAGACTTCTCAAGTGCAGCTTGCTCCGGTTTCTGGAAAGGGCTTTATTGAAATATTTTTTCCCTTGTGATTGATGGGCTTAAAATCCTCACCGTGAATCTGGGGGTAGCGGCTCAATTCTTGCTCTTCCCAGGCAGCGCTGTGGATTGTAATATGCAGCTACAATAGAGCTGGTGTTTTCCAGGAACAATGCCTGCTTCTGCTTAAGTTTTATGGGAGTCCCCACTTAAAATTTCCCCACTTACAAGGTCCATATATAGCTTTTCTGGTCTAGGCTTTCTCAGAGATACCCAAGGGACACAGGGCCACATCATCCACTCCAAAGAAGGAAGGAGGAAAGGAAATGGCACACTTTGGCTTTAACTGTTTGCTGGCAGATGTCTGTGTGAGAATGAATACCTGCAAGCAATTATATTTCGTTCCTGGGATGGCTTATAGACATTGATATGGGAATGGAATAGGATCTAAAGTTTGGCCTGATGTCTCCCTTTTGTACATAATTTAACTCTTTCTGAGCCCTGCTTTATTCACTTGGAACTTGAGATTATGGTTTTGGCTGAAAGGAACAACACAAGAGAGCAGGGTACCAGAAGACAGCTCACTACCCAAATGTAAGCAGTCTTCTCCGGACATTCTGGGTCATGTGATTTGATATCTTTTGGTGTGGCTGGGGAGCTCACTCATAGAAATCTTGAATCTTTTATATGATATAGGTCACATGGAATTGGTCCCTTGCACATGGTTCTGTTTCCCCTGACAGATTCCATCCACATGAAGACAGACCTGGAGAGGAACACAAAACCTTCTCTCAGTCCAATCCTCTACAGATTGAGAGACATTCGAAGCACACAGATCAGGCAGGCTTGGAATCTGGCAGTGGGTTTGAGAATCTACCCTTCCCATCTGTGTGGACAGGGTGGGTCCAGTAATTTACAGAACGCTGTGGTAACACACTGCCCTTTGTTCAGAATTTGTTAGAGAATATCAGGACAGCAATCCAGTATGGACAGGAGCTTTTCCTCAGGATCAGACCCTGTACATACATGACCTTGGTGAGATCTTGAGATGCTGAACCAACTGCTCTGGAACTTTCTTCTTTCAACTTGGTTTGCTTGCTTGCTTATTTGTAACAGTTTTCACAGAGCCCATGCTGGCTTTGAACTTACTATGCAGCCATGGATAACACTGAAGCCCTCTACCTCCAAAGTGCTAATGTGACAGCTGTCGCTTCCATCTTTAAAATGAAGGTTAGTTGCTAACTGGCAGACTGTGCTAGGAGAGGTTCCTGGGCATCTGGTGGCAAAGCACAGGCTTTTCACCCACCGGGATCCATGAAACTACTGTGAGGTGGGTCACTCCCTTCAGAACATCAGTGTCTGACTGACACTGAACAATACTGCTCCATTGTAGGTTTGTTCTTGAGTGATTCATTCTCACAAGCAAAGGACCCTTGGGAGGGCCAAATCTTGATCCAGATGGGATAACTACTGTCAGAAAATCTTGATTATTGTATGCTATCATAGTTGAGTCTAAACAATAACATAAAAAAATCTTTTTAAAACTGAGTTGTAGTGTAAGCAGACTTATACTTGGATTACGTACTCTTTTAAATTTTTAAATTACGTTTTATTAGGAGTGTGTATGTGAATGCCTCTGTGTGTGTGAGTGTGCGCCCGAGTGTGCGCGTTCTTGCACATGTACATGAGTGGATGCTCCCCAAGAGGCATCAGATTCCCAGGAGTTGGAGTTATAGGCAGGTGTGAACCTCTCAATGTTGATACTAGGGGTGAGAACTTGGGACAGTCAGTCTTCTGGAAGACCACTGCATGTTCTTGACTGCTAAGTATCTCTCCAGTCTACCCTGTAATTTCTTACTGGAGCCTTGCAGGTTATTATATGGTTAAATTCTCAGCTGTACATTTCTTAAAGGAAAAAATACTTCAGGGCTCAGGGAAAGCTGCCAATCCCTGATGCTGCAGCCTTAGAGTTTGGAGTGCTGAAAGAAACCCTCACACGCCCCTCCATTACGAAAGGTTAAATTGTCAAATCAAGCCTTGAAAGCCTGAATTCGATTTTGTTGCTCAGCTACGTAAGTGCTCGGAGCCTTAATAAAGGTATTTAACTTGGGCTTTTTCTGCCCCTACACAAGCTTCCCCATTGAGATCAGGGAGAATGTTTTAATGTGCACACATAAGTCAGGCTGAACCGGTCAGTGGCTGCAAGGTTCCTGGCAGACGTCCATTGTTGTTAGAATTGATGGCGCACAGAGCTACACCGCAACCCACTGCAGGGAATCTGCCACTGGGGCTTCAGTCCAAAGCCTGGCACAGGCTCCCACCTCCAATCACTTGACCACTGGCTCTTTCATCTACAAACTGGTCCCTTTGCCAGACCATCCTTCATCCTGCCAACTTTAAGGTCTCCAAAGTATCTCCTGCTTCCCCCACAGAGGCATATTTCCCTCCTTCACATCCTCCTTCTATCCAAAAAGCCACCAGCCCGGCCAGTCTTTCATCCTGCGGCTGAACTGACTGATGGCAGAGTGGTTTTTAAGGTCTCTTTTAACACATGTAAATACACTGATGTAATTCAGCCAAAGCATCAGAAACAACTGAATTGTTTTAACATCTGAATTATTTTGTTATTGTTATTCTCGTACTGAGACAAGATCTCACTGTATAGCAGAGGATGACCTCGAACTGGTGATCACCCTGCCTTGGCATTCAGAGTGCTAGGATTACAAGCATTCACCACCATAACCTGTTCAGACATGAGAGTTCTTGTCATAATGATGATACTCTGTTTTACTTAAGTAACACACCCTTTCTTTAGGATGTGTAGACCTGTGAGGATACTCAACCACTTTGCTACAGACCCCTGGTTGTTGTAATGAAACTCTACTTCCTAGGAAGGGTTCAGATGGGTATGGACTCATGGCATCTCTCTGTCACATTCAGATGATAACTTCTGCTCTGCTATGAAAATGTATAACCCCATGCTAAACAGATTCTAGAAGTGAAGCTTGGAGCCTGTTACTGCCTTTCTCCCAAACACATTCCCTCCCCTTCCCCAACCTTTTTCCCTTATCCACTCTCACTTAAAGAATTCCATCCCTAGTGAGAATAAAGTCCCTCTGGCAATCTCAGCTTCTACCCTTTGTCTTCCTTAGGGCCATGTTATTGTAAGCCAAAAATGTACCAGAAAACGGTATGCATATCAGCACTCATGGGCCCACCTTGAAAATACGGGATTTTTATTCTTAAAGTGCTATAAGCACATGCATTACTGAAACTTTACAGAAATATAAAATTGGGGTTATACCTTCTCCCCAAGGACCTCTAGCTTCTCTCTAACACCATTCTATACTTGCCCACTCTTTTTTCAAGTTGGGTCTTTGCAGAATGATTGCTTCTTGCATGTGTTTCCCCCATTCTTCTACATCTCTGCAAAAGTCCTCTTGTTGACATCACTTCTCTTGAAAATCTCTGTGCTGGGGTCAGTTTCTTCCACTTTCTGAGATACATTGGGAAGGGCACACCCTCTGAGGGACCCTGGAAAGAATACAGTCTTTGAGGATCTCTTTACTCTCTTCTTTGGCAATCGTGTGTGTGTGTGTGTGTGTGTGTGTGTGTGTGTGTGTGTGTGTCCTGGACACAGAGGTGGCTGACACTTGTTCTCTAAGGCAGATCTATCTCACTGTTCTCTCCAACTGGAATCTCCCTTAAAAAATACTGCCCAGTGTTCTGGGAGTTTTAGCCTATTGTATCTCCTCCCACTGAGCTGTCCGATCAACTCAGCCTCTGCCCTCACTGCTGCTCTCATTATGTGCCCATATCTGGTTCTTTGGAAGAATTTTAAAAATTAATTAAGGAAATGAAGAGAATATAAATATAGCCATGATTTATGCCTTTGTCTAACTTTTAACTATACACCACACACTTGTTTTACTTGCCACTGGGGAGAGATGTTTCTTAATCCGTCCCTTTTGTCACTAATATCTAGTCTGTCTTTGCCCTACACACATGGAGCTCCATCTGCAGCATCCATGGGTGCCAGCAGAAACACACACTGACTTTACTGCTATTTCTGATGTCTGTACTTTGGTGCAGGTAACAAAATGAAATACTGAAAGATTTGCAATGAACTTGAACATCCCAACAAAGTGAGTCAGCCCTGAGCACAGGCATTCTTACATGCTTCCTTTTACAAATGGACATTTCTTACAACAAGTCCCTCCAACTATATACCTTTAAAGCTCAGAGTGAGCTTATATTAACTTATTAACTGAGCTAAGGAAGAGAACTGGGTGTGTTATATTGCTCTTGTGAACATATGAACAGCTGAAGGCTTTCTGGAGATCAAGTTGGCAACACACATCAAAAACTAAAAATATGAACACCCTGAGACTGAGTCATTCCAGTTTTCATCATTAATTCCAAGTAAATAATTAAAGATCTGTACAAATAGGTACCTATAAATATCTCAACTGTATTTTGTAATCTGCATAAATGATTCTGTTTTACTGGAAATTATACATACATGCATACATACATACATACATACATACATATGAGACAAATCATTGACAGGTACAAAGGTGCTTTGATCAAATCAGCTCTCTGGGGAAAAATGCTTAGATGTGGCCTTTGTCATTTTCTGTGGTGTGAAACAGACTAATGGCCAATCTCAAGGTACCAACTCTAAATCATTTACATTCAGAATTGGAAAACAAAGTACATGTATTTCTCCAAACTATCTGCAGGACTCTGATGGGGATAAGGGAGGGAGGGAGGGAGGGAGGGAGGGAAGGAGGGAAGGAGGGAGGGAGGGAAGGAGGGAAGGAGAGAGGGAGGGAGGGAGGGAGGGAGGGAGGGAGGGAGGGAGGGAGGGAGGGAATGTGACCTATGAGTGGCTTCAGATTTCTTCTTGGGATTGGCTTTTTAGTTCCTGAAGTGAAAGTGCAGTGCAGTAGTGACAGAAGTCTCTGACGCTAAGTGCACAGTGATGGTGAGGGTGCCTGGAGAGTCAATACCAACCAACCACAGGTCCCAGGGTCTAAACCACCAGCCTGGGAGCACTTAGGGAGGGATCCAGGGCTTTAGCTGAATATGTAAGAGTGGAGGGCCCTGCTGGGCATAGGTGGAAGAAGAGAACCTTGACCTCATGAAGGCTGGATGCCCCAGGAGGTGGGAATTTTGAGGGTGAGGAGGTGGGAGTGGGGGAGTAGATAGAGGTTACATCCACAGAGAAGA
>NW_021604687.1:52776-63338 GCF_004785775.1 Grammomys surdaster
GTAGGTAGAGGTTACATCCACAGAGAAGAAGGAGGAGGGGTGAGGGGATTGGGGGTTCCTGGGTGGGTGGGGGATGGGGTAAGGGGACAACATATGAAATGTAAATAAAACATCCAATAAAATAAAATAAAATAAAAACAAAGAGAATGATACAAAGGAAAAAAAAGAGAGTGAAGAGAGTCAGCAAGTGTGAGCAGTGAGAAAAACACAGTCTCCAAGGCCCCAAGGAAACTAAGATTGGGAGCAGAAATATTGAAACATGCAACCACTAGAGTTCTGCAAGAGAGATTCATTTTATCTCCAAAATTCCTTTAAAGTCTGCTTGTTGCTGTGTGTATGTTCATACAAATAGGTACACACATATACATGTGCATATATGCAAGCTCATGAAGGTGTGTGCCTGTATGTGAAATGTGTTTGGGTGTATGCAGGTATTTTTATGTGTTGATGTATACATGTAGACATACATATATGTATATTGGGGGGGAGGCTCAAGCAAGCCAGTGACATGACTAGGCATAAGCCTGCGGGTGTGGGGAGGAGGGACTACAGAGAGGGAAGAGCAGAAGTTGGGTGGTCAGAGTGGGGTGGGGTGACTGGATGAGAAGTGTGGGGGTGGTAAGAAGTAGTGGTATTAAGATGTATTTGGAAGGGACAGCCGCCAGGATTTGCTGTGAATCTCACGCCGCCAGACTGGCACCGCTGTGTAGACAAGTGTTCTGATTTAGATTGCTTCCAGTGAACTATTCTTTGCGGGGGCAATTATATTTTATTATCCCTGTGGAATGCAGCCCACACATACATAAGGGGCCAAACTGTCACTTGCAGCAACTCCAATCATGTCACTTCCCTAATCAGTGGCCCCGTCCTGTTCCCTATGATCTCCTGTATGGTCCCTAAGTTCACAATCCAGTCCTGGCACTGAATGATTATTCACTGTTTGAGACGCTCCTTTCAAACCATCACATGACTCATCAACCCATTATTTCTTGTTCCGATTGTAGACAACCTCACTGTGGCAGAGTATATTAATAAATGCCCAAATTTCACCGTCCCTTTCTCCACACTCCCTGGGGGAAAGTATATGCTTCCCACCCCAAGAGAGCAAACCTGACCCAGTCACTTGTCTTTTCCTAGTGAACTAACTGTGAAAGTCTGAGTAAAGGTATCTTTATTCTTTCCCATCCTCCAAGAGGCCAGCTTGCCCTCCATGGACAGACAACAGTACTAAGTTAGAAAATTTCAAGCAAGCATCCTGCTACGTTTTCAGGACAAAGACTGATTGAAAAGTTGGTTTATATATTTACTGTGTTAGGTATACTTCCTATGTCCTAAATGAAATGCCTAAACTTAGCTCATAGTTTGGGAGGCTGGAAACCCAAAATTGGGCAAGGACACTGGTCCAGTCAAGGGCTCTTTGGGCACCTCATATCATGGTAAAAGTCATGACGATGAGAGCAAACGAGGTGTGAAGAACAGATGGCATAATAGACAAGAAGCCAGAAAGAAACTGAGGAGGGGGCAGTGCTACTTCTTTATATGAATCCCCTCTGACAAGCTAACCAGGACTGGGAAGTTGGCTTAGCAGGAAGTGACACCTGCTGCCAAGCTTTATAACCTAAGTTCAACCCCCAAACTCACGGTGGAAGAGAAGAAAAACTACTACAAGTTGTCATCTTCATACAGCAGTTGTCACACACACATACAAATAAATCAATCAATTAAACTTAATCTAAGCACTAACCAGAGTCCCATGAGAATACATAATGCCTTATGAAAACAACACCCTCAGGTCATGTAGCCTCCTCTCAGTAGATGCCACCTCAATGATCCCATCACCTCCCGGCATCACTACAATGAGGACCAAACTTTGGGGGACATGTTTAAACTACATCTAGCCACTGTATTGACATTGTTGATTTTTTTTCCTTACTAGGAGAACTCACTCTGGAGTAGAAGGGTTTTTTTCTGGTCTACGGATTAAGGGTACAGTTCTTCTTGGTAGAGGAAATAGGGCAACAGAAACAGTTCTCAGCTGCAGCAGCTGCAGGAGTGTAAAACTTCTCACTCACATCTGGGAGGACAAGAAGAAGAGAGGACAGGTAACAGAGGAAACAGGAAAGAGACAGAACAGGTAGGTGAGAAGACAGGAAGAATAGAAGGCAGGAAGGAGAGAGGACGGGAAGCAGAAATGGAAGGAAGCAAAGAGGGGAGGAAGCAAAAAGGGCAGGAAGCAGATTGGACAGGAAACAGGAAGGACAGGTAACAGAGAGAACAGGAAACAGAGAGACTGAGAAATAGGGAGAAGAGGTAGTAGAGAGAAAAAGAAGCAGAGATAGCAGGAAGTAGAAAGAATAGGAAGCAGAGAGGAGAGGAAGCAGAACGGATAGGAAGCAGAGAGGCTAGGAAAAGAAAGGACAGGAAGCAGAAATGGAAGGAAGCAAAGACAGGAAGAAGCAGAGAGGCCAGGAAGTAGAGAGAACATGAAGCAAGGCAGAATTATAAGCCTCAAGGCCTACCCCCTAGTGTCTCACTTCCTCTAGGTTAGTTCCAATTCCTAAAGCTTCCAATAGAACGTCAGCAGCTGAGGACCAAGGGGTCAAGCACAAGATCATAAGAGGGACTTTCACACCTAAATAGTGCTGACCCTTCCAACACTCTGATGATTCCACGGCTCTGACAACCAGAGTTAAACACAGTGTGGGCTGTTTCCAGCTACCTGTGTGGAGCTTGACATGGGATGCTATGTGCACTTTGCTAATATCACTGAAGAGGTGGCCTGGAAACCTAGAGAACTGGCCACAGACAGATTCTACTCTTTGCCTGTTTACAGGACTCCCCTGTCTGAGAAAAGGGTGACTAATCTTCCTCTCCAATAGCATGAGCATGCAAATTGAGGGCTCCTACTTTCTTCTCTTGAATGTTCTAGTACCAAGTCCCTTCTGGATAAGTGAGAGATGTCAGCAATCACTCCTGGATTCTCCAGACAGACCTCCTGGATCTAAAACTTGCCTCTGGTACTCATCAGCTGTGTGCCTCTAAACAAGTTATTCAGCTTCTCTGAACCTTACTTGCTTACCTGCAAGATGGGCTGGTGACAACCACCCTTACCTCACCCTGCTGTTAAGAGGTGTAATGAACTATGACTTATGAACTGTGTGTGAACCCTCCCTCCGGTACTTTCTTAGCATCAGTTGAAGAAATAGTCCATTCTTATAAATCTAGTCTATTCTGGAGTGAGAGCTTATGCTTTCTAATACCTCATACATAACATAAAGCTAGAAAATTCATCCTGATTAGCAATGACCAGATTAATTTTGTAAGGTACAAAGGGTGGACCTAAGCAGCAGGCACTGAATTTTTTTCATGCACTTATAATTCAGAAGGTATTTATTGAGAGCCAGAGTCCTAAGGTCTAGTGTTAACATCCTGGCCAGAAAAAAAAACAAACAAAAATCCCTACTCTTGCAAAGATATGATATACTGAGAGCTTGGGAGAGAGCAAAGAGCAAGATGAACCTGAGAAAAATCCAAACTGCATTGGATAGTCCTGAGGAAACAAAGAAAAATAAATTAAAGAAAGAGGAGAGACCACAACTGCAGACCAGGGTGGTCATCGAGGTCGATCTTGGAAGCAGGTTGTCCTCAGGATATTTTGTGTACCTTGGAGAGTCTATGACTCAGAAATCAAGTTCCTATCCTTCTCCAAGCCTCCTTGACTCAGGTGCAGTAAAGCAAATCAGAGTCTCAACATTTTTGCATGCACTCAAGTTAAACATTGAACTTGGAAGGGCATAGAAGATCATGACTGCCGGGCCAGGGTAAGCAAACCATGAGCCAAACCTACATTTGCTGAATTCAGTCTTGAAAGAAAATCTTCATTAGAAGTGGTGATGACTGAAATTTCCCTGCCCAAGGACAGTTGGCTAAACACTTCATAAGGAAGCAAAAAGAGAGCCCAAGGGGAGGTTGCAGATGCCTCCTCCTTCTGAACTCTCCATATGAAAACCCCAGGGTGTCTAGGAAGAAGGCATAATTACACCAGAGACAGCAGCCAAGAGAGCACAAGCCCTTGCATTGTGCTCCGGCCTCTGATACCAGCAGGCATTGGCCCTGCTGCTCGCATTGGCTAGCTCCTGGGTTTATTTATCATTGCTTCTGAAAGTCTTACTCATATCCAAGTTTTAGATCCTCTGTCATTTGTCATTAAGACTAATTGCTCCTGGGGAAGGAGTCTGGCTTCATGCAGAGATAGGAAGGAAGAGCCTAAGCAGAGCCCAGCAGATAGAGCTCTATCCATCCTTGGCTCAGCTTTCCCCAGCACAGGTTAGTGGGGCCTGGTGAGCAATAGGGAGAGGAGGAAGGGCTCCCCAGCAGTGTGCTTTCCTGGCTCTCAAACACAAAAGAAACCATGGGGATGGCAAGATGAATGTGCCTTCAATGGTTGCTTCATTGAAACCTGGCCCGCATCCTCTGGAGCCACACACTATAGAAACTATGCATCCATGCTCTCTGCCCCTCCCCAGAACATGGTTAAGGAAGAGGCCACTACATAGGAAAAGTCAGCACCTTCTACATGGAGGCTGAGCATCATTTGACTAGGGTATTCTACACCAAACTAATTTGACCTGACTCAGCTATGGGACCCTGACTCTCCTCTGGTCCAGCTGAAGAAGTGCAGAGGAGAAAATGTCAGAACATAAGACATTGTACCTTGAAGTCAACAACTGACCAGTGCTTCTAAGGAAGCGTATGTAAGAATCATAGGTAAGAAAAGCTCAGAATAGCTAAGAGGGTGTGGAGACAAGCACCATTCCAGAGCATGGAGAGGCTAAACTCAAGAGACACTCAAGTAGGTCTAGTTTTGTTTGTTTGGAGGATTAGACAGATCAAGTTCAAATTTGGTCTGGTGTAGAGAAAACAAACAAACAAACAAACAAACAAAAACAAAAAACTCTCTAACTTCTCATTTTCTTTTTAGATTTTTTTTTCAATATGGTGACTTTGCGTACAGCTCCAGCTCTCCCTAGCTGGCCATGTGAAATAAAGCTCTGAGAGCACTTACCTAGTGTTGCCTCCATCCCCAACATTACATGACTTTCCTGGAATTTACAGGAGACCAAAAAACAGTTCCAGGGTAGGGCATCCTGCCCTCCTTCCACCCCCAGGACATTCCACTTCTGTGTCAAGATCACTAGTCCAAGTGCATGGGGGATTTCCACCAAACACTATTTTTGGAGGTTTCTACTTGTTTATTTGTTGGTTGGTTGGTTGGTTGGTTGGTTGGTTGGTTGGTTGGTTGATTGGTTGGTTGGTTGGTTGGTTTGTGGACTTTCTATAAACTAGGGTATATGCTCATCTCATCAAGCCAAAGGCCTTAACACCAAGCAAGGATTCTACCAGCAAGTAGCCCCCAAATTTGGAACTACACTCTTCTGCTTCCTTCTGAACACAAGCTAATTCCCTGCCTGATACATTGACCCAGAAGTTTCTGGAAAAATAACACATTTGCTGTGAAGGATTAAGACAATGTATAAAAGCAAGCACTCCACACACAGTGTGCTTTAGAATGTGCCAAATGCATCTGTTACCATTTTGGCAAGCATCCTTTCAGACAGCTCTTAGTGGGGACATATTCTCATTCACACATACATGTAGACAACTTTTATTGCCATTCACAAGCTGCCTGTTGCAGTGAACATGACTTTTTTTTTTTACCACATGAGTGAAACTTCTGGCTACATGATGATTCTTACTGTCATTAAATGATTCCCACAGATGACTCTTTGAATTCCTTTATGAAATACACAGACTGTTTTTAATTCTGTGCATGCATGAATGTCTGAGTGTGTGTGTGTGTATGTGTGTGTGTTGTGTGTGGTACACACACACAACACACACACACACACACACAGAGAGAGAGAGAGAGAGAGAGAGAGAGAGAGAGAGAGAGAGAGAGATGTACATGTGCTTGTGGTGGGCAGAGGTTGACACTGCTGTCTTTTTCTGTCACTTTTCATATTATCTTTAGAGACAGGGCCTCTCACTGAACCAAGAGCTCAACAATTGACTAAACTGGCTAGCCAGCTAGCTCTGGGGATCCCCCTGCTTCTGCCCCCTCCACACTAGTGTTACACATATGCTTGACCACACCCACCTAGTATACAGATGCTGAACTCAGGTTCTCATGCTTCTACAGCAGACACTCTGCTGACTCAGCCATCTCACTAATTGCAAATATTTCTAACTTTTAATAAGTATCAACAGCAATTCTGTGATGGCCTGTGCAGGCTTCTCCCAAGGAAAGTCACTGAGATGGAAAAGTGTGGTCACAGATGTAGATATTTTGCATTATGTTACACAATGCCAACCTGCCTGGGGGGAAAAAACTAGGGCAGGAAGATTATTTACATATACAGAAATGCTACCGAAGAATGTCCACCAGTCACGTTATTTCTAACACTGGAACTCCAAGGCAACAATGAGCTGAGTGAAGCAGGTGGGATGTCCCCACACTGCTGACATTGGTTGGGAATGTCTCGCTATCCCTCATCACCACTCCCTTTCTCTATGCTTCACCTCCCCACATTCTTCCTTTGTCCAAATATATACCATCTGTCCTGTCCCAATCTGTGGAGTTCTTCTGAGCCTCTCACCTCATTGTCTTGCATTCGGTTTGTCAAAATTATCTTCCCACTTCCAGGTCATTTAGGTCAAAGAAAGTCATGGAATGTCACCTCAGTCACCACTGGTCCCTTCTCACAGCCCTTGGTTTATTCTCTCCTAAGCCCCCAACATTCTCTGTTGTTGTTTAAAATATATCTGCCCTGCATACACTCAGGTTCTATACCTAAGGATCCAACCAATCTCAAATTGGAAATACTTGGAGCACATACATGCATTCAAACTTATTGACAAAGACTTGTTCATCATCATCCCCTAAATATATAGCACAACTGTTTGCACAGAACCTAAACTGCCTTGTGTGTTACAGGTCATCTGGAGATGATTAGAAGTAGGTGGGGGTGTTAAATAAGCTCACTATAAATTCTCTGCCATTTAACAAAGGAACTCGGGTATACACAGGCTTTGCTGTGTACAGAAACTGTTAAACCAATCTTCCACAAATCAAGAAGTGACTATGTTTCTGTTCTGGCTTTCTACTCTTCCTAAAATACCTTGAGGACCGAAACCTGTTTCCTGGGTGTGCACACACTGTACCAACTTGTCCTGGTGTTGGGGGAACAGTATATATTCAATGGCTTGCACTCGAGGACTCCGCAGACTTCAGCAGCCCTACCAAGAAGGGTATTCTACAGTCTCAGGATCTCGTAACTATTTTTGGTGGGAGGACATAGAAGGCTGGATGGAGGCAAGCACAGTGAATGTGACCTCAAAGCTGCTTGGATTCCCCTTTAACTGTAATACTCCACATCTCCACAGACTCAAGACCCTAGAAATGGGCTGAACTTGATCTTTGGCATGCCCGGGGCACTAGAACACTTTTCCTAGCAACAGTGGCCTACGGTGGCTTCGTATGCTTAGAGTGCTGACTCTTGCATCCAGCATCTAGGCTTCCTCTATCAATGATGCAATCACCGAGCTCAAAAGATAAAGTGATACAGACATCTTTGTCCGCAGAAAGGAAAAAAAATGTAGGTGATGAGGAAGAATTTCTTTATTTCCCCTTGAAGACACTAAATTGTAGTCAGGAAGCTTTCTGTCATTTCTTCAATCCACAGTAGCATGAGACCTCTGGAGAAGCCTCAGATGGCATCAGAAATGTCCCTGGACCTGGACTCTTGAGGCTTATTGAGTTATGGGTTGGTGGAGACAGCCTGGCATATTGTGCTGTGCTGGGGCCTCCATCTGCTGATAGGACCTATTGTCCTCTAGCGGAAATGAAGGGAGACCCGAGGTAACAATACACACTAATTTCTGCACGCTGGCAGTTACACTGGACTATGTAAACACTGTCCCCTAGTGGGGGTTTATGACAACTCACCCCAAAAACTCAGGCCTGTGAAGTTGAGAACTTCACAGATTAAAGGTACTTGTCCGGCGTTTCCCTCATGACATGGTTGTGGAAACTGATGCCAAGTAGAAAAAGTTACTGTCTCAAAGTGATACACTGCATGACATATTTAGGAGCTAGGCAAGCAGAAACCTCAGGTTCTGTCTGGTCATTTGTGGCCTCTCGGGTAATAAGTACTGAATAGTGTTCTGGGAAAGCTACATTTTCTGAGAGCAAAACAATAGAAAAGGCCCAGAACTAACTCATTAGGATGGTTTTCAATTTTATTGTCTTATTTTTTAAAATTGAAAATAGCCTTTTTTTCATAAAATATATTCAATATTTAATGTTTTATTAATGATAAACATTGTAGGGAAAAATCTGTTAGCCAATCACTGATTTACTCTTCATTTGCAGTTGTTTAAAATATTCCCCAGTTCTACAGAAGCCATGAGCAAATATATATATATATATATATATATATATATATATATATATATATATATACACATATATATATATATACATATATATATATATATATACATACACATATGTGTGTGTATGTGTCTTAAAATATTTTGTTTACAAAACAGTTGTTCTTTTAAAATTACATTTATTTGTTTATTTAGTTTGTGCATGCATGCGTGTGCATGTGCGCATGTGTGTGACATGAACTCAGGTGTGGAGGTCAGGGGGATAACTTACAGGAATCAGTTCTCTCCCTACACCATGTAGGTCCCAGGGACCAAAGCCGGGTCCTCAGGCTTGGCAGCAAGCTCCTTTGCCCACTGAGTCATCCCAGCGTCTCAAGAACAAGAGTTCTTTAGATTCTATTGCTGTCATCTTATATAATTCCTTTTGCCTTATTCATTTGTCCATTTTATGTATAAGAGTTAATAAATTGAAAATTTTTCTTTCTGCTTGTTTTCTTCAGCTGGAGACTGTGGATACCTGTGGGGCTGTGGTCCCTTAAGCAGTTCGTGGTTGGCTGCAGTGGTAGCCCTCATGGTTCATGGAAACCAGCAAGTTGGGGTAGGGGAATGTTTGGGCACCGAGGCAGGAGTGGGTGGGCAGGAGGGGGAGCACCCTCATAGAGGCAGGGGCAAGGGGGAGAGAATGGAGGTTTGTGGAAGGGAAACTGGGAAGGGTGATAACATTTGAAATGTCAATAAACAAAATAACCAATAAAAAATTATGGTATTTTAAAAAAAACCTGCAAAGTCTTCGGGAAGCAATTCCCCAATTTGCTTGCTCCTGCTCCTCTTCCTCTTCTGAGGTGCAGCTCCCTCAGCTCCTCAGGCATGCATGAATGACAATTCTTTCCCGGCATTTCTCTTTGGGACCCAAATCAAACTGCGCTTCTTCTGACTTTGTCATTAGAAAGTACTGAATAAATAACTATAGGAAAGTGGAAATTTGAAATTCAGTGAACTTTGAATCAGTATTCCAACAAGTAGTCTCCTCCTTGCTTTCCCTAGGAGATGAGGCTAGTGATCCGTTCTGGTTAGGGTTACTATTGCTATGATGAAACACAATGACCAAAAGCAGCTTGGAGAGGAAAGGCTTTGTTTGATTTATTTGGCTTACACTTCCACATCTAAGTCCATCACTGAAGGAAGTCAGGACAGGAATTCAAACAGGGTGGACTCTAGAGGCAGGACTTGATACATAAGCCATGGAGGAGTGCTAATTGTTGGCTTGCCTCTCATGGCTTGCTCAGCCCGCTTTCTTCTAGAATTCAGCCTAGGGATGGTACCTCCCACCATGGTCTGGGATGATCACTAAGAAAATACCTTACAGACAGATCTTTTGTCTGCATTTTTGCATTTGATGTTCTCTTCTTTCAAATGGCTCTAAATAGTATCAAGCTGACATAATCCTAGCCACCAAATGGTCATAATAACAATTGCTGTCTTTGATGTACTATTTTTGACCCTGTGCTTGATTACTGTGGGATTGTTTCCAGCCCCTCCACACCTAACAACCCTGGCTCCCTTTAATGTCATTTTACTGTGATATAATCAAGGCTATCTCAAGTCTCGCCACTTACCTCTGAGGTTGTGCCACTCACCCCTACTTTACAAGGCACAAAATTACTGCTCAGATATGTGAGACAGAGCCAGCCAGGCCACATTGTTAACACGTGGAAGGCTAGAGATTCTAGCCAGGCCTATCTGACCTCACTTCCTCTGCCCTGTGCCTTCTGATGGCACAGTATATTGGGGTAATCTCTCTGAGAGAGTGCTATGGCTTTGATATGGCTTGATTATGTTCCCCCCCCCCAAAACCTCATGTGCTGGAATCTAATCCCCACAATGAAGAGTTAAGAGGGTGAAAATTCATCTGATTAAGGCGCTCAGAAAGGAGGCCTTTAGGAAGGAATTACAATTAAGTGAGGTCATTAGGGTGGAGCCTCATGATCAAAGACTGGTGGCTTTATAGGATGGAGAGAAAGAGGATAGAGATGCTTATGCTCTCTATCTCTTGTCACAAAACACCCTGTGCTTGCTGAGGCCTCTATCTAAAGGAGGAGGAGGAGGAGGAG
>NW_021604687.1:63438-66959 GCF_004785775.1 Grammomys surdaster
GAGGAGGAGGAGGAGGAGGAGGAGGAGAAAGGCCCTTGCTTTACATAACTGTGAACTAATTAAACTTTTCTCCTTTATGAAGCTACCCAGCTCAGGTATCAGGTTATAATTATACATATAATGGACTAATGTAAGGAAAGAGTCCCTCTTTTCCTTCTCTAGGCTGAGACATGGGTGTTCAGAGAAGCTGGGAATTTCAAGGCCAGAGGATCTCAATCCAGTCTCTCAGCTGCTGCCGTCTCTGTGTTTATTCTGTATTTATTTGGTCTCAGAAAAAATCCCTTAGAGAGGAAGCTGTATCTTTAGGCCCCCTTGGGTCTTGCTCCAAACCTGGTAAGGCTTCTGACTAGGAGGGTGGAGCCACGGTGGGCTCTGTGGCCTCCATCCGTTCCGTGTGAAGTGGAGGCTACAGTCTACTACCATTTTAATTGTGTTCCCAGGGTCTAGTTAAGCTCTTTTCTTCTTTGAAGTCTGTTTTTCCTGACTTAATATAATTATCTCAGTTTGGTTTTATTTAGCATTTACTTGCAAGTTTGTTTTCCATCTTTGAATTTCAACCTTTTAAAACCTGTTATGACTTAGATGTATCTTTTATAGACTGGGGACTTTTGTTGTTGTTTATTTTGTGTTGCTTTTACTAAAATCACCAAAATTCACTCGTGTCACTTGTGGATTTAGTCCGTGTATTTACTCATCAATCCATCTCTGCATTTCTGCTGTTTGCTTTGACCCACTGTTACTATTACTCCATTCATTCTACTTCAGACGGATTTCCCCCTTTGGAAACTCCATATGACCAAGCACTGTTGGGGCAGAGGTCAACCCCAGCACAGCTTCACTGTCACCTGGTCACTGGAGCACATAGTGTTCCCTGAGTTCTGGAAGGTTCCAGAAGAAATGTTTGATCCTTTCACTTAGTTTGTAATCCCGCATTTTAGGTGCACTGCTAGCATTGAGAAAGAAAAGCACCCTTCTCTGCTGTGTTGGGCTGGGAACTCTAAAGGAACAGAGCAAAGGGATGGGTGGTTTTTACAGAAGTAACTTGTAACTTGTGTGACAAGGGATGAGAGGTCTGACAATGGTGGCCTGCGTCCCAGAGAGGCAGAGAACACTGTAGCTTCTCAGCCCAGTAGCTCAACAGTCACAATCATGGGCTGAAGGCCTGGCAGATTCCTGGAGAGCTGTACAGTGGTGAGTCTGTGTTATAGGCCCAGGAAGCTGAAGTTTGCTGTGGCTCATCCACACATGCACGCACTCTTAAAGAACAGGATCTGCAGGTGAGGGGCTGACTTCTTCTAGCTTCTTCCCATGTGCTGGCTACCGCTGTGTTTGAAAGTGTGGCTCAGTTCAGGGCTGGTCATTCCCATAGTGACATTAAGCCATATACCAATGTCAACCTTCTCTGGCAATGCCACACAGATGCCAGTGAGTTTTACCATCCTAGACAATTCTTGGTCCAGTTGATAAGCAAGTTGACAAGCAAGGGCAGTCATCATATCTGTTGATTCTATTCATTCATCCACATATCTCAAAAGCAGTAATTAAGAGCCGTATAGCTAATGGTGCTTTTTGATGGGCCTTTACTGGGAGAGTCCTGCTGTAAAATCTACTTTATATTTAGTTTTGGTTGGCTGCTTACTATGTTGTGATCATTATTTAACTTAAGATCACTTTAATGCCTTATATTACTATTACTGGTACTACATCTGATTCTCATCAGACACTGAGAGTATCTATTATAGGATGCCTTCTGCTGAACAGACTTGCAGGAAGGTCTTCAGCTATAGTTATTATCTTCATAGGATAACATTTTACATACGAAATTTGTGTCTTGAAAGGTAACATGAAAGGTAAAATACAGGAACTTCATGTATTTGGTTCCATTGAACACTCCAGAGTACAATTAGATTATTTGGGCTGGGGAGAGACTTTGTAAGAAAAGCTCTAAAGAAAATAAAACTAAATAAACCATGTAATAGCAGTAACTACAGAAAATTAAACATATCTGTACAAAATAAGAAATTAAATAAAAAATGACAATATTTTAAGATGTAATGTAGTGATGGGGGTTGGGGAACTGGGAGTAGTCAACAGAAAGTCCCAGATACCAGGAAAGCAAGAGGCTCCCAGGACCCAGCTGGGATGACATTAGCTTAAATACCCAACAAAAGGGAGAGAAAACATGTAGAGATCATATTCAGAGGTTGGGCATGGCCCACGTTTGAGGGATGGGGCCACCCACCCTTCTCAAAATGTTAACCTAGAATTGCTCCTATATAAAGGAAATACAGGGACAAAGAGTGGAGCAGAGACTGAAAGAAAGGCCATCCAGAGACTGCCGTACCTGGGGATTCATCCCACATGCAGCCAAACCCAGTCACTATTGTTGATGCCAAGAAGTGCTTGCTGACAGGAGCCTGATATGGATGTCTTCTGAGAGGGTCTGCCAGAGCCTTACCGATACAGATATGGAAGCTTGCAGCCAACTATCAAACTGAGCAAGGAGACCCCAGTGCAAGAGTTAGAGGAAGAACTGAAGGAGCTGAAGGGTTTTGTAACCCCATAGGAAGAACTACAATAGCAAACAACCAGAACCCCCCAGAACTCTCAGGGACTAAACCACCAACCAAAGAGTTCACATGGAGGGACATAGCTCCAGCTGTGTACATAACAGAGAATGGCCTTGTTGGGCATCAATAGGAGGGGAGGCTCTTGGTTCTGTGAAAGCCTACTGCCCCAGCATGGGGAATGCTAGAGCGGTGAGGTGGGTGTGGGTGGCTGGGTGGGGGAAACACCCTTATAGAAGCAGGAGGAGTGGGTGGGATAGGGAGTTTTAGGAAGGGAAACTTGGAAGGGGGATAACATTTGAAACATAATAAAATAAAACAACTAATAAAAAGTTAAAAAAATAAAGACGTAATGCAGAATAGAAGCTACCTTCCATTATATTAGATCCAAGAGTCATACCATGCCCACCTCCTGCCTTTAAATAAAGTTTTATTGCAACATAGCTCAGGCCACATGTGAGTTCTGTCTCTGGTGCTTTCATATGAGAGTTATGCAATCACGGCAGAGACTGAATGGCTCAAAAAGCCTAAAACATACAATTTAGCCAGCTGCAGAACAAAGAGTGCAATCTCTGGTGTGGATGATAAATGGTCATGATCATATATATATATATATATATATATATATATATATATATATATGTGTGTGTGTGTGTGTGTGTGTGTGTGTGTGTGATATATGTGATATATATGTAATATGTGATTGATATGTGTAATATGTGATATATATGTGATATATATATGTGATATATATATGTGATATATATATGTGATATATATGTGATTGATATGTGATTGATATGTGATTGATATATATATGTGATATATATGTGATGTATATGTGATATATATGTGATTTATATATATGTGATATATATGTGATATATATGTGAGATATATATGTGAGATATATGTGATATATATGTGATATATGTGATATATATGTGATATATA
>NW_021604687.1:66969-101262 GCF_004785775.1 Grammomys surdaster
TGTGATATATGTGATATATATGTGATATATATGTGATATATATATATTTATTTATATATATATATTCATTAAGAACACAAACTCAATTATATAAATACTGACAATACGTACCCTGAGCTAGATCCTGCTGCTAATGTAGAGCTGAGTTTATAATGGGATGAGACAAATAGCATAGCTCTATTAACAAAGGTAACCTAAGTTCTACAAAGAAACTTTAAAAATGACAACATACACATTGTGTTTGAATCAGTTTTATCTCAGATTAGAATGAAATTTGGGTGTACAGAACCAGTAGTGTTGGTGACATCAACTAAAGTTAGGTACTAAAACCATCACTCGAACCTGGGAGAAGCGTAGAACGAATCTCTCCATCTATTAACTATTAACAAACAGGAAGAGATCACGTATGATATAAAAGTAAGTGTTAGTGTTATGTACCTGCGTTTCTATAACAAAAGTGTTCATCACTTATAAAATGTTTAACAAATACACTATGACTAAATAATCTGCTTTTTTTTCAATCACTGACCCCTCACAATGTGTGGGAAAGTCTGTAAGAGTAGTTTTAAACCAGGCGTTGTAGCACCCTCCGTGATCACAGCACTCTGGGGGCTGAGCCTGGAGAGTTGTCACAAGGTCAGGCAAGCTTGGGCTACATAAGTTCCAGGCTAGCCTGGTCTTTGGAGTGAGACTCCATCTGAAAAAAAAAAACAAAACAAAAACAAAAGCAAAACCAACAGGATAGCATTTGAGTTGATGCTTGACCTAATTACATCATTGGGAAAACTTCTCTGGCACAGGTCTCCGAAATCAACTAAAGTGCTTGAGAAACTCCACTGGATGGTGTACAGTCATTTGCATTTCCCCTGGGCAGCAGGAAGGCTGGCTGATTCTCAAAGGAGCCCTAAAACAATCCCATTGTTTCCAACATGGTGTGACAAATATTACTGATAGATGTTCGTGGCCATGATTTTTATGTGGGCTGGATTTTACATTCTAATTTGTAGCTCACCTTTTAGGAAACTTTTATATCAATCGCTTACATGTTGCCCGTTGTGTTTCCATAGAGTCATTGGCTGGAAACATCTTTTACATTACAATAGAAAGCCATATCTCCTAGGCAAGCTTGGTTACTTTTGTTCATATATTCCTTTATTTCACCATTCAGTGTGGAACTAACTGATTCCTTCTGAGGAAAACATCACTTACAGCTTAAGGAATTATCACTTTCATTCTTACTTTATCAAGAGCTTTTAGCCAAAATGAACACAAAGTTTATTGAGCCTCCTTGGGTGGAGAAGTAATGAACTCTCCTGCTATTCACCGAGTCCTCTCAGTTTGTACCATTAAACAATGGTGATTCATCCTGCTTAAATCCACTGACTTCATAAAAACAACTCATGACTTTATTAGCTTGATTGCTTCTAATGAACTATGGATTCTGTGTGGTGTTTTCTCTTTAGAATGTTGCTAAATTCTTTTTTCTATCATTTAAACAATTAACCCATCTGGAATTTGCTACACTAATGGAAGCAAACTTTGGATTTCAATAAAAGTGTTTGCCCATTGTCCATTTATATGACTCAACTTTGGAAAAGGACACATTATCAGTGGATAACACACATAGAGGGTCAGGATGAATCACCTAATAACACAGCATAGCCCTGGTGGCTTAAGGAACAGAAACCCACTTCTCAGAGTCCTGGAGGCTGGAGGTGGAGTTTAGGACACCAATGCTGTTGGGTTCTGGCTTGTAGACACTGCCTTCCCATGCTCACATGGCCTTTCCCTGGTGAGTATAGGTAGGAAGAAGTATCTTCATTTAAGACAACAGTGTTATGCAAGTACAACTCCCCCCCTAGGAACTCCATTGACTTGAAGGACCTCCTAAAGGTCTTATTTTTCAAAAAAGAGATTTATTTGGGGAGACACTATTCAGTCTACAAAAATGCATAAACCAATCCCTCCTCGTGTGACCTGAGCAAGGAGATTCTGTTCTTTTCTCTTAGATTCCACACCAGCTCCTCATCCTGATAGACACACCAGCTGATGTGCTGAGTTATTTATTTCAGTATACATTTTGAAATATAAATATTTTCTGATACTATTACTTTTAACATTGGCTCAGAACTTCATTCTCTCATGGTCAGACAATGGAGATAAAAGCAGTATGTACATCCTCAAAAAAGGTGAAGAAGTAATTGCTTACAGAGGTGCTACTGGGTAATTTACACAAGAGGTATCCGAGCATAGGCTTTGTTTTATTTTTTTATCAGTAGTACATGTGCACACACATATGGTGCATGCACAAGCAAATGTGAGTAGAGACGTATAAAAGCCAGAAAACAGCTTTCAGGATTCAGATCTTTCCTTCTACCGTGGGATCCTGTAGTGGCTATTCCTGCTTGTCAGTTTGATTATATCTGGAATGAACTACAATCCAGAATTGGAAGGCTCACCCATGATCCATATCTTAAGGGTAGAAGACACGAGTTTCTGACCTGGATCTTGGCATTGAGATCTTGAGGTATAATGGCCATGAAAAGCTTAGGTCCAGACACGGTAATGCATGCCTTCAACCCCAGGAGACTGAGGCAAGGAGACCTCTAAATACAGAGTCAGCCTGTGACAAAGCAAGTCCCAGATAGAGGAGTGGTGGTACAAACCTTTAATCTGGCCCACAGCTTCTGCTGGAGGCCTACATAAGGACATGGGAAAAAGAAAGACTCTTTTTCTTCACCTGCTTGCACTTCCTTGTCAGCACATCTGTTAGAATCTACTTCTACAGAAGGCCAGCTGAAACACCCAGCCTCGTGTGACTGAGCAACTACTAGATTCTTGGACTTCCCATTCACAGCAGCCCATTGTTGGGTTAATTAAACTACAGACTGTAAGTCATCACAATAAATTCCCTTGATAGAGAGACATTCCATAAGTTCTGTGACTCTAGAGAACCCTGACTAACACTGATCCTGAGATAAGGCAGGAGCCCTTATCTGCTGAGCCACCTCACCCCAGCCCATGGATTTTACTTTTTAAAAAACCCAAATATGTATGACTGTTTTGCTTCTGTGCATAACCATACACCATGTGCATACATGCTGCATTCAGGGAACAGAACGGGCACTGGATTCCCTAGAACTGGGGTTACAAATGGTTCCCAGCCTCCACGTGGATACTGAAAACCGAACCTCAATGTCAGGTCCTCCTCTCTAGCCCCTTAACTTCTAAAATAGATCCTAGGCTATCATTTTACTGCATTTTAGAATTTATATGAAAGCCACCAAGCTTGGGAATATAACATCATAATGTATATTGTATGGAAAATGAACCAAAAGGGAAGCACATTTATATCAGGATAGTTTTCAGACATGAGGGCTGGCAAAATGGTTGAGTGAGTAAATGTTCCTGCTGTCAAGAGTGTTGAGCTGAGTTTGATGCCCTGAACCCACATGATGGAAGGAAAGAACAGACACCTACAGTGACTTCTGACTGTCAAATGTGCACTATAGCATGAGTGCGCACACACACACACACACACACACACACACACACACACACACACATGTACTTAACAAGGTTTAAATGTGGACATGAAGCCTATAACAGCTCTCAGTCATATGCACTTATTTAAATAGAAGTAAAATAAAATTTTGAAATTTCTTTCCTCACTAATGACGCTTCAAGTGGTCAACAGCCACATAAGACTGGTAGCTTCTGCCTTGAACAGTGTGCATTAAATACTCCTGACATCACTAGGCATCCACTGTGGTTCATATTATCAAGACTAACCAGGTTGACTATCATGTCTATCTGACTGAGCTGGAGAAATAAAGAGTGATGAAGAAAACGTGTTGCCTTTCCCCAGACTGAAGTCTTCTAACATTTTTCAGCTCCAGAAAACAGACTCTCAGTATTTCTGTACATTTCAGGGGCACACTCGCTCCACCTTCCCCTCACATCTTTCTTCATTCTCCCTTTCACTCCTGCCCCAGGCTCCTTGCTTGCAGCAGACTGACTGGATGTCTGAATTTCTAGTGCCAAGTTGATGGGGTTCAGATTTTTTTGCTGCTCTAGGTGTGGCTGGGGGATGCTGTCTAGAGAATTTCAGCATTGTCCAAAAACAGGGTAGGGAGGAAAAAGCTGGAGAAAAGCAGGGAAGAAGCCAAGATAAGCAATCATTAGATAGCCCAGCTATTGGCTTCTTGTTTTCAAAGGACTTTGAGCATTTAGCAAGCTGAACTGGATTCATTCCATCTGTCTTCGCAGCTCCTTCTGTCCTTCCGTTTTCTTCCTGGGCTCAGTACAGGAGAGCAGCTGTGGGGATGAAGAATGCATTTTCGAATCTTATTTGTCTGAAAATTTTGTTCCGGCTCCAGAGTAAAGTGGACTATCTGTCCTGGTACCCATATTCCTGAGTGTGAGCTGGACTTTGCAACCTCAAGGTCCCTAACAGTCACTGACCTCTGGATTACACTGCATCTCACGGGAACTGTGGCCAGGTGACTTCCCCTCTCCCTAACTTTTTGCTTTCTACACATTTCCATGTGACTTACAAGTGCCAGGCTGCAAATCACCCAGAGTTCTCTGCACCCTAAAAGAAAGATTCTTTTTTTTTCTCTCTAGTATATTTGTAAAGCTGAAAGTCAAATGTAGCTGGAGAAAGGCCCCAGATTTTTGTTTAGATTTGCTTAAAATGATTTTGTATGACATGTGGTAGCTTTTGTAGTGTAGCCTGTTAAGCCACAAGCCACTCTTACGACACAATGAAACTCACAGGCTAGCCTAGAACAGGGCCAACACTCAACCCCACATGATCCCCAATCCCACAGACAAGCAGTTTCCGATATTAGTGTCAATGACTGTCATGCCAACATGACCTGAGCCTGGCTATGAGCAAGGTGGTTAAGACTGACATATTGTTTTCAGAGCCAAGGTGATTCCTAGAGGGGCTTGAGATGCTGGAAATTTAAACTGATATGAAGTATAGGGGGTTGGCTTACTTAGGTTTATATTGCTGTGATAAAACACTATGACCCAAAGCAACTTGGAGAGTTTATTTCTACATCACAGTCGTCAACAAAAATGAACTCAAAGCAGGGACCTGGAGGTGGAATTAAAGAAGCTGAGAAATGATGCTCACTGGCTTCCTCTCCATGGCTTGCTCAGCCTACTTTTTTATAGTATCGAAGAGCACCTGACTAAGGAATAGTGCCACCCGCGATGGGCTGATCCCTCCCACATCAATCACAAATTAAGAAAATACTCGACTAGCCTACAGATCAGTCTTACGGAGGTATTCTTTTTAAAACTAAGATTTTCTATTCCTATATATCTCTAGGTTTGTGTCAAGGGAACAAAAACCAACCAACTGAGACTGAGGAAAGTTTTGCCTTCTTTGTAATCTTTGCTGAGCCCCAAGCTCTTTGTCACTGAATATGATGTTGCAGGTATCTTTATCCATTTGAGAAAGTTTCCCTCAAGTCCTAGTTTAAGTAAATTTTTTTTTCTTCATCTTGAATGAGCGTCAGATTTCAACTAATATCCTTAACCACGTCCGTGGATACAGTTGTGTGGTTTTCTTTGTAGCTTGTCGATGTGGTGGGTTACACAAATTGATATATTTCTTTTTAACAAATTGGAACAGTTCTGCATCCTTGCAAAAGTTCTTCCTGTTCATGTTGTATAATTATTTCCATTTGCTGTTGGACTCAACTTCTAACATACTGCTAGGATATTTTGCATCTACCTCTACAAGAGGCATTAGCTTACAGTTTTCTTTGCTTCTCTCAGTGTCTCCAGGCTTGGTATTGGGGTAATCCTGTCAGCATAGGATGAGATATAGAGTGTTTTCACTTCCATATTCTGAAAACGATTGCGCAGAGCTGGTGCACATTTTTCTTCGATGTGTCATAGAATTCAATAGTGAATCCGCTGCGGCTTGTTTTATGCTTTAGGATATTGATTGTGATTCTTCTGGAAAATATTCTGATTCCCTTTGTAGACTAAGTTTCAAAGTTACATGCAATGCAACTAGATAGGTTTGCATCGATGTATTTGCATGTGATATCCTTAAATCATTTCTAAATCTTACATAATATCTATGTGTCACTGATAAGTATATATGCTGATTCTATATTATGCATTTATAATATACTCTTTCACTTCAGTTGTTGTTAGGTAATATTTTCAAATAGGCAGTGGTCCCTAGATCATTAGATTACTCAGAAATTTCGGTACTTTATCTTAAAACAAAGCAAAATTTGCATTTAAAATGGGGGTTATTAAAGCCAAATGTTTCTTTGATTCTTCATAAAACGCATTTAGTTTTTGCAGCATTTGAGCTATTAAAAAAAGACTTTAAAGATGATGTTATCAAAGACTTTCCAATAACTCTATCTCTTTCCCTGATCGTTTAGTTTTACAAGTTTTTAATCACATTATTAATCTGTATGTGATTGTGTATGTGTGGGGATACAGGATAATGTGTGGTAGTCAGTTCTCTCCCTCCAACCACGTGAGTTCCAGCGATCAAACTGAGGTCATCATGCAGTGAGTGGTTGGCACCTTTACACACTGAGCCATCTCACTGGCCCTCTAATTGTTTCTTCAGTAATGGTAGTCTCCACCTTGGCCAAAAATATTCTAAGAAGGGAATGTATTCTGGAGATGGGTGTGCCTCTGTCAATTTGGATGAAAACACAAGAATCCTAATGCTTTATGAACAAAGAGAAGGATGCTCATACAATGAGAGATGAGTCAAGAGATAGCCTATAAGCAAGCCAATCAAATTCTTCATTCTTTGGATCAATCGCCCATAGGACCTTTGGCTCCAGAAAGTTACCCAATCCCATGTCGTTATATACGGGAAAGTTTCCTCATTCTACATTCTTGGGTTTACCACAGTCAATGTCACGTCATATAATAGGGGATTGCCAAGTGCAAAGAAAATAATCATCCAGTTGAATTTGAATAATACAAAAAGAAGCCACTCCTCTGAGATTTTTGTCTTTGTACCGCACATATACAAGTAAATTTGGCAGCTTGTCATCTTTCCAGAACAGGGAAGTCTGGACATAGACCAAAAGATTCAGTGTTCATTGCAAATGCTAAAAAGCCTCATGTGGGGAGAGAAAATCCAACTCCTTGAGAGGGAATACACGTCTGTCTTTCCTGGGGAGATTATTAGATCCTGTAAAAACAACAACAACAATAACAACAACAACAACAGAATCACCTGAAGAAACATACTGAATCCCCTCAATATATTTAGTCTTCTTACAGATGTATGAAATTTAAGTTTTTCAGAGTGAAATCTCCCCAGTGAATCTTCAGTCTGTGTTGGGAAAGAAAGACAGAATATGCCATGGGCACACATTCTCCTGACCCCTTGCCATCTGTGTGTTGCTGAGTGCAGTCTAACAGGAGGAACTGGGATGAACTTCGGTGAATATGTCCATCAAAGGCAGTCTGGTGATGCTGTTTCAGAACCACTAAATTGCTTTGATTTTCTTGAGGTCAGCCAAGCTTCCAGTCCATTCATATACAGTCTCAACTGTTTTAACAAGGGCAGTAGGCCCAACAAAGACCTTCTTAAAGCAGCAAAGTCAGTAGTTTGCTTCCCTCTGACTTGTGGAGTCTGACAAAAAAAAAAAAAATAGACCCCGACTGACCAAAAATGGTAATGTTTCTGCCATGTGCACTTCTTGGAAACTCAGGCAAGGGTGTGTCAGATTTATAAAGGCCATTAAGAAGAGTGAGCACATGTGTTCATCTGCATCCATAATTTACGCTAATGGCATACATTTTCTAAGTATACATAAAAGCAAGCACATTGGATTGTGGCTGTGGGATGGATACAGTCAGGCATCAGGTTCCACGTGTGGAATCTTCCTCCTCTGAAATGTCAAGGTTGTAACAGAAAGCTTGGGCATGCTCAGCAGTGGCTGCCAACGAGTGCTTCACTGCAGAGATAATTACTTTTGCATTTCCTCATCTGTGATTCTGTAGCCTGATCTTCTTTATAAGTGGGCTTCTCAGCAAATGATTGCCAAGTGAGTATTTAAAGTCACTGCATGCATTTGACAAGGGGCTCCTTGTATTTGCCACAAGGAGATATTTGAATGTTTTTTTTTCTACTCCAAAGCTTCTCAAACTCAATGTGACTATGTTGAGGTGGCAGGGTGAGGGACAAGGTCACCCCTCCAATCCATCACAGATAATTTTTTTTTTTGGAGAATATAGTAAGAGCAAATCACTAGGATGAGGAAATGTTTAACAATATGAAATAAATGCTAGGCTTTTTATTTTGTTTTTTTATTTTTAGATTAAATGGGCAGGAAATTACTTACCCTGTGACATAAATTCCGATGCTTATTCAATTCCTGTATTTATTCCAACACCCAATAGTGACAGATACTTGACAGAGATACTTGGATCACAGTCAGTGCTTTAAGAAGCCCTGCCCTAGATCCCGGGAGATGAGGGAGCTTACAGGCTGCCAGCTTCTTTTTCCTTGCAAGATGCATAGAGTGTTAATAAAAGTACACTCTGTTTTTATCTAAACTTGTAGAGTCTTATCGTGTATCCTAAATCCTGTGTATCTGAGGAGCTAACTGAGACCAGGGAGCCACTAAGTCTAGAATTTGCTCCTAGACCCTGCTCCAAACACCTCGAAGATGTGAGTGAATCTCTTCGAGGCTCTGTGAAAGAGCTTGAATTTAAGAAAATGTATGACACTGGTTGCACGGAGGTCAGGAGAGCATCTTTCAAAGCGTCCACTTCTCCTTCTTTCCTGTATGCCTCCCACTCTGCAAGTTCTACATCCTGACACCATGCCATGACTACATGCCAAGTCCCATCTGCAATCTCACTTGGGTTCTTCATCAAGTCATTCTTGCCGAGTGCCTGTATATGACAACCATCATCAGTATGATGAGCCAAAATGGCGGACCATAAAGTGTCATCTCACCAGCCCCTTTTCCTTCACTTTCCTAACACTCCCAGAAACTGGGCTTATGTCAGAAAAACTCAAATCCAGATTCATGTAGCTCTTACCAGGGAGAGAGAGAAAAATTCAGTTGACAGTAGATAGAACGTTTGCAGTATATTAAAACATGTCACAAATGTACTTAAATCTTTGTGTTCACAGTAATCCTTCTGGAAGGTATTGTTCATGTTTGGGAAACACTGGGAAATTCACTTACTTTTCTGAAAGTGATACAGATTAAACAAAGTCAGCTTTCCCACAAGCAGCTATCTCCACTCTCCAAAGTTCACCTTAGGGTGGACAATGGTTTTAATTTGAATTATTTCAAATAATATGTTTTTGAAGGTCATCAGTTTGCTGCCTTTGTTAGAAAAATTACACATCTAGGCTGTGATCACCAGTGGAAGAATTCTTGCTAACAACTCAAACCTTAATTTCATTGAGACATAGAACTAACTACAAGGTTCAGGAAATACAGCATGTGGGAGTTCAGAAAGGACAGTTAAGAACATGGGAGACTATGCAAGGTGAAATAAACTGCCCTTCCAATAAAAGCCAAACAACAGTAAGTACCCAGAGTATGGAGATCTGAAGATCAAAGCACAATCAGATGATGCTCCGGATGTTTGTAAACTGTGTTTTTGACTTGGGTTTGAATAGATCAAACTGCCTACATGTAGATAAAGAGACATTTTGTATAGTGCATGTGGAATTTGAGGAGCATGGAGAACTGTAGGCTGATGGTGGTGGTCTGGCTAATTATTTTAAGAACTTTTATCTTTAAGCTGTGTACTCTGAAATGTAAAGTAAAGCATACAAAGGCTGAAGAGACGGCTCGGTTGGTAAAAAGGCCTGTCTTGCAAGCATGAAATCCAGAATCTGAGTCTTAGAAATCAGGTTTTAAAAATCAGGTTGTAATTGGGCATACTTATGATCTTTGTGTTGGAGAGTTAGAGACAGGCAGATCCCTCAGGCTGAAACCAGTCAGCTTGGACTACTTGGTAAATTTCCAGGCCAATGAGAGACCTTAAGAAAGCAGGAGGCTATTACCTGAGGAATTACAGCCAACACTGATCTCTGGTCGACACACATACACACTCTCACACACATGTGCATATGTGCATACGTAAGCATGCATACATGCGCACAAACATGAAATGTTTATCTTTTCTCCAATACAGAAAAGTCAGGGGATGTGTTTGCAGAGAACGGGACATAATATTAAAACACACGTAATACTAGATTACCCAAGAATTCTTCACTGTGTGTTTTGAGTTATTCCATTTGAATGTTTCTAGTCATTTCTTTTTATTAAATCATCTTTAATTTTAGAAGGCCCAAATAATCAGTGTTTATCAGTCTGTAATATAAACACTTCACGTGGAATTTGTATCTGTTACTTTTCTTGCTACTGTGACCAAAACACCTGATAGAAGCAACTTAAGAGACATTATTTATTTTGCTCACAGTTCCAGAGGGTTCAACCCATGGTGTTTTGGCTCCGTGCTTCTGGAAAGGTAGTAAGATGAATGGTGGGAGGAGTGTGTAACAGAGGCCGTTCACTTCCTGGGGGACAGGAAACTGAGAAGCAGGAAAGGAATGGAGGCCAGATACAGCCTCCAAAAGGGCACCTTCATTAACCCACTTTTTCCAGTCAGTCCTTTATGTCCCAAAGTTTCCCCACAGTTCTAGCAATATCACCACCAACTGGGACCAAGCATTTACGATTCAAGCCTGTGGGGGACATTTCATATATGAGATATAAGCAATACATTTTTTTTAATTTTCTGGGAGAAAAGGGTTTATTACATCTACCAATTTATAGTCCATGATCGAAGAGAAGCCAAGGCAGAGCTAATAGAACATGGGAAGGTTGCTTACTGGCTTTTTGCCCTTTCTGGTGCTCGGCCAACTTTTTTAATATGATCTAGAAACACCCACTCAGGCTAGATGTGCCCTCCCACCTCAAAATAAATGAAGATAGTGCCCACAGACCCATTGATAAGGACCTTTCCTCAGCTGAGGATCCCTCTTCCCAGGCCTGTAAAGTTTACAACCAAGATTAGTCATCTAACGACCATGACTTGTCTATATGACAGGCAAACACATCCCAGATGCTGGGCTCTCTACTGCAACAGAGGCTGAGTCATCACTCATGTCTCTCTTGGCTTCTTGCAACGCCAAGCCTCAGCTTTTCTACAAGACCCCTTCAAACTTGCAGCTTTAATTCTGCCAAAACCAGTACAAACTGGGAGATTTCCACATTACCAAGTTCAACTGCCAGCGTGAAATGCAGCTTGAACCCCCCTGGACCACAGCTTCTGAGTATTGCCCATGGGCAAATACTTCCCAGAGGAGTTGACCTCAATTCAATGGACTTTTCCTAACCATAATTGAACCTTACTAACTCAGTCCTAGCTAACCAGCACCTGATAAAGCAAAGGTTATATTTCCTTTAGCCTTAATCCAAAATATCTCAGGAACTGTACTGATAGTCTACACTTGTTGCTGAAACTTCGAAATCTACACTTCCATCTCCCTCTTGTCTGGTTTTCTTTTATTAAAAATATTTTTTTCTCTCTACAGGCCTCACTCTTACTGGGCCAGGCAAGGCAGGAAGAGAATAAGTAGGTGGTAGAGTGTTGGAAGAAGAAGAGAAACTAAGATGTTTAGGCTGTACTGGAGACAAAGGCCGTAGCTGTTCTAGCTTCTTGGGAAATGGTGAATTTCATCATCCTTCAACAGAGCCAATAACAAACACAAGTGCCAGTGGGTCTATATCTTCTTCTTTTGAGAAGACCGCACACTGTGTGAGTTGCTGTGACTCCCAGAGCTGTATCTTAGTCTAGAGGAAGAACAGTAACTACACAGTGGAGACCCCCAGCTGACTCGTCATGTCCTGCTGTGTTTGACCCATTTGCTCATCTCTCTAGTTGGTTGTGGTGTTGGTTCCACCATGAGAATGGATGACTCCTTGTTGAATTACAGGCTTTTTGCTTTTTGGGTTTTTGTTGTTGTTGTTGCTGTTGTTGTTTTGTTTTTGTTTTGTTTTGTTTTTCTGTGCTGTGTTTAACTTTGGCCAAAAATTTATTTCCTTTGGAATCTTTTGGTTAGGCAAACATTTAACCATCTTAACATTCAAAAGAAAATATCATTTCTGACAAGGCCCACATGGGTAACAACACTATAATAGGCAAGTATGTGATGGAGAGATGGGAGAGAAAGAGAAGGGGAGAAGTTTGTGCACTACTAAGGGAGGTGGAACTGAGGACTTGAGGGTGATGAGGCTCAGCCTGATGTGAGTAGCCTGTACTGCCACCTGAGGCCATGGTGAAGCCCCAGCCCATGCTATCACTGAGGGCCATATCTGAGTCTGTGGCCTGTAGCATCCAGGGTCTGTGTTGATGTCTATGGCCCATACTACTACTAAAGGCCATGTCTGGGTTGCCACCTGGGCCATGTAGATGAGCAGAGATGGCCCCACCCCTCTTCAGCCATGCGGTGGTGTGGACATGGAAGAGATACCCACTGTGTGGCCCTAGCAGCCTGTGGCAGGCAGAAGAGCTGGCCCCACCACTTGCCTTGGCCAAGTGGCAGAGCTGTCCCTGGTGACGTGGATACAGGAAAGCAAGTGGACACTCCAAGTCAGCTAACACCCAGGTCCAGATCCAGGACTTTGAGTTAGCCCATCCTAACATTTACCAGGGTTGTCTATGAACTGCTAGAGTATGTGAATGTGCCAGTCCTGTATAACTGAAGCTGATGGATCTCCATGACATAGAGCAACAACAGACTATCTGAGAGAAGTCCTGTTGAGTGTCCAGTTTTGAAAGTGCAGCAGAAGTCAGAGTCTTCAATTCAGACCAATGACTCATTGCAATGAACATTTTCAAGTGAAACTGTTTGGACAAAGGGGTATATTGTGCAACATATTACATCTTTCCGAGGGGAATTTTGTTTTGTTTTGTTTTGTTTTGTTTTGTTTTGTTTTGTTGTTTTGTTTTGTTTTGTTTTAAGAGGCGAGGTTGCAAGGGTAGAGGGCAGATATGGAGGGATGAGAGATTGAGTGGGATTGGAGTGCATGGTGTGAAATTTACAAAGAATCAACCTTTTAAAAGTTAAAAATTAATATTTTTTCTTTTTTAACAAAATAAGATATAATTAGATAAAACAAAAACCATCATAATGAAGTTATATAAGACAAGCCAACAGAAAAAAAATGAAACAGCCCAAGAGAAGGCACAAGAATCAGACACCTGCTCATTCATCCAGTCAGGAGTCCTGTAAAAGTACTGAACTGAAACCTATAGTATATACACAGAGGACCTGGTGCAGAACTATGTAGGCCCTGTGATTGCTGCTTCAGTCTCTGTGAGTTCATATGTGCTCTTCTCAGTTGTTTTCTAGAGCCTAGTTCTCCTGGTATCCTACTCTGAGTCAATAGTTTAATTTAAAAGAAACCAATGCACATACATTCTTCTGTTTCTGACACAAGGATAGGACGGCTCATTGTAACTATAGTTCATCCCATTAAATACTTTAAAATAATATTTAATGAACTCAAAGGTCCTAATGTATAAGTGATTATTATTTGTATATAACTTTACCATGTTTAGCACTTATTTTTGATCATTTCTGTTTTTCTACAATGTTACCACCCTAAATCATGTTTCACTGAACTTCGTTGCCTCTTGGTCTCTAAATTATCATTTCCTTAGGGAAAAATCAAATTGACCAGAAGAGCTAATTAACACACTTGTGTGTGCATATTCTGGCGTACAGAGGAGCCCTCTTTTGCTGCATGTGTATGTACATTTTGGGACAGGCTCTCTAAATCACTGGTTTGCTAATTCACCTAGGCTGGTTGCCAAGTGAGCCCCAAGGATGTTCGTGTCTCCACTTCCCTAGAGCTGGGATTACAATCAGATACCACCACACCCAGGTTTTTTGCACCCCTCCATTTTTTATTTTTCTTCTTTTTCACCCCCAGTTTATGTGAGTTCTGGGGCTTGAACTCAGATCTCAGTTCCTCAACCTTGTGTTCCAAGTACTTTCCCAACTGAGCCATCTCATCAGCCCCATGTCTGAGAATATGAAATGTTTCGATTAAACTTTGTAGCAATTAATGGTAATAAAATATGCATAACAAAACACTCTCTGTACTAGTCAGTGAGATAAATACATGAGATAAGCTGTCTAGGAGGCAAGACTTATTTGGTCTATGTTTATAGAGGTCTCAGTTGATGGTTGCTTGGCTATAAAGTTTTGAGCCTGTGAGGAGGAGTATCAGGGCACAGAGCTGAGCATGTGGTGGGACAAAGCAGCTCATCTCATGGAGGCCAGAAAGACAGAGAATCAGGTTTCCTTTCCAAGGATACCCCAGTGACCTCACCTCCTTCCTCTGGGTCCCATCTCCTAATAATGCCTTAATTGTCAAGCAAGGTTTTAATACATGGTTTGGTAGATAATACCCAAACCTAACATATCCTACGCACTTGTTAGTGTGGATTCACAACACAGAGTATTTCCATGTGGCAAATGACCAACCCCCAGAACTTGTTGCATCTTACAAAACTGAAACTTGATGTCTATCAAACATCTCCCTAATCTCCTTTCCTCTGGGCTCTGGAAACCACAATTATTCTGTTTGCTATTTTTATGGACTTGACCACATTAGATGCTTCATACAATATTTGCCTTCTTATAACAGGCTTTTCTCAATTAACACAACTTCCTCAATATCACCTCAATATCAAATTAGTAATGTGAGTCTGAATCTCCTTCATTTTTAGGGTTGAACACTATCCTATTGTGTCTATAGGCCACATTTTCTTGTCCATTTATCTGTGAGTGAACACTTGGATTGCTTTCTTTTCTGTGTGTGTGCAACGTGTAAACTTCGTGAAACATTTAATTGAAAATCTATTTTAGCAGGACCATTATGGAACGAGTCAAATGCAAATGTTCTGTCTAATCATTTAAAATCATTTTAGTTCTCCCAGGAGACAGATCTTCACTTCATCACTACAAAATTGATTATATCTCTGTGACTTTGCCAAGGTCTCATGGAGAAGAGCAGCCAGCAAGGCTCATGTTTGAGTATGTCTGCCTTCAAATTTTAAGTTAAAATAATCAGCTCTCCAATAAAAGCCCCAAAGAGACGTTAGCTATTGCCTGTAAGGTGAATGGAATGAGGTATTCATTTACTCGCAGTTGCCATGGGTGGTCTAGCACATACTGCTCATCCCTCTGCATTCTGACAGAACACAATCCCCTCCCGTCCCGGAGTTTGCTCTTTCATTTCTGCTTCCTGCTTTCACCCTCAACTCTGATAAACACACACTTCACACCCAGGATGCTGTTCCCCTGGCTGCCCAAAAAACAGCACAGGTAAGATGTGTGGCAAAGTATCTGGATGCCAGCTACAAAATGCAGGTTCCAGAAAATTGCTGAAAGAGTTTAAAGAAGTGCTATGCACAGGTGGCAAAAGGCAGACAGACCAGCCAGTGACAGGAATCCCATTCTACATAGAAGGTACAAGACGTTCCAGTAAGCTGGGGCACCTGGGTGTGAGCAGAGGTATGAGCTACAAGAAAAGGCTTGGGATATTTTTGTAGTTTAAAATTTAAAAGAAGAAGAAGAAGAAGAAGAAGAAGAAGAAGAAGAAGAAGAAGAAGAAGAAGAAGAAGAAGGTGTTCGGGAAGGCAGGTCTGTCAGAGCTGTTTTAGGCTTTACCCACTGCAGGCCAGTACTGAAGCATCCATGATACCTCATTAATGAGCACAAGTTGTTAGTTGTATGCATCAGCTTAAACATATAAACTCAGGACTGTTGAGGTGACTCAAGTTAGTAGCCCTGGATGCACTTCCAGAGGACCTCAGTCCAGTTTCCAGAGCCCACATCTGGTAGTGTCCCAGCACCTGTGACATCTCCAGCTCCAGAGGATATGACTCCCTCTTTTGGATTCCCTGGACTCAAATATCATGTGATGTACCCATACAGACACATATCCATACACACACACACACACGCACGCACACACACACACGTGCACACACGCACACACAACGATAATAAAAATAAGTAATCCTTTTAAAATGAAATTTTAAAATACGCTCAGTTAAAAGATAGAAATTCTTAGACAAATGAATTTTTAAAAGAATACTCACCGTCTTGAGCTAAATCCATGACCCATGTGGCTGGTGAGCTGGCCTTCCCTGAAAACACACGAGCAAAAACGGTATGCGCAGATGAAAAGTACAAGGCTGAATCCTGGGCGCTCCCTGCAGAGAAGGCCTGTTGGCACTGTCCTGCAAGTCAAACGCATTGTTTACTTATGTGCATATCTGTCATGTATGTGAGGGCATGTGTGTTCATGGGCATGTCTGTTCGTCTATGTGAGTGCATGCTATGCATTTTCAGGTGATGTCAGACAGCCTGGAACTGGAGTTACAGGTGAGTGGCTCAACATGTATGCTGGGGACTGAACTCAGGTCCTCTTATAGAACAGCGAGTTTTCTTAACTGCTAAGCCATCTTCCTAGCATCTACACTGACACACAGTCTTACCATTCACCACAAGCTCATTCTCTCCTCTACTCACTTGTAACGAATGTTTTGTCTTCCTGACCACTTTTGGCTTCCTTGCAAATAACTCATGATCTCTAGACTAGACACTAGCCTTCATTTTTAGCTAAGCTCTCTTTAAGAAGAGCTTCGTAGCCGGGCGGTGGTGGTGCACACCTTTAATCCCAGCACTTGGGAGGCAGAGGCAGGTGGATTTCTGAGTTCGAGGCCAGCCTGGTCTACAGAGTGAGCTCCAGGACAGCCAGGGCTACACAGAGATACTACCCTGTCTCAAAAAACCAAAAAAAAAAAAAAAAAAAAAGAGCTACGTGAATGGGTGTGTGTGCAAATGCAGATGAGTAGAGCAGGAATGTCTTTCTATTGGAGACCATTGGAATCCAGATCTTCACTTCTAACTGACCTCGTAAGTGTGGTTCCATGAATAACTTTTACAATCCTCCCACTGTGTCCTTATTGTTTTTTTAAAATTAAGGTTTTTTTCCATTGGGGAAAAAAAAAGCCAGTGACTCTGTAGATGCTAGGAGATGGCTTAACAGTTAAGAGAACTCAGTGTTCCACAAGAAGATCTGGATTCAGTTCCTAGCATCCATGTTGGGCCACTCACAGCCCCATGGAACTCCAGTTCCAGCGGATCTGACATCACCTGAACATGCATAGCATGTACTCACATAGTCAAACAGACATGCACATAAGTAAAAATAAATCTTTTTTTTAAAAGAACAGAAAAGCTACATTATAAACCCATATAAGCAAAAGGGTATGATTTTCAGAACTAGAGATCTAATTGAAAAATCAATCCCTTCTTGACTGGATATGCATTTAGTTAGGTTTTTACTTGAAGGATTCCCTATCAATCATATTTTTCAATAAGAAACACCTGAACAATAGGGTGTACATGCCAGTCACTCCAAGGTGCCTTCAATTTTAAGTCACACCATTGCTTTATGACCCATTAAGAAATAAGGAGCATCTCTGAGCCAGCCTTGGAACACTCTGTCTGGGAGAGATAGCCTGTATTCCAAGATGCCAGAATGTGAAGGCCTTTTTATCTTAGACCTAAGGAACAAGAGTGTGGTTCAGCTCTCACTGATAACTTCCCTACTCAGAAGGTCATTCTATCACTCAGAAATGTTTATTCTGAACCTAAAATATTCCATGCATTGTTTGGGACTAAATGAACTTTGGTAACACTGTATAAAAATGGTTTCTCTCTCTCCTTATAAGGACAGAGGCACAAATACTGGTAATGAACACTGTCTTCAGGCTAGACTAGAAGTATGAGGAGATGCCTCTGTAGCAGAGTGGTCCCTGTTTTCAGGAGGATGCTGGGGACTTTATGGATGGGTTGATTCTCCAGAGAGAAGGCTGCAGAGGTTCTGGTACCCAGCAGAGCCCTGCTGTGCCTCTGAGCTCAGCACTGCCCCCTTTCTGTGCATCTTCTGTGGGAGCGGTTACTGCCTGCACTCCAGTCTGAACTCCAAAACTGAGGAGAAGAAAATATAGCTTTTACCAATCTCTTCTGAGGAATTTAGTACAAAATGGATTGTCTCTGATACTGAAATCAAGGATAGAAGCTTGAAAGAGAAAAAAGTACATCATTCAAAATGTTCTGGGGAAAAAAATTACCTTAAATCACCATGACATAGTACTCTGAAAGTTCAAAAGCCAGGACTTTACCTGTCATTATCCTGTGTATGCTGTGTGAATTCCCTTCTGGCAACTAAAGGCAAGTCCTTGGAAGGACAAGTGAGGGAATAAAAGTCTCTCTCTCTCTCTCTCTCTCTCTCTCTCTCTCTCTCTCTCTCTCTGTGTGTGTGTGTGTGTGTGTGTGTGTGTGTGTGTCTTTCTCTCTCATACTTAAGAATTCCCAAGTAAAACACTCAAATAATGTGAAATGAATTTAAAACAACCCATGACTAGACAATACAAGCAAAAATACACATCTCAAACTTAAAGATAAACTAGAGGGAAGAATAAAGGGAAAGAGATGGCTGGGATGCACCCAGAACAAGGTAAACACATAGCCAGAAGTAAAAACACAAATGTTTACATTTCAAGTTATGACTCACCTTGAGAAGGTGAGCACACTTTAAAAAAAAAAAATATTCCTAGGAAGCAATGCTACTTGGGATCTCTAAAATGATGCCCTGATGTCCTGCCCCAATTCCTTGCTTTTCTGTTCCATTCTATCACTGTTAAACATTTAGCCCACTGTTACTGGACTCTCCCCCCATACATGTGAGACTGTATGGTGCACATCAACATTTAAACACATGAACTCTTGTCTTCTCACCATGCTTCCTTCCAGGTGACGCCATCCTCCTCTGTCCAGGATTGCTGCAGAGAGAAGGACAAGGAAGGATGCAGTTGGTGGAACAGGATTCAGAACAGAATTTTTGAATCCTTAATAATATAAAAGTTAGAAAATGTGAGGCCAGGTTTGCCAGTGCATGCAGTGTGTATGCCTTTATGGAATAAGCGATTAACATGTGTTAATGAAATATTGTTAATAAAGGAACCCTGGATTGTTTTGATTTGACTTGATTTGTTTAAAAAATACAACCTAATTTTTTAAAAAATATATATATATTTTAAATGTTAAAATGGCATAAATAACCAATCTGATTTTGTCATTCTAAACACGATTCCCTGGCAGGAAGAATGCACAAACCCTCCAGAAGAGAAAGCTATCAGACACCTGTCAGAGCCATGCCCAGAGAAAGATACTCTGTCTGGCCAGTGCAGCCCTTATTCTCACAGAAGAAAAGAGCCTAGTAGAGTGGAGGGTAGTAGTCTTCACCATGCTCTTCTCCTGGAAGTCTCTAATTTCCTTAGAGTTTCATCTTAGAATTTGAAAATAATGGAGCAAGGCCATAGCTGGTAGAGCAGAGTCCATGGGTGCTATTAGCAGATCACCAGTCACAGGTGCTGCCATAGGAACTCAGAGCTGTGGCTTTAGTGAACAACATTGAGAACTTGCTGCAAAACTCAAACTCAAATTGCACTGCTCTGCACTACCTGGGAGGGCCTCACATAGCCTGTCAACAAGTTCTTATCTCACTCTGGTCCCCAGGGCACGTCTCCCTATCTGAGCTCTTCTGAGCTAGAGGAGCAGACACTGCTCCTGCCAGGCTCTGGGCAGAAGATTTTGGTCTTCTGATAGTCAATCACATCATCCCATAGATCCCACAGATCACCCCTCTGTCTTGATCCTGCAGGGCTCTCTGTCCTGCTCTTGTTTGGCACTTAGCTGCTGAGGTCAATCCCTATGAATGTCTGGGTGTTCTCCTCCATTAGCTTTGTTTGACTTTTCCTGAGGAGACAGAGTGTGTATTCACCCCAGATTGGGCACTGAATAGACTAAGTAAATAATTCTACCTCATTCTACCCTAATGAGCCTGTGAGCTTGCTGGATTTGGCTTCTACAGGAGTCTGGGAGGGGACCACCACTTACAGGGTCATGAATCACTCAAAGGTAGTTGTTATAACCAAACAAATCCACCCCAGCATGGGCCACAGCTCGTGAAAGCTGTATCCAGAGGGCTCCCCATGTAATCACAGGCAACTTGGCCAGTTTGAGAGATGCTTTCTATATGTTTACATATCCATAGGGATGGAGTTTGACTCTTGGGAGCTTCCTGACCTTGTGAGTTTCATTTACTTCTTCAGTCTTATAAGCCTCCTCCCCAAGGAAGCCACAAAACAGCTAGGCTGACAATGAATTGGGCCAGCCCCCTCTGTCCAAGGTAGGGGTCATATATCCAGCCTTCATCATAACCATAGGGCAGGGGGTCTTCCCTCACCATTTTGGTGAATAAATGATGCTAACACTCACTCAACCCTTTGCATTTGTGGTGATGACTGGCCAAATGTGTCATTCTTTCAAAGACCAGTCTAAAGAAACTGTGTCTAAGTCTCCCAGCAACCAGAGCTTGACTCTGTGGATGTCCCACCTGAAGGATTGAGGTACTTTTTCCCCCTCATTCTCAGAGCCAGATTCTACTTCCTAGAAGAAAACGATAGGAAGAGGATCTCAAAATGTGAACATTTAACCCAAAGAAACACGAAAACAGACCGTTTAACTGAATTCCTTGCCTGCCTCTAACAATTTAACAGAAGTGGATGGAGGACCATAGGTGGAGTATAATAAAAAAAAACTAGAAATTGTTGATTTATTTTTCTTTCTAAAACTAAGTGTAACTTGGTAAATACAGCCCACCCTTGTAAAAAAAAAATCAGAAAAACAACTATAAATGGATTAAAGCTTTTATATGTGAGACGAAACCTATACACTGAGCCAAAAACATAAATCTATATTTATACTATCTGAAAAAGAATTTTTTAGATCAAAACAAAATAAATTTAGGTCAGACAAATGTCTGTTTAAAACAAATATGAGAAAGTATTATACAATACGTGATGAATTCACTTCTGCCGGAAAGGAGAGAGATTCAAATGAGGAGTCACCGTTACAAACATTTCTAGAACAAATGACAAAATCTCCCCAGCTAAATAGAAGCTCCTTTCTTTTTATTATCTGGGGCTGTGGGTAGCACAGTGGTAAAGTACATGATGGTTTGATTTGACTTTGTGTCTGTGTACATTCATATGTTCAAGTGCATGTGTGTGCACAGAAGCCAGAAGACAGCACTGTGCATTGGTCCTCAGACAACTTCACCAGTTTTAGAGACAATCTCTCACTCTGTGGGTGGGGCAGACTAGCCAGGAAACCTCATGGATATACCTCCCGAGTACTGGGGTTGAAATCACACACCACCACATCTGGTTTTTATGGGGGTCCTAAGGTTTACATTCATCTCTTTGTGTTTGCAAGGCGAGTACTTTAACAACTTCAGTACATCCCAGCCCCTTAACTTGACATTTCTTCCTAGAAAACTAAGCAAGTCAAAGCCTTTCCCACATGTGTTCCTTCCCTCACACTGTACCCAGTAATGCTCTCATCATTTCCATATTCTGTCACCAGTGAGCTCAGTCTGAACTGGGACAGTGCTTTCTCAGAAGGTGTGTGTATGGTTTTCCCTCTCACAATTGAAACAGTTGATTCCTTTCTTGAGACTTTCAGCCCCAGTGTCTTTGGATAGCCTCGGGGAAGAGACAGGCCTGGAGTATTGGCTAACATATCCATGGTCCTTCCTGGGAAGTTTTTCCTTCCATCTGATGGGTGTTGTACGACAGGACTTCCAGGGTCCTGCCTCCATGTAGATTCAGGAATAAGACCACCTCACCTTGGATCTGTGGCACCTGCATCCAGGCTGAAACATAAAGATCATATCCTTGTCATTGTCCTTTAGTTGTGTGGGGAGCCACAAACCTGCATTCAGAGTCCTTGGGCCAAGTCCACACCACAAACATAAGCAGACTAATGGGAATCATTTGATTCCAGCACTATGGAGTGTGAGGCAGGAGAGTGACTGCAGTATTGAGTTCCTCCTAGGCTACATGGTGAATACTAATTCATTCTGAACTACATGGTTGAGAGTGTGCCTCAAAAAGAAAAAGAAAGATTGATAAATAAATGAAATAAAAGATTATGTTTATAGGTAAAGAACAGATTTCATATAATTAGGAATATGAGACTTGCAAAAATGTAAGTTTTTTCTTATAAAAGATAAGACTTGAAACAAATGTAGAAAGATTTCAGGTTTATAACTGGTAAGAGTCAATGCTTTCTCATAATTTTTATTCCATTGCAAAAATAACTATAAGTTCATGTGACTCCAATCAGTGTCTCAGGTACTGGAGGCATAAGAGTACTAACAGAGAAAAACAGGAGTTTGGAGGGAAAACATTTTTTTAATTAAACTTGCAACATTCAGGTTAAGTACATGTCTCAGTTGGTAGCATATACAAAGCCCAGAGTTTAATTCCCCAGTATTGAATAACCTAGTCATGGTGGCACATGCCTGCAATTTCTGAACTCACAAGGTTAAGAGAAAGAATCAGAAGTTCAAGGTCATCCTCAACTGAATTGTAAGTTCAAGATCAGCCTGGGATAAGACCTTTCCTCAAAAGTATAATAATTAATTTTGACACTTTTTCATACAGGTAACTTTTTAAAGGTATACAATTTTTTAAAGTAAGAGAATTGCAAAGCCTAGTTTTTTTAAAAAAAAAAAAAACAAATTGAAAGGGGCTGGAGAAATGGGTAAGTTGTTAAGAACATCTGCTGCTCTTCCAGAGGACCAGGGTTCAATTCCTAGCACTTACACATTGGTCCACAAAGATCTGTAACTCCAGTTCCACAGGATCTAATGCACTCTTCTGGTCTCTGCAGGTATTGAACACATTTGGTGCACAAATATACATGTAGGAAAACACATAAATAAAATAAAAATAAATAAAATCTTACAAAAATAAAATAAAAGACCAAAATTTCAATACCATGCCCAAAACAATTCAAAATGGCTTTACTTTTGTAAGATATATGTTGAAACAAAGTTGCAGTTTTGTGAACCTCTAAATTTACTGCACTCATTTTAGGGCCCTTCCTCCTTCCTTTCTGCCTAGCTGGCAGATGGTGATTGCTAACTGTTGCAGTTGGCTGCTACTAGTTTATAAGCAAAGCTTGAGGAAGAATGGTTTCCCCTCCATTTAATGACAATGAGGTCAGCACAGAAGAGTCTCAGGAAAGGGGTCATCTGTGGGCTCACTCAGTCAGTATACGAGCACTGTGAGCCCAGGCTTCAGTGGCTTCTTCTACATGACTTTTCAAAGAAGAAATCCAGGAACCAATGAGGAAGAATTATTCAATCTGCAATCCACTCCAGTAGCCATGAGATTACCGTGGAAGGTCGAGATCCCCTTGGAGATGTGTCAGAAAGGGTGAAGAAAGAGAGGGGGGAGGGAAGGAGGGAGGGAGATAGAGAGAGAAGTAGAGAGAGAGAGAGAGAACCAAAGAAACAAGAAAGAAACAAAGAAACAAATAAAGACAGACAGGCAGCTCCCTGGGACTCATGGGGGTGGTGGTGTCCTGCGTACAGGGCAGGCGTGATCTTCACAATTGTCACAAACATGTTCCTCCTCCGTGTGATTGAAATAGATTCACACATGTGTTACTGCCCTGGTCTTAACAAAAGCAGGAGAGATTGCTACAGGATGTACCACCCCGAAAAGGAATTCAAAATGCTGTATCTAGGTCAGGTGATGACTTCATTGTCGACAGAGAAAACAGGAACGGCAGAAAAATCGTGTTCATCGTTCCCTCCGTATTCTCTCTTGTGTTGATTCAAGCTTCTCCAGGAGCTATTTCAAGAACCACTTTCACACGTTCACTGATTTTGTTTCCTTTTTTAAGCGTTATGGAAGTGAAATCCAAGCTGTGGACTGCAGCCATGGAGATAAACAGAGATCTAAAAGCCATCATTTTGAAGCTGTCTCCGCTTTTAACTATTCTTAACAGGGTGAAGCTACCCTGTCTACATCAGAGAGCCACCTGGGGAGCTTTTCAGAAACCCTACATGCTCAGGACACATCGAAGGCCAATTAACCTGGATCTTGCCAGGTAGACCCCAGCAACGGCTGCTCCCTGGTGGCAGGCAGCATTGTCCTGGGCCCCAGATTTACCGGCATTTTTTTAAGGCCATCATTGTGAGCCATAATGTTAGAAAAGCTTTTCACTTATTTTTTAAATGTTTCATCTAATCTTCACTACGTGCTGTGGGGTAGGTTTCATTCTTCCTGTTCTCCAAATAAGACTAATGTTCAAATGGACTTTCCAATAGAAGTTTGAATATAAGATCCATTGACCAGAATCCTGAGGCAAAGCTAGACCATTCCAAAGCAGACATTCCATTAGATTCCATGGTGGCTTTAATTCTCATGAAAAAAAAAATTTCTATAGGTTGGGGTTGGAGACATGGCTCAGTAGTTAAGAGCACTTGGGGCTCTTGCAGAGAACTGGGGTTTGGCTTGGCATTCGGAACTCAGACAGTAGCTCACAATCATCTGTCACTCTACTCCCAATGCCTTCTTCTGGCCTCTGTAGGCACTGAAGTATGTGGGGCACACATAAAATAAGCAAATCTTTTTTAAAAATTTCTGTAGAAAGGAATGGCTGGATTCCTATTCAAGGACATACACATATGCAGGGATATACAGAGATGCACAATTGTGCATTTGTCCTGCTACAATCTAAGGCAGTCTTAAGCTCTTGTGCCTGGCCAACCCTGGGACTCCAAAGAAGTGAGTGGAGAAAGTAACATAGAGTTGTGAAGTATGTGCCTAGGTGTGAAAGTGCCCCATAACCTGTACCAAAGTTTTGGTGAATACAAGGACAATCATGGACTCCGTAAACTGAATGAAATCTCTGTTCAGGCATGACTTGATCACTAAACTAATCAGATTTCAACTGCCTTGTGTCTAAGTTTGGGTTTTACTGTTGCTATGCACCATGACCAAGGCAACACTTATTAAAAAAAAAATTTCATTGGGGCTAGCTTACACGTTCAGAGGTTTAGTTCATCATCATCACGGCAGAAAGCATGGGCAATGTGCAGGCCAGCATGGTGCTGGAGGAGCCAAGAGTTCTTCCTTGATCAGTAGACCACAGAAAGAGACCGGATGTGTCACTAAGTGTAGCCTGACCATATATAACCTCAGTATAGCCTGTCTCCACAATGACACTCTCGTCCCTACAGGACCACAACTACTCTAACAATATCACACCTCCTAATAGTGCCACCCACCATGGGCCCAGCATTCAAATGCATGAGACTATGGGGCCCATTCCCATTCAAACCACTATGTTCCTCCCCCTAGTCCCCATAGGCTTGTAGCCATCACATAATACAAAAATGTATTCAGTCCAATGTCAAAAGTCCCCATAGTCTGTCACAGTCTCAACAGCTTAAGAGTCCAATTTCAGACTCTTCTGAGATTCATGAAATCTCCTAATTGTAAAATCAAAATAAAAAAAACAGATCACATACTTCCAATGTAACATGGCACAGGATATACATTACCATTGCAGAACATAAGGAGGGGACACAGTGAGGAAATATTGGACCAAAGAATGACCAAAAACCAGCTGGACAAACTCCAAACTCTGTGTCTCTAGGTATGATGTCAAAATGCTCTTCAGATCTCCAACTCCTTTCAGCATTGTTGACCTCAACACACTTTCACTTGGGCTGGTTCTACTCTTCTTTTTACCAGCTTTCCTTGGCAGGTATCCCACAGTTCTGGCATCCCTAGCATCTTGCGGTCTTAAAGGCAATCCAGGGTTCACCTTCACAGCTTCATGCAATGGCCTCTCTATGGCTTCATGCAGGGACACCTCTACCACACATTTGGCCTCAGTAACGTTCCTTAGTTGTAGAGGGAGATTCTATAACCCCTATCACACAGTGGTCTCTCTGGGCCTCCATTCAGGAACACCCCTGACACATTTCTGGCCTCAGTGTCTTTCCTTAGTCACAGAGGCAAATTCCACAACACTTTTCTTCTATCCTTGATTCTAAAGTCAGAACCCGTAGCAGAAACTGCCATGTTCTGCTGCTTATGGAAGCTGGAACATGGCCCCTTGTTCAATTCCATCTTCAGCTTTCTGTTTTCAACAGTTTCCTTCCCTGCATAAGCTTGGCTGTTCTCGAACTTACTCTGTAGTCCAGGCTGGCCTTTAACTCAGAGACCTGCATACCACTGTCTCTTAAGTGTTTGTATTAAAGGCATGTACCATCACACCTGGACCTAAGCTTTCTTTTATTCCTTTTCATTATAGATCTTTATAAACATGGCCACTATGCCTCAAGATCTGAATCGTGGGAAGCATGGTAGTGTGCAGTCAGACATGCTGCTGGAGCAACTGAGAGTTCTACATCTTGGTATGAAGGTAGCCAAAGGAAGACTGGATTCCACACTGGATAGAACTTGAGAATAGGAAACCCAAATCCCACCCTCACAGTAACACACTTTCTCCACTGAGGCCACACCTGCTTCAACAAGGTCACACCTCCTAATAGTATAACTCCCTGTGGGCCAAGCATTCAACACATGAATCTATGGTGAACAAACCTACTCAAACCACTACATCTTGCATGGCACAAATGTAGGTTGTATATAATTAATTCAGGTAAGTCATTGGAAAGCATTAGTAGTAGCAAAAGCAATGGCAACAGAGGGGAGAATAATATATGTAATAATATGTATATAATTATATAATCTTAAACTTCCAGTTTTCTTTGAAAATATGAACTATTCAAAGAAATAAGTCGTACATAGGAAAAATATTTTTCTGAGAAACCCAAGATGTTCATCTTACCAAACACAGACTTTAATTATTTAAAAAATGTTCAAAACTAGAGAACACCAAAAACATCATCCATGAAAGAAATAATTCATGAGTCAAACGTCATTAAAAATACATATTTCTGGTCTGGGGAGAATGGGAAATGCACTTGCCGTGCAAGCTTAACTACTTGAGTTTGGTGCCCCAGAACCTTCATGCAGCTGAATGCAGTAGTGTAAGTATCTATTACCTCAACCCATCAACATGCTCGGGGAAATAGGGCCTCTCTTGGAGCCTGGAGCCCAGCTAGCCTGGCTAACGCTGAGGCAAAGAAACCCTGTCTCAAAAAAGGTAGAGAGACAAGAACAGGTAACTGAAGGTTAGCCTCTGACTGTGTCAGGGTGTGTGCATTCCCATACTCACCCATATAAGCAAGCACATGCACATGTTCTTGTATGTGCGTGCACACACACACGGGGAGAGAGAGAGAGAGAGAAAGAGAGAGAGAGAGAGAGAGAGAGAGAGAGAGAGAGAGAGAGAGACCATTTTTGCTCTGTGAAAGAGTGGAAGGACAAAAGACAAGAGCCAAAATCTCGAGGTAGTTTTAATCATATTTCTTGAATTTGTCAAGAATGCTAAAAATTATCTTTGTTAGCCATTCTCATTTTTCCTTTTGAAAACTCCCTGTCCAGATCTGTAGCCCTCTTTTCAATAGAGTTGTTTATTTTCTTGATTAGTTGGGGTTCTTTTTCATACTTTATACATTCAGGATATCAGTCATCTGTCACATGAATAGCTGGCAAAAATTCTTTCCGTGGAGTTTCCCTTAGTCACTTGATTGTTTCCTCTGCTGTACAGAAACCTTTTAGTTTTATAAAGTCTGATTTGTTAATCATTGCCTTAATTGCTGAGCAAATGGAGTCCCATAAGGAAGTTCTTTCCTATGCCTATATCATGTACTGCCTGTGTTTTCCAACAGCAGAGTGAGTATTTCAGGTTTCATATCAAGGTCTTTGGTCCATGGGTGGAAATATAAATACAGTATTCATGAGTGAAATAATTTTAAAATAATTTAAAAATTTAAAAATGAGAGCTGCCTAACTTTATATGCTATTAGAGGAGTACAATTAAAACCATAATGAGATACCACTTTGTATATCGATCATAGTGACCCAAGTTCAGACCACTGATAATAGCTGATCCCTGGGATGATAGAGAGCTCTGGTTCTTTAATTTATGACTGGTGGAAATGTGACACAGTAAAGCTATTTTTAGAAGACCGGTAATTTCTTACAGCACCAGGCCTTCTACCCAACCAGCAGTTCTCTGAAATCTCTATAGATGTTGGGAAGATATGTTCCCACAAAGAACCCGTGCACTCACATTTTAGCAGCTTTATTCATAACTCTCAAGATCAATCACAAACAGATGAATGTCTAAAACACCATGGCACTTTCATGTGATAGAATATTGTTCAGTGATGAAAAGACACAAGTATTGAGCCATAAAAGTACAAGAAGAAAATGTAAATAGGTATAAAACAGCCCAATATAAAAGGACAAGATGCTGTGACTCCTTCTATGTAACATATTCTTGGAAAGACAAAACTTTGGGGATGGTAAAAGACCAGTAGTTTCTAGAACCACAGGGAAGGGGCAGGGTGAACAAAACAATAAATTTCAGGGCACTAAACTGTTCCATGTGAGACATAGGCCACTTTCAATCTGTCAAACACATGGGATTTGTAACACAGAGCACATAATGTATAGGCTTCAGTTGATAATACTCTTATCAGTGTGACAGAATTCATTGCAACAAACACACTAATGCATAGTGGTCATAGCAGGAAGACAGGAGAGGTAGAATACACTACACTATCCACATATCTTTTTCTATAAACCTAACATAATAAAATCCATTAATTAAAAAAGAGCCTGAGCACTGAACAGATCTTGAGCGTCAGCTTTGCACCCAATGCCACAAAACCCAGAGGAGGCTGGACTCCCAGGAGCTCTAACTCATCCAGGATTTTAGGATGCTGAAGGAGCATCGTGGCTGCCAGAATGATTGGTGAGACATGGTGTTGCTGAGACAAAGAATGATGCTGACCTGTGAGTTTGCTGAGTTCCCTGACAAGGGTGACTAGGAAGCTGTATTGGACATATGTTCCTGACCCACCTTTGCTTGCCTATCCCAGAGAGGACAAGCTGCCTTGCCTCAAGTTTTTAGACCTTGTGGGACAGAGAATCAAAAAGAGAAGTTATAATGACTCTTGTGTTTTTTCTTAAAGGTGACCAGTTATTCAGACTCAATCATGTACTGGTCTAGAAATCAATCCAATATTGAAAATAACAGTCTTCATTTGGAAGGCTGGATCTGGACATTTTCAGAGGCATATTTGGAAGTTACCTGCAGTTCTCTATGATTTATGATAGTAAGAGATAAAGTTGGGACAGGATCTGGATTTTAAACAAGTGTTAGTGCATGTGCTAAGGCTCTTTTAATTGTCAAGTTAAAATTACTTTTGATCTTTTCTACAGTATTTATTGTAAGTTGCATTGACCTTATACTTTCTAATTGTGTTAGTGTGTTAAACTTGGCATGTCTGTTATGGGAGTCTATCAACCAGCTTTTGTCTTACTGCCCTAAGTATTAGAAAACCTTGATTTTCTGAAAAAAAAAAAAAAAAAAGCTTGCAAGTGCTGGAAGAAATGAGTTAGGCTTTAAGCAGAAGCAAGAGGGTAATGGGCTTGATTATTGCTGGTATAACAGCTTTAATTACATTAATTGCTAGCACCACTGCTTCTGCAATAGCTTTGACACAAGGAGTTAAGACAGCTACTTTTGTTAATCATTTAGAAAAAAACACATTACTAATGGATTGAGTATACAAGAGGATTTACATAGGTGTGTGGAACAACAGATTGATGCTCTATATCCTATTCAAATTATTGGAAGGAGGTTCAGGGTTTAAGAGTTAGGAGGATCTCTAGTGTCATGCCAAATACCATTGGAGTTGTATTACTTCTAAAATCTACAATGATAGCAATTATAATTAGAAAAAAAGTTTAAAGACATTTGTAGGGTACTTGGCATAACTCTAACACTGCTCTGGATGTTTTAACTTTGCATAGTGAGATTATGAATTTAAAAAATGCTGCCCTGCTGAGCTGTGATGCTGCAGATAATGCTGATAAAATTATCCATGGCTTGAGGTCAGTATTTCTATTTTGGTCAAACCTCAAGAATGGCATATACAGCTTGATCATGCTAGCTCTTTTTGTCCTGATAATACTTTTATTCCTGCTCATTGTGTTAAAGCTTGTCTCTAACAACATCAACATGTTGGTAGCCAAAGTACATGACTTGAAACTGAAAATGGACCCCCAGACAAAGTTGTTAAATTAACAGGCTGGCAAGCCAAGGACAGGTAAGATTCTGCACAGAGCCTTACCAACCTAAGACATAAGTGCATTGCTTTTGATAATGCATATTCCATGACAGGTAAGGAAGACATTCTTGTCAGAACCACCTAAGACAGGCTCAGTCTGGTTTATGTAATAAAAAAGGGGGAAATGTGGAGAGCTTTTGGGACTGCCTGGTAGGAATCTGACATTTACCAAGGACAAGGAAATGGGCTGTTTGGAAGGAATTTGACATTGGCCAAGGACAAGAAAATGGACTGCAGGCAGGAGCCTGACATCAGGCTAAAAGAAAAAAGTAATTTCAGGCAGGAATCTAAATCTTAGGCTAGAATAAAGAAGTAGGCTTCAGGCATGAAAATTATTTTGGGCTAGGACAGGGAAATAGGCTCAGATATTTTGGTCATCCTGATAAGCCCTTAAAAATAGTGATCACAGGAGTAATCATGGGACTCTGTTTATTATCCTGCTTGTTCTTTGACTATCTGGGTTTATTGTCTTTCTTGTTCTTTGACTATCTACATCTATAGTATTGCTAGTTCCTCAACCTAGAACTGGCTTTAATTCTTCCATGTAATTTAAATGGCATAAAAACAAAACTGGAGGAGGAAGGATGGGATAGGGGTTAATGGGGAGGAGGGAAATGAGGAAAGGGGTAACATCTGAAAGGTAAATAAATAAAATATCGAATAAAAAAAGACAATCAAAACAACTCTAGTGGGACTGTCTTAGAGTTTCCATTATTGTGAAGAGACACCACTACCAAGTCAACTGAAGGACAACATTTAATTGGGGCTAGCTTATAGGTTCAGAGATTCAGTACATTATCATCAAAGCAGGAAGCATGGCAGCGCCCAGGCAGGTATGGCTCTTGAGGAGCTGAGAGTTCTACAACTTCATCTGAAAGCCCCTAGGAGAAGACTGGCTTCCAGGCAGCTAGGATGGGGGTCTTAAAGCCCACGTCCACAGTGACATACTTTCTTCTCCAATGAAGACACACCTACTCAAACATGACCATACCTCCAAATTATGCATCTCCCTGGGCCAAGCATATTCAAGCCACCATAGGAACCATGGCTAGAGAACTCACCTATGAGGGCAATGTCTCCAACCAAGTGAAGGCTGTCCATCAAGAGTCACAAATCACCAAAGGGCAAGCAGAAACCAAGCCAAAAGGTTTTACTTTGCAAGTATAATCATTGAAATGAAACATATATTGGAGGTACTTCATATTATATTTGAGCAAGCAGAGCAGAGAGCTAGCAAGTGTGAAGATGGGGAAGATGGGCCTCTTGAGATCTCCCAGTCTAAGGGTCAGAAAGGAAAAAGAATGAAAATACATGAACAAACCTTCAAAGATCCCTAGGCACCAGGAAATGCACTGTGTTATAAAACTGGTATCCAGAGATGGATAAAAGGAGGACAAGGGAAAAAACTTAACTACCTGGATGAAAAAATATAGACATAGAAGACACACTTAATATGTTTTTTAAAAGTTCTATATCCATCTACATCTACTTCATAATAAAACAAAAAATTATATATATATATACAAACAAATTATATATATACATATATATTAAAATTATATATATACATATACACATATATGTATATATACACATACATATATATATATACATATACATACACATACACACATTATATATATAAATATATATGTAAATATATATGCATATACATATACATATACATATATATATATATGTATGTGAGACAGTGTCTTGTGTGGACCAAGGTGTCCTCCTCAAACTCACTGTGTAGCTATAGATGACCAGGAATTTCTGGTCCTCGTGCCTCCACCTCCCAAGCACCGGGATTGAAAGCATAAGCAATCATGCCTGGTTTATGTAGTGCTGTGGATCAAACCCAGACCTTTGTACATGGTAGGCAAACAGTAGACTGGGATTTACCACCCTAAGCCTAGAGACAATTATACTACTGAGAGCAGCAAAGGAATGCACTTGTCTGATAGACATCCTTAGAGAGATTAGCTGTCAAGGCAGGTCTTCCTTGCTGGCATACAATCATAATTCTGGCACCAAATGAGCTGAGGCAGGAGAATCATACCAATTCCAGGCTACTCTGAGGTAGCATAGCCCACAGAAGTGCATGTTCTAGTCATCAGAGAAATGCATATCAAAAACTACAATGAGTTATCACTTCATATCCACTGATGTTTCTCTAATCACAAAGATGGACCATCGTTGGAGTAGAAGCATTGCCATCACACATTGATGCTGAGAATATAAAATAATGAAGTTAATTCAAAAAACATTTGATCGGTTTCAAAGTGCTAAACATAGATTTACCATGTGAACTAGCAACCCTAACAGATATTTGAAGAAATACAGACATGTATGTCCACAAAATTTATACACAAAATATTTGTAGAATTTTTGTTTCTAGTAGAAACAATGGCCACTGCCAGGTAAGTGAGGGTATTAAAAAACCTTATCCACTGTAGGTCTTAAAGTACAAAGCTTCCCACAGTGTGTCTAGATTCTCTTTAAAACATGAAAAGAAGCCCCTATGAAAGAAACAAGTTACACACATTGATCCAACTACATATGGCTCAAAGGCAAACGTGCTGTGTTCAGAGACACATATTCAGGTGGAAAAAACCCAACAAGAACTATTTCCAAGCAACAATTACAAAAGCCATACAATTGCTCCGTCAAGATGCTGAGAACCATGCTTTAGATGGAAATGATGCTGAGAAGGTGTGTTCAGATGTGGGGTTCTAGTGATGCTTCTTGTTTCAGTACAAGTGATGATGACAACCCCACTATTCATTTTATACTAATTCAGAAAGTCGCACAAGTGTTCAATGTGCATTTTGGATTATATCCTCTATGTTACAATAAACATGGTTCTGCTAGCAAAACATTTGCTAATGAAAAACCCATGGGTTAGATGAACTACATTTTTTTCCAGTCATTCCCGTATTATCGACATTTTGATGGCTTACAATTGTTCATTATTCTCATGAACGTTATCACTCGCATTCTGGGGCAAGAATTTCCTTCTATAATTTTTATTAACTTCAGATGGATTTGCAAATGTGAGGACACTGAGCCAAGAATCTAAGATTGATGCCATGCAATTCCAAATGTAGTATTTTTTTTATAAGGTCCATGGGATTTATTTCAACCAAATGTTCTGGTTTCTTCCAAACCTCTTACGACTTCCAAGTCTGACCTTGGGTACTTTTAAGCTGAGGTTAGTCCCTGGAATGTCAGTCCTACCTTTTTATCAGACAGCTTCAGGGATGCCTCTCAGCAAGCCCAGGCTTCTACAAGAGTTTGTTTTGGTCCTTTCTCTTATCTATATTGGATGAATAGGACACTGCTGAGAGCCCTTGACAGAAGGGACTCTGGTGCTGAGCACCACAGTACCTAGTGTCTTGTTACTGTCAAATGGCTTCTACTCTGCAACTCATTCTTGTAGAGTAAAGCCAGCATGAATGCCACCCACAATGCCAACATCCAAAAGTTAAAAACACGACTCTCATAAAAAATAGAGATGGAACACCTGTCAAGCATTTTATGTAAGCCATCAATTAACAAGGGGCCAATAGGCTATGAAACTGGTTAGGAATAAATATTGCTGGAACAGATACGTTTAAAACTACTGAGGAACAGTCTGAAACTATGTGGAATCCCACTGCGGTAGGGCAGGATGAAACAGGAACTGTTGGCATTATCTTGTTACTTGGCATAAATTCACAAATTAACATGTAATTTCATGATAGGGGAGCTCTAGTCAAGAGGCATCAAAGTCAAACTCAGGTGCTTTTTACCATACAGTGAGTCTCCGTAGGAGAAAGACCATAAAGCTATAAACTATATTCCTGTGCAACAACAAAAGGTCACTGGGTCATCCCGTGGCTGTGGCTGTATTACCAAGTATAGGGTTACTTTTCCTCTCTCTGTCTCTGTCTCTGTCTCTGTCTCTGTCTGTCTCTCTCTGTCTCTCTCTGTCTCTCTCTCTCTCTCTCTCTCTCTCTCTCTCTCTCTCTCTCTCTCT
>NW_021604687.1:101272-108236 GCF_004785775.1 Grammomys surdaster
TCTCTCTCTCTCTCTCTCTCTCTCTCTCTCTCTCTCTCTCTCTCTCTCTGCCACCCTGAGAAAACACTGAGTGTGTCGTCCATTATTTTGAAACTCCCAGAGGTATGTTGTATTGTTTAAATCCAACCAATCAATAACAGCAAAGACAGAATAAGTGGCCATATTAGTCATATTTCTCTAGAGTAGCAGAACTTATAAATGAATGAATATATATATATATATATATACATATATATATATATATGTATATATATATATATGGAAAGAGGGAGAGACAGAGACATAGAGAGACAAGACAGATGGAAAAAGACAGAGAGACACACAGAAAGGGGATTTATTAGAATGATCTACAGGCTGCAGTCCAGCTATTCCAACAATGGCTGGCAATGAATAGAAAGTCCAAGAATCTAGTAATTGCTCAGTCCACTAGGCTGGATACCTCAGCTGGCCCTCAGTAAACAATGGAATGCCAGTAGACTTTAATGCCAGCGAAGGGACGGATGTGCTAGCAAGGTAAGAGCAAGCAGACAGAGTAAAGGCTTTCCTCATCCAAGTCCTCATAGAGGCTTCCAGCAGAAGGTGTAGCCCAGATTTGACAGTGTGTCTTTTCACAGCTCAAAAGATATGCACTAAAGGAGTGTCTTCCTAACTCAAAGATCTAGACAGAAGTGGATCTTCCTAGTTCAGATTAAGAAAGAAAGAAAAAAAACCCACACAGATATTCTCCATTTTTGAGTTTCTAGCTCCAGATGTAGTCAAATTGACAACCAAGAATATCCATCACAGTGGCTAACTGAGCTCTGTCTTACAATCTGAAAGCACACGAGTCAGTTCTCTTTTGCCTAAAGTCATTGATATCTTGCAAGATATAAAACACTTCTCATCTCCAAATGGCCTTGGATGGAGCACATGCCACCAAGTCTCTCTTCACGTTCCACTCAGATGATCACCATAGGTGCACATATGTATTCTTAAAATAAAGCCAAGTTCTGTGATCACACAGTGTTAAGACAGTCAGGGACAAATACACCACAGTTTCCCAGCCACTCATTGGGAGATTGCAACCTTACTTGAGGAGGGTGGCATGAGATGGCCATTTCTTTGCTTTATGTTTGTACACATCTGAATCCCAGTCCCTGGTGGCAGACTAGAGAGTTATGACAGCACAGACTGAAGCATGTGAGTTTGCCTCACAAACTGCAATTGCAGGTGACACTGCAGAGTCCATCCAGGGACTCAGGAGCAAGCTGGTGGAAGAGAAATTAAGACAAGGCTCTGCTAAGTGGGGCGCCAGCAGCCGGTGCCTCAGTAGAATGTGTCACCCTATCAAGGGTGTCATTACTTTCTCATGTGCATCCTGCTGCCTTTGTTAGAATGACTGCATATGAACTCTGCTTGTGGTTACATCTCACCTACCTATCCAACAGCTCTGAATGGCTGTATCCTTCCTGAGAAATAAAAGATGTCCCTAGAACTCTATGCTATCAACAGGTACTCACATGGAGCTGCCCTGTTAGAAAGGAGCTGCAGTGACAGAGGCTGTGACACCACAAACACAAACATGGAAGGCTTTTCTGAGAGCACCGTTTTTTTAAAGACTATATCTTTTATGCTAACTTATAACCCAACTTTATTAGAAATTCAGACACCTCTGGGAAATGGTTCAGGGACCAAAATCTGTTTCTCTACAAGCATAAGGATCTGAGTTCAAATCCCCAGCACTCATGTAGACATAAGTGGCTATATATGCCTGAAACCCCAGCATTGGAGGACAGAGACAAGATGTTCCCGAGAGCTTGCTGGCCAGCCAGCCTAAAGGGAACGGTGACCCTCTAGTTCAGGGAGGGATCCTGCCTCAAGGTAATAAGGCTGAAAGCAGGAGAAGAAGGCACTCAAAATCTTACCTTGCCCTCCTGACACTCAGATGCAACACTCACAGTGTACACACACACACACACACACACACACACCTGAAACAAAGGAAAGAAGATTCAAACACAGTCTAACATATCATTTATATCATATGAATGTATATATTTAGTCAAGTTATTTCAAGGCACCAAGTGTAACTGAAGGTAAAATTAGCTTTCCTATGTAGTCTGTAAGCTAAAATTTCATAATCAGGAGGCTCGCTCTCACCTCCTCACAGACTCGGTCAGCCACGTTTTCTCCTTATCCAAAACACATGTCTCAAACCAAGTTGTCAGAGGTTGCATTTAAAACACACATTTCACTCCAATTAAAAAGACCAACGTACTTGGTAAGAGAAGACATGACAGTATTCTTATATTCATTTTATCCTCAGATAGCATTTTGCTGGGACTATTTTTTTTCTTAGTTTAGTAGAGGGAATATCACAAGAACCAGAAAATGGAGGATAGGAAAGATAAAAGAGACAAGTAAAACCCCAGACGAGTGCAAAATGCGCCCAACTGTTTGAAAAGTCAAGAAAGTAAACATTTCCATAAGGAAATTGGTTTAGCCAATCGACGACCATTTTTATCAATGGCTTGCATAAGGTTTATCAAGGATGCTGAAAGAGCTGACCCTCTCATTCTAATAACGGGATGTTGTGTTGACTAGTTATTCTTGTTCACTTGACAGAAGCCAGAGCCGTCTGAGAGGAGGGAACTGTAACTGAGAAAATGTGACCACAGGATTGGCTTGTGGGAATTCTTCAAGGCAAACTATTGATGAAGAAAGCTCAGCTCACTATGGGTGGTGTCACCCCTGGGAAGGGGACATCCTGAGTGCTATAGGAACACAGGCTGAGCAATCTTGAGGAGCAGACCAGTAAACAATGTTTCTTCCTGACATCTGCTTCAGTTCCTGCTCTAGGTTCCTGCGTTGAATTCCTTCCTTGAGTTCTCTCCATAATGGACTATAAACTATAAGATGAAATAAACCCTTTCCTCTCCAAGTTGTTTTTGGTCATGGTGTTTATCACCTAACTAAGACAAATGTACACAAATCCAAACATTTAGTGGGAAATTAGAATTTTATATCTACTTGCCTTAATTTTCTATCAAATCTACCTGTTGGAAAATATTCTAAGGAAACAGCCAAACACAGGGCTATATACTTAGGTATACCGTTATTGTACAGTGAGAATGAAGGAACAATATAAATGCCCAATTGTAGAGAGCCACTTAAGTGTATTGTGGCATAAGCATTTATGCTGTCTGTCATTAATCATAATTTGGAAAAATTACATTTTTGCAAATTAGCTGAGTAGTAAGGCAAAAGAAAAAGATTTATTCCTTGAGGAATGAATCTGATACTCACTCTTCACTGGTCGTAGTGTAAATGAAGCTGAGTTCAAGGCATGCCAGGAAAATCCCGCTCACACAAACACAAACGCGTGCAAACAACAGACGGTAGAAAAGTCCCAGAGGTTAATAATGATTTTTTTTCTCACAAAATTCAAGCAACAGAGATTTTTTTCAAAATGTTTTATTTTTATTATTACTGAAATATATAATTTGTGCAAACTCTAAGAAGTTCAGAGGAACTTTTTGGTCTTCTTCCACTCTCTGTAGATGAAGACTGCTTTCAAATCAGGCTTGCAATGCAGAGACATCCAGGGAAGGATAGTGCATCCCGATCCAACTTCTTTAGGTATGAGGTGTTAGCTGCGCTTTCCTGGGAGTCCTTACAGGTGACTGTGTTGGGATCTCCTTTCTGAGGTGACTCCTCTTACGGACTGTCTTAGCTCTTGCTACTATAAACAAATCACCATGGCTGGGTGGCTTAGACAACATTTCCCACAGTCCTAGAGCCTAAGGTGTCTGAGATCAAGGTTCTGTGCTCCAGTGTGTTCTGGCCCAGCCATCAACAGTAACACACTGGGGCTTAGGACTTCCACGTAGCTGTTGGGGGAAACCTGAGCATTCAGTCCTTCAAACAGCCTAGTTGGCCTTGTCTCTCCTCTGCTTCTGGGAGAACAAAACTGTGAGGAGATTTCTTAAAGGAGGAGCTGTTAGGTTTCAAAGCAGAGACAAATGGCTAAGGTGCCTGTTTAACATGTATATCAAAGCAAACCTGGCCACTAAGTCTCACTGCAGTTCTTCAATCCCTATCTGATACAGGAGCTGCCATATGCGGCACCTTATCCTGAAATCTCCAGCCCAGGGGGCAGGGCTACTCTTTTCTATATAATCCAACCATTTTGGTTACCCTTTCTCTTTGTACCTTTGGGCCTCCTGATGCTGCACCTGGTTCCTTTTTCTCCTCTCCCTACCCAGTCCCCTCTCCTCGAATGGCTCAGGTTAGCCCAGTCATGCCTATTCTGGACTCTCCCAGATGTCCTTGCCTCTGGCTCTGCTTTCCCACATATCTATTAAAAAAAAACTTTCCCCTCCACCAAACACCGTTTTTATTTCTTATTTTTTAATTCAGGAGCCGCATGTTTGACCCTTAAAGGCCTTCCTTCTACTGGTAAAATACTCAGTCCCTCATCAAGACCTTTTGTGATTTGGGTGACTATGAGACAGGTAGAGCCAATTCATTAAATTCTGGCCACTTTTAATGGCCCCTGGGGCTCTCCTATCTACCAATTTCCCTATCACAGCAGCCAGTGAGCCTGCCAGCTCACTGGGACTCATTAGAACAACAGGGTTGTCATGCAGGGAAAGATTCTAGATCTTGTCTCCCCTCTGCCTTACTTCTGGCTCACTAAGTGCAAGGAAAAATCATACAGACAAGACTCTGGATCTTTCCTCAGAGGTCACTCCATTTGCCCCTGGAGAAGATGGGCAGAGATGTGTACCCAGCTGGGATGTAAATGAAACCAAATGCACACTGACTAGTCCTCAACGGTCACAGCACCAACAGTAGCAAGGCTACTGCTCAACCCGGTGGGTTCAACCCATAGGGAACATGGTCTGCTTTGGGACTGAGAATATTGTCCTCTTGTTTTCCTAAGATTATCACGGCTAATGACGCCAATTGTCGTGGCATTGATTTTCAAGTTTTATTTCATTTGATTTTATTGAAGTCTTGAATGGGAATCTGTTCTTACACAATCATTACATCTCTTGGTTCCTCTGGCTTTAGAGGGAAGACAATACTGTGGAAGATGGTTGCTGAAGGGTAATTCAGTCGGCATCCTCATAGATTACATATGTTTTCTGTCTGATTTACATAGAGGGAAAAGTCTTCGGGCAGAAAGAGTGTCTTCCATTCTTTAATTGGATTTCCAAGCCTAATTGCATTTGCCCAAACTCAGAGCACTTGTGATTTCACACCAAGGAAGATGTCTCGGGATACAACTGCAGCCTTTGCAGTTTCTGAAGCCACCTTCCTTCCCAGGAGTGGGATATCCAAGGCAAGCCGAGGGACCACTGGAAACTTACTTTAATCGTAGATTAAGAAAAAGATTTAATATAAAGTGACTGGATGCAACTTCTTATGGAAAATTTAACTGGAAAAGTCATGTAATGTGAACAGTAAAGCTTCAAATACCGACTGCTAGCACCTTCTCCCCGAGTCTAGCAGTAAAGCAGAAGAAGCTTTAGCCCCTCGAGTTGTTTGCTTGAAATGCTTTACACATTTCCTCATTCCTGCCAATGGGTTACCAAATCTAGGGAGCTAAGTTAGCCCCGAACTTGGGAACTTCTTGTCTGAGTGTTCTCAGACTTCACAGTGCTGGGATTACAGCCCTCCACCACTATGCCCAGGTAAGTCCTTTTCTCCTTTGACATGTTTGAATGATTATGGTGTCTTCTGTTTACTTCCTTTCTCTCCAATCTTTCACTTCCTGATCATTTATCATGTAAGCTATCACATCTACTTTGTAAGCTGCCTGTGTTAAAATATTCATAATTACTTTCACAATCAAACCCAAGTCCTTTAGATGAGTAGGAGAACAAAAACAGGAACATTTGAGATTCGAGAGATGGCTCAGAGGTTCAGAGCACTTGCTTGCTGATCTTTCAAAGACCTAGATTTGATTCCCAGCACCCAGATGTCAGCTCATAACTGTGACTCCAGTTCCAGAGGAACTAATACATGAGGCACACACACACACACATGCACACGCACACGTGCACACACACACACACACAAGTATGTAAGCACTTATGCATACACATAAAAGAAAATACATTTTTAAAAAGCCAATAATTTTCACAGCAGCTAATTTTTACTGATTTTTTATTTCCCAGATGATTTTCTAAATAGTTCCCATGACTTTAACTCACTAGTTCTCATGATAACCTGTAACATAGTTAAGATGATGCTCTCACCGTCGATGTGGGGGTGGAGAGCAGATGGTCAGAGTTGAGTTTACCATCACAGGTCAGGATGGTGAGAGTTCAGCCTATACTCTGTCCTAGGAGAGTCCTTGGGTCTGGGCTGTAGCTGGAAGGGAAGGGGAAAAGATTGAGGCAGAGTATTGAGACAGTGCTATCTCAGGAGATGAATTACTGGGCCTTGGAAGATTAGCAGTGGGTACTGATAGAGAAACCCTGGAGACTCTCCATTATAAACACTGAAGAAAGTGTGAGTCAAAGAACCCAGAGCTGAAGACATGAAGAGTGGTTTGAAGCAAAGGCAGATCTGATGCATTCCAAGAATGAAAGGCCAGCATCCATTCTTACAGTGTGTACTTGGAGAAGCCTGCACATCCAGAGCCTGGGGAAAGGCCAGAGCAGACATGGTTCTGTCTGTTCCACAGTTATTTAAATGCTCGCTCTTCCTCTTGTTTCCATCTTGTATAAATTTTTCCCAGGAGTGTCTGCCTACAGGCTATTCCCCCTCTGATCCTATACAGCATTCATTAGCTACAAATGATCAACTCTGTTAAGATTTTATTTTGTGTTTTGTTTACAATTTTCTGCACCCCTCCCCAAGGATCTGGAGGGAATTTGTTGTATCATCTTCTATGTTCTCCAAACTCATCATGACCACAGCAGACCACTAAATGATCTCTCTCTCTCTCTCTCTCTCTCTCTCTCTCTCTCTC
>NW_021604687.1:108336-175836 GCF_004785775.1 Grammomys surdaster
CCCCCCGTCTCCAACATTGTGCTCAAGTGTCAACCCTTTCTATGGGAGACTAGGAAGCAGGCCTCAGCCCCCATGGCCAGAGAGTCCTAATGATCTAAGTCCCAGTAACATTCCTCACCAGCTCAGCAGTGACAACGCGCTCATTAAGGAAACAATGACAGGATCGAGTCTGGCAATGGTTTCCATACAAAGAAAAGACCCTTTCCTGATTCTGGACATTGTCTAAACTAAATGATGTTCCCTGAGCCACTGAAGCCATTTTAAACCCTGAGTGTCAGCCCCATGGTGAAGCTAATGCTAGGATAAGCAGAAAGATTAAAGAGCCATGAGTCTGTGGTGATAGAGACACATCCCACATTGTGTATTCTTTACTCTCATGTGGACACACAATAATACATTTCCTGAAGACAACTTGATTCTGGGTTGTCTGTTGGCAGCCAGGATTGTCAGATCCAATGCTCTAGTTTAGCCTTCACTCTTGTGAGCATTCCTTCCTAAGACTGACTGATAACTGAGTTAGTGGTCCAACACATAGATGCTATTGTCCAGATCAGTATCACAAAACAAAAGAAAGTATCACCAAATCTTATAATTTAATGGCTCTCATGGAAACTGACATCTTCATTTTAGTGCTTTCATTGAGATTTCATCAGAAAAATGATATTTCCTCAAAATACCTGTGTGAAAATGTATTAGAGTGGCAAGCATAGCAATATTACATTGTGTTGTGACATAGACGGTTTTATGCTACAGTTGTAAATTTAAGTTATTATTAAATTCAACGTATCATAGATATCCATTGCTCGGATTTAAAAGCTGGTTTAAAATATAGATCATAGAAACAGATTGTTGCTATTACACCCGTCTATAGACTTCCACACAGTGAAATTTTACAAATGTTCGGTGAATTTGCTGATCAATGCGTTCACACTTCCATGCCTCCAGGATCTCCATAGAAAAATGGACAACTGTCATTTGTGAACAAATACAAAGGAAGTTGTATGGGGATGTGATCAGTGGTTTAGAGAGAGTGTCTAACAATTGTGAGAACTTGAGTTCAATCCTAGCTCTAAGGAGGAAAAAATGCTATACCTAATTGCATTGCCTTATTTATGCTGGGTGTGATGGCTCATTCCTATAATCCCAGTATCTGAGAGGCTAAGGCAGGTGGTACATATCTTACAGAGACATCCATCTCCCAGTCTCTTCCTCCAGGTGCCCAGGCCTCTTTTCTTCTCCCTACTGCAGTCTTATCACGGAGATCCCATGAGTTGCCATGAGTTTGAGGCCAGTTTGAGCTACATAATGCTTTAGGATAACCTGGGTGGAAAAAAGAAAACAAAGCTATTTTATGATTTTAAATGTGTTAACTTGGTGCTTCCATTTTATCTGCCAAAAATAGGTCATATATTTTACTGAGTGTCCAAGAATTATTGTACCAGCATTAAGCCTTTTGAAAAAGTGGATCCAAGTTTTTCCATTTTTGCTATCAAGAAGGTGGAATTTTCCTCTCCTTTCTAATAAAACCTCATCTGTTGAAGCTAAGCAAGCAGCTGAGGAGGCCTTACTTTCTTTAGTTTTGTTAAGCATAATATCACCACAGAGACAGAAGCTCAGGTTCTCCTGACCTCCTGGGTTCTGAGGCAATTGTTTGTTCAGCATGTTAGATGCTCTATGCAAAGTTAGTGGCAAAGAGAGGTCTTGGCACAGATGCAAGAAATACTACTCTGTCTCCATTCCCTGTGACCAGGGTGAACTGTCTGAACTCAGAGCCTCCGGCATCAGGAGTCAACATTTTATTTTCGTGGGTCTTGGCCACATTCTGGAACATGAAAGGAAGAGCAAAGGACTGCCCCTCTGAGATCATGCTAGGGGTGGGGAGAGTAAGGGGGGGTCAAGGACCTTAGTGATTTCAGAGTCTCCAGTTAGAGTTTAAATCCAAATGCTGGGCAGAAGAATTAGCAGTCGTCAGCCCTTTCCTTGCCTTTTCCAGACTCTGCCTTGGCAGAGGGTATATAGGGTGACTGTTTTTGAAATCACATCCAAAGAAAGTTGAACACGAGGCTATTCAAAGTAAACAGGACCTGCACCGAGCCCTTGTTGATGGCCTCTCTTTCTTCATTAGAATGTGGACTTTAAAATGTTTAGTTTTCTGTGAGATACATATGGAAACCACCTGGAAACAGAGAATGAGTGTGTAATTGGGAAGCACATTGTTCTGATGCACTGGTGTAAGGCAGTAGTACAGACTAGGGGCTGAAGCAGTGTGAAATGCTTTCTCAGCTTGGGATGCTTGAGTTCACAAAAAAGCACCAGCAACCTGCAGGGCAGGGTTCACATTAGAGCTCCCCTCCTGGCTTATATGCACTTTTAACACCATGACCTCACTTGGTCTCTTCTCTGCTTGGGGGGGCTGGGGTCGGGAGAGAGACAGAGCTTGAGGAGGGGAAGGAGGGACAGGAGAGACAGAGGGAAAGAGAGAGGGAGGGAGGGAGGGAGGGAGGGAGGGAAGGAGGGAGGGAGGGAGGGAGGGAGAGAGAGAGAGAGATATGCAGGGAGAAGAAAGGGGGAAAAGAAGACAGAAGAGAAAGGAGAAAGAGAAGGCAGAGACAAGAAGGAATAGCCTCATGTTCCTATTGTGTTAGGGCACCTCTCTTAGAACATCATTTAACCTTAACTACCTCTATTAAAGGATCTATGAGTAAGATGGTCACAAGACTTTAACACACAGATTTGGGGAGGGCACAGGATGTAAACGACTACCTAATAACAACAAATCCGCTTGAACACAAAGTAGTTTGACTTGTTCCGGGTGCCATAATAAAATACTAAAGATTGAGTGTATTACCCAACATAGATTTATTCTTGGCAGGCTTTAAGTCTAAAGTTATTGTGCCAGTAGGATTAGTTTCTTTTGAAGCTTTGTTTCTTAGTGTTATGGTTTGAATCTGAAATGTCCGACACAGCCTCCTGTTTTGAGCACATGTTCTCTGATGGGGTGATTTCAGGTAGTTCCCAGAACCTTGGGAAGATGGACTTGCATGGAAGGAGTAGTCACATGGGGGAAGGTTATTGTGGGCGTGCTATCCCTCCCAACTTCCTGTCATGCTTCCTGGCCCACTGTTATATAAACAACCTCTATCACATGCTCTGCCAACATCTCAGCTCCATTGTCTCCTCTCCAGCATGATCGACTGAGACTCTCTGTCACATAACAATAATTACAGTGCTATAAAAGTAATTAATACACTAGACTTGTTTTGTGATTTTTCCTGGGGAGACATGAACAAATGTCTATTCCCCTTAAATAGACTATCAATAACAGATCAAAGAAAGAACCTCGCCTGTTAGCTTGGTGACCGAGTTTACTGTAGCCACTACAGGAGCATAGACAACTCAAAAGCAGCTACATACTGAAAAACCATCCAAGTTTGAGTGACAGCTCACAAAACCATATCCCTGAAGTGGAATGCACAACTGGAGGTCAAATCCACTGAAGAGTCATCTTCCTAGCAATCCCCAGCCACTGTTTATTGTATTTATGACATGGAGCCCTGTGGCTTCTTCAAACTGCTGAGCTTCTGAAATTCAATTGACTTCCAGGGTCTTGTGAGTTTCACTTGCTTTCAGAGTCTTATGAGCCTCAATTCAGAAAAAAGAGAAAAACAAAACAAAACAAAAAACAAAAAAACAACTGTAAAGCATTTGTGATGGCCACCCCTTCCACCCCACAGCCGGTCTGTTGTGTACGTCTCCTGATTTTATAATGGAGAGTCATTAGGTTGAAGTATTTAATAATAACCTAATATTACCTTTATAACATTTCAAAGGCCCCGTCTCCCAATACACATGCTTGTGTATTGGGAATCAGGACTTGCCTTAGATTTTTTTTTCTTAATGTTGTGACAAAAATACTTCACTAACGTGACTTAAGGAAGAAAAGGTTTACTCTGGCTTATAGTTGATGGAGATCATTCTATCGCCACAGGAAGGACACGCCTTGAGACAGAGAAGGCGGGCGGGAGGCCAGATGGTAACAGTGCACCAGCAGTGAAGGAGCAGGGAGTAAAGAACGAGACCGACCCCAGTGACCAAGTTCCTCCAATAAAGCTCTGTCTGATAAAGATTCCACAAGCTTCTCAAACAAGGAGCAGCAGCTGGGGACTAAGTGTTGAAACCCTTGAGAATAGAGGGACATTTCACATTCAAAGCACAATAGGACTTCAGCATCTGTGTTTGAGGAAGACAAAATTGAGATTATGATTTAATTGATGCTATGATATAAACTAGACTGGTACACATTAATTTATAATAAAATACACTCCATCGATGGGACCAAGATTTTAAGAATGTCTGTAAGAAATGCCCAAATGATCCTGGTCCAATCTGTTTATTTCTTTCTCTACAATCTTGTAGGGGAATTGGGGAATATCATTGTAATGTATAGTATGTTTATTACCATTTAGAACTAGTTTTAAACCTTTCCATTTAGGTGTATTTGATTAAGAAGTTTTTAAATGTGTGAGAACATGTTGCATTTTTCCATTATTCTTACGTCATGATGTCTAGGCTTTCTTTGCACTATGATGAGATGGGATGCCTATATGAAAATAATCATTTTTAATTATTTTAAATGTGTTAAGACTTCTTTATTTTGGTTTAAGATTTCCCAAATTTTGTAACCATCCCATGTGTTTGAGAAAAAAAAATCTACCAATACACATGCAATAACAATTAATGAAAAGTGGGGCGTGAGATAGAGTGGAGATGTGGGTATCAGAGAGGGTTTGGAGGGAGGAAGGGAGAAACATTGTAATTAAATTACAAATTCTAAACCGAACAAGAAAGCAAATGGTTATAAATAAACATTGCAAATGAGTGAATGACAGAACCCATCTAGCAGAATCCAAGCTGAGAAACAAGAAGAGTTTATTTAAGCTGCCCTCGAGAAACTAATAGAAACCATGTGACTTAACCAACAGCAAACCTTCGTCCCACACAGTCCCACAGTCGAGGACATCAGGTCAAAGCACTGTCACAGTTAGTGCCTCGAGGAAGCCTCATTCCAGACACACACCATTGCCCTGTTGCGCCCCTGTGTGGCAGAGGGATGAGGCAAAGCTCTGGGATCCCTTTTGTAAGAGGGCCAGTGTCATTCTTAAAGCCCTCGCTCTCTGCCTTGTGACCTAATCACTCCCCAGAGGCCCTACTTCATATTTCCATCACCCAGTGTGATGGGAACATCGGAATGGGGAGAGCAGACACACTCTTTTTTTAGTTGTAACAAACATGTTGGCAACAGGAAATGCAGTTGAGGGAAAGGTTTACTTGTTTTAACAATTCTAAGGAGAATTCAATCACTTCAGGGAAGACAAGGCAGGAACTGAAGCATCTAATCACATAACATCACAGTTGAGAACAAAGAGAGAAAAAAATACACATTTGACTGATTGGACTCTAGCTAGCTTTTGTCACTCTTAGACAATTCAGGGTTCAGCCTGGGCAATGGCACCACCCACAGAGGACTATGGTGCCACTGGATTCCACTGGAAATTCTTCATTCTGATTTAACGGATTCTCTAATTTCTGTTCTTCCACTTTTGATCTAGCATTCCATTTCTCAATCCTCTCCTTATCTAGGTCTATTTTGCTGGGATCTTTCTTAGAGAGAACCTAGAAAACGATAATCATTACCAAACAAGTTATAATCACTTCCATGTTGTTAATCAAAACAAAACTATACGAGGTCCAAATGCCCTCTGCCAATGTGCTTTCCTACATCCATTAACACTCCACAAAACCCAAAGGTACGCCCACAGGCCATCCTGATCTACATAATCCCTCACTAAGACTCTCTTCCCATCTAGGATGTATCAAATTGACAGTTTAAAATAACCCGTACATCCCCAGATGGCAGCAGGCAGGAAGCACATTACCACACTAGCCAGGCTCCAAATGAGGTGGGTGGACAGTGATCAGATCTCCACAAAAGTCTTTTAAGGAGCCTATAAGGGACTTTCCTACAAACCCACTGTACCAGGGATATGTAGCATCCAAATAGAACAAGTCAAAGTCAGTTAGAATAGTACTTTTTCCTTTGCCTTTCCTCTTCCCCCAAATACTCTCCCCAAAAGAACAAGAAGCAGGGGGGTCAGTAGGGGGCAATGGAGAATGTGGAGTAGAAATGAAGAATCATGCATGCTAACGGTGAAGAGATTGACCATAGCCCCTCTCCCCTTCAGCAAGCCCAGGGTTGGGGTGTGAGCTCCAGGGAAGTGGAGGGATGTGCAGTAAACAGAGAAGTACCCTTCACATTTAAAATCATGTGGGACTTTCAGAAAACAGTACATAAGTACAAACGTAAGACAGAAAAGTAAAATTCACCCTCCAAATACCCATACCTCTGCTCGAACAATTACCCACATTTCCCAGTGGTATGCTGAGGGTCACCTTCCTTTTGTTTTGTTTTGTTTTGTTTTGTTTTGTTTTGTTTTGTTTTGGAACATCTCAGGAGAAATAACAAACACCATAACATTTTGCCAAACTATGTCTCATTTACCATTTCTGATAGATGTGGACGTTTCTCTTAATGGCATCCACAACACTGTTCTTATATTTAAAATAGCGCGGGGTCATTGTGACAGGCTTTGCATGGCCTGAAATGAGGCTGCTCTTTGGGTTAAAAGTGAATGGGAAGCTGGGAAGCTGCCCACTCTCCATTAAAAAATGGAAAAGGCAGCATGACTAAATGATTTAAAGACAGTTTGTGGAAGGGGAGGGAAGAGTTGTTTCCAGATGCTGCCAAATTCGACATGTCCAATAAGTTACTTGGTTGTCTTTGATCAAAATCTATTCTCTCATGAAGGCTGGACGCCCCAGTGGGTGGGAATTTCAGGGTGGGGAGGTGGGAGTGGGGAGGGTAGGTAGGGGTACATCCACAGAGAAGCAGAAGGAGGGGTGAGGGGATGAGGGTTCCTGGGTGAGGGCGGATGGGGTAAGGGGATAACTTATGAAATGTAAATAAAACATCCAATAATAAAATTTTTAAAAAAAATCTATTCTCTGTATTATTCATCACTGGCCTGGCACACACCACAAAAGGGGGCCTCCAGGTTTAATATGCACCATTTTGAACTTGAGTCAGTGGGGATTCACTCCTAGGCATTGCTTGGCCAAAGACTTCCTTTTCCCTTCATGGCACACAGCATACAATGGAATCTCATTTTAAAATGGAAAGCCGGTTATTGATGCTGTGAGTGTTAATCTTCGTCATCAGGCTGCCTAGATTTGGAATCTCCTAAGAGACATGGCTCTCGGTGTGTCTATGAGGATGATTTTATAAAGGTTTAACTGGTAAGGGAAGACCCACTCAGAAGGTGGGAGGCACCATCCCCTACCCCAGGGTCCCAAGATGAATATAAAAGTGAAAGTAAGTTCATTCACTTCTCTGTCTCCTGACTGCACATGGAGTGTCTCATGCTTCTGCTACCATTAACTAAAGCCTCAAAGTATAATGCAAGACAAATTCTTCTTTTTTTGTCTTTTTGTTTGTTTGTTTGTTTGTTTTTTCAAAGCTGAGGACCAAACCAAGGGCCTTACACAAGCACTCTACCACTGAGCTAAATCCCCAACCCCCTTACATTGCTTTTTTATCAGGTATTTTGTAATAGCAGTGAGAAAAGTGACCAGGACAAATATTCTTGCTTAATTCTTACTTGATAATAGAACTGTATTTGTTTTAAGATTCATTTTGTTTTTTTAAATGTATATATGTATAAATGTGTCTTTATAAGTATGTATAAGACTGCCTGCCACATGTGTGCCAGTGCCAGGGAAGCCAGAAGAGGGTGTCAGATCCCTGCAGATGTACTTTTGCAAAGCCTCAATCTTTCATCTGTAAAGTGGAGCAAAACCTAGTGCAGAAAAGATGAAGGCACGCATGATGAACCAGGGAAAAGATGAACGTGGATAAGTGTGGGTGAAAGTTCTCACGTCTGAGTACTCGATTTATCTGTTCATTTATTAAACAACTATTTAGCAGATGGCATTTTATATTCAGAAGGCCCTACTGAGACAGCAGTAGTGCATGGAAGCCTTTACTTTTTAAATGCTCACATTCCAAAGGGAGAGACAAAGGTGAGGAAACCCTGCTATCTGCCAGTCAAGCATGAACCGTTGGAATAAGAGGAACTCAAGCCAGTCTGAGGGTTCGAGGAAGCTTTTAGAGGTGGGAACAGATGGCCTTTCCCAGTGCACAGGGGTGTTCATTAGAAATCATTTGTGATACACTCACCAGTATAAAGGGAGGCCTTCTGGACTGGTGAGCCCTCTAGGCAGTTGTGCGCCTCCACATAAAACAGCAGGCACATCCAGCCACTCCTGGCTCATCCTGGTCCTGAGTTCTCACAGAAATCAGGCATTCTCATGAGTGAGCCTTTGTAGCAGGATGCCCATGCTTCTGAGTTCTTGTTTCACCGTCTGTTTTTAAACACAGTAGAGATGATTATCTTTTCCGCTATCTACAATCTTCTTGTTTTTTCTTCAGGCACATTTTAGTTATTTATGTTGGCTTAATAGTCTCCAGTAATAGCTTTGATCCTAAATGTGACGTTTTGAATCAAATTTCATAACCAGAAGGAAGTAGAGGGCTGGGCCAGCCTATCAGTCACCATTCAGTCATTTGTTCCATTTTACAAAGCCATTTACGATGTGCAGCATGCTGTACTCAAAGGTACAGAGATGCAGGAGGAGGCAGACCAAAGAGGATCCTGCCTGCTTCAACAATGGCTGCAGGCAGCGAAGGCAGACAAAGGAGTGTAAAATGAAGTGATTTTATTTTGATAAGTGCTAAATGGAAATCAGTAGAAAATGTGACAATATGCGAGAGAAAATCACGTTAGAGAGGAGAGTGGGGGAGACCTCACCCAGGGGGTAGCAGCTCAATCAACGATGCATGAAGAAGAGACATGGGATCATCCGGGAAAACAGCATTTGGGATTCCTACTTGTACCCTGGACTCTGGCCCAGCAGGTGTCTCTGTGTTACAGTGCTAAAACACGAATTAGGGATTAGCAGTGTTGCTGCCATTATGGGTGGGGATGTTGGGATTGGCCCCAGGTGGTGCTGAGGGATACTACCAACGCTTGAGAAGCGTCTTTAGATCTGTGTCTAAAAGATAAACAAGTAACTGGCTAAAGGAGGTAAGGTGAGTGTTGTCTGTCAGTTACAATCTTACCCACACTGCCAGCCAGATCACTCATAGCTTTTCATTCATTTGCTTCAAGGACAGTACATCTCTCCTTATATGACAATAGGATGCATTTCACCATATATCGGGAACTCCTCTCTCCAGCGCTTTGCACTCAGTTTGATAGCTACTATCATTTTTCAGCATGGCTTATATGTTTCTTTGTTTCCTTTAGGCTTAATGAGAGTCCCTAACAGGAATCGTTATTGTAAATGAGAATGCCAAAGATCCCGTCGCCCCTTCCAGTTCCTGTTTTCCTGCAGGTATCTGTGTGTGTATCAGATTGTACTGCAACAAAAGCTTTAACGACCAGCTCTGCAGTAACACATCTGTCTCTCTCTCGGCACTTTGCTCTGGAGACAGCCGAAAAGGACCACCCTCTTGATTCTCGAATGGCTGTGCACAAATGCAAGGCCTGTGTGTTTGCATTACAAAATTCCACAATCAAGTGTCTCTAACACCAACTGGACATTTGCAAAGTGTGTTATCAGACAGTCCTCTTCCTTGAAGGATGACTGAGTGACAAGGGGCCATTTTCCTCAGTCAGCCTGCCTCTTAGGAACAAGACAAAGGCTCATTGGAAAAAAAAAAAAAAAAAAAGCCATTCTGTTTTTTATCTCTGTTCTCTGGTGCCATCTGGAGGTTTAATGTTAATTTGCATCCAAGCTTAAGTTCCACATAAATGACTAGGTGTGTGCCACAAGACCCTACATATAATTTATAAATTAAAAGTCTTAGCCATGCCCATAGAAGTGAAGTGAAGCACAAGATGAAGGCAATGCATTAGCTATTTGACCAAATATACATTCTAATATAATGCCAAATATCATTATTAGTCACCTGGGTAAGAGATAAGGAAGAATGGACAGACACCAGTTATTGTGTTATCCACATTGAGAAGACACAGTTGGCAAAAGCTTCATTTGGATAGAATACACTCATACTTACATTGAACTAGCTCAAGTTCAAGTGCTAGAAGGACAATGGAAAATAACTAAAGCCTCTACATTTAAGGATGTGTGTTCTGTGACAACTTCGGTTTGTTTAGCTCAAGTACCAGCTCCATCACTTATAAACACATGACCTTAAAAGAAGCTATATAAACCTCTATTATCTGATCCATTTTTCAGTCTATGAAATGAGCTTCAGAGTCTGTATTCCATAGTGTCATTATGACTTGCAGATGACAGAACGTGTGTAAAAGATCCTGAAGATCGACACTCAACACACTGAGTTGGATGAGGTAGGACTGGATCCTCCCAAGTCTTCTACAACAGCCTGTGAGTTAGAGGTTCTGCAGGCTCCACTGCAGTGAAAAGAATGAGGCCCCTGGAGTAGGTGCTCCCCACAATGCTTAGGGGTTTAGTTGAACACACTGGCTACGCACTGGCTGTCATCACAACGTGAGGTCAGGCTTTAGTGTTCCCCTTCAACACTCTTCTCTGCCCTAGGCAATTATGCCAAAGCAGTTCAGATCAGCCCAGTAGTCTTCGGACAAAACAACTGCTGAACAACATCAGATCCTCTTGAGGGGCATTGTTGTGTGAGTGAGACTTTGTCCCTGTAGCAAAATGTAGGAGGGAAGAGATTTAGAGGAGTAAGGAAGATAACTCACAGTTTTGGAGTTTCACTCCATAGTCCTTGACTCTGTTGATTCTGGACCATCATGAGCCGAGCATCATGTATGCAGGAACATGTGCTACTTACCTTATGGGAGATGAGGAGAGGAAGGGATGAAAGAATGGTCAGGGCGAGTTATAGTCATTAACAACCTACTTCCTTCAACAAGGGCCCACTTACTTTCTACTATCCTGCCTAATGCCATCATATTACAATTCCATCAAGGGAATCATTCATTAGCTCAGAGACCTCAGGATACAACCTCTCTCCAAAAGCCCATCAACCAGCGTTCAATATATGAACCTATGAGACTAGTTCATAATCAAACTATGCATCATTCTCTTGCCTTCTAATTTAGTAGGAATGATATATAAGCACAGTTATAATTGATGTCTATTGTAAAGAATGAGGTCATAAATATAAGTAAAAGTTTAACAGATAGGGTATAATATTGGGTGTGTATAAGAGAATACAAAACCTCCAGAAATAAAGAAGCAGAAGAAAGAGACACAGCCTCCAGTAAAATGACCACTGAAGGGGTTGGAGAGATGCTTAGAGGCTGAGAACACTGGCTGCTCTTCCAGAATACCTGGGTTCAATTTCCAGCACCCACATGGCAGCTCATCACCGACTATAACTCCTGTTCTAGGAGATCCAAAAATCTCACACAGACATACACGCAGTCAAATCACCAATTTACGGAAAATAAAGATAAATAAATTTTTAAAAGATGACGACTGAAGAGTAAGGAGAGAAGGCATTGTTACAGAGTATGCTAGAACGAGCATTTTCACTTTTCTTAAATTCGTATTACTACAAATTAACTTCTGAAGTAAGGAAGGAAAAGGACACCTCATATTAATGATTGTTAGAGGGCTGTGAGTCTAGAAGTAATTTCTTCACAGCTGTGTACGGTCTAGAGACTAAGTTTTAAAATGCATTCAGTATGATGTTCTCTTCTATAAGGAAAGTAAAGATTTATTTGGGGAAAATAAACTCTCAGTGGCCACGTTGCTTGCTGGGTAGCTGGCTCTTGACACATCCGTTATCATGGTTTTGACACTAAAAGGTGAATCCTCAGGTAAATAAATCATACTAGTTAAAATGGTGACCATCTTCAGAAATGTACTTCTAGGTGGCTATAACTGAATCTGTGGAGCCATCTGAACTGCATAAGGCACCCCATGAAATGGTTTTCTGTTTTCTCCGGTCTTTTACTCTCAAATTGATTGCCTGCATCTTGCCTTCCCAACACTTAATAGACACTTTGGACAAATCTCACAGCTTTTCAGTTACTTTTCAGAATTAAAGTGATATTTTAAAACCCACTCTAGTCTGGTTCGTTTTAAATTTTGATCATTCACCCATCTGCTTCCCAAAGACAGACAGACATCAGACCAGAGACATGAGTGTGGTCCATGACCTCTGTCTTGCTTCCACCTTTGGGAAGAGACCTGGTCAGAAAAGAAAGCCAATGGTGTTAATATTTAACTGGTATTGCTGTAGCCTCTGTGGTGAATGTGCTTTGTGTAGCTACTTTGTGGCTTGTGTGCACAATTCTTCAGGATACTTTCCAGGGCACATTTTCTTTCCTTAGGAAACTGTTGTGGTTTGGAGAGGGGGTGTCCACTTGAAAGGCTGGTGTGTTGAAGGAATGGTCCTCAGCTGGTAGGTAGATTGAAAAATGGCTGTATCATTGAGGTCTTCATTCGATCAGTGAATATGGGGCAGTGGGCTGTGAGAGGCAGTGGGGTACCCAGTTGAGTCTGCTTCTAACCCAGGAGACTCCAAAGGGACGGTAGGAGTTTGGCGGTACTCCTGAGCCTCCCGGTTCCTCTCACTTAGCTTCAGCCATCCACAACTCCTCCCAAAAAAAGGTTTGTGGCCTTCAGTCATTTAGCACAGGTAGAGGGCATGACTACAGGCCTCAAAGCTTCAAGAGAGCTCCATACTCATGAGTTACCTAAAAGCCAGAGGGTGTAGCCAATTAAGCATTCCTTCCCAGACCCTCCTCCTGCTTGCAAAAGGTATTAAACCTCAGACTGCCCTGAAGACATGGGGTACAGCTTCATCCACTTTCCACCATAACAATAAACATTTTAAGATCATGGAATTACTGTTGTCTTTGGGGCCCACCATGAGAATCATAGGGGGGGCCTTTAACTAATGAGCTGCTGCCTAATTTCCCGTGGAGGACTTCTCTGCATTCCAGCCACAGAGCCCACCAACTCAAGCAAGTTAGCTGAGCCAGCCAGAACCCAGCCAAGCGAGTTGCCATGACCAAGAATCTCATCTTCCCCATGGGGTGCCACTGGAGCTTCTCCCCCTCACCTCTTTTGGCTGCAAGCTACTCCAGCCCATATGCTCCCCCCTCAGTCCTTCTGTGACCTCTCAGCTGTGCCTGGGAGCCCAAGGGCTGAGACCAGCCAGTCTCCTGCCAGCCACCTCTGCCTGGGGACCCCAAACCCAAGAGCTCTGGCCCACACAGGACCTCAGACTGGGATCGCCTCACATTTAGAGTGGAGCTCTGTAGCTTCCCATAACCCAGCATCCACCCTGGCACCACGTGGAGTGAACTTAGTAGAATTCCCATGACATGTGGGACCCACAACTCAGACGAACAGAACCCATGCTGGCCTGCATGAGTGAGCTACAGTCTCACAAGTGACCTCACTTAGGAACTTAGGAAGTTGCTAACTTCCTAACTTGATGACATCACTGGGATGTGAGGTCTAGCTATGGGAAGTAGGTCACTGGGGTAGTGACTTGGGAAGATGTGTTTTTATACATTGTCTCCACTCTCTCTGTGCCTCAATCTCCACTTCCTAGCTCCACTGAGGGGAGCTGTTTTCTCTCCCAGAGCTCCAGGTGGTGGTTTCTCCCCTCACTTGACTCATGGGCCCAAATACAAAAGTCAAATGTCTACAATCAGGAAGCCATAAAACTACGAGCCCATGTAAAACTATTATTGGAAAACTATCACCAATAGCAAGTAAGTCCAGCTTACTTAACCCCTTAGAAAGGCCCTCCCCAGCTCCTGACCACAAAGAGATAGTATTGTCTGTGTGTTCTCTGGCCAGCCTCCAGCTGCTCCTATCTGGCCTACAGGATTCTTAATTTTAAAAACAAAACAAAAAACCACCAAACTCCCTTCCTTGGTACCCTTTGTTGAGAAGTAAGTAATCTGCCCACCCCCGAGTTGCAGGGAACATACTCCACTGCGACCCTCCATTTTCTCTCCCATCTCTTTCCCTTCTCTGCCTTGCTTCAGTGTATACACAGGGTATATAAGACAGAATCTTGTGTATGTTCCTGCAGATGTGCAGCAAGGCCTGAAATACTCCTGCTTTCCCTCTCCAAGGACATTGACTAAGGGCACCACTGCCAACAGCTTGTACAGTGCTTCTCACATTGTGTGGGAATAAGTGAAGATAAAGATCTGTGCTCTGCTGGCCTGGATCTCAATGGCAGAGCCCTTTCATACCATGGGCATGGTCTTGGGTTCCTTCCCAGCTCTGACAAAGAGAGTGAGATGGAGTCGGAAACAGAAGAATGTCCTCAACTCTGAAGGCTCTGTCATGGCTGCTTTTCTTGTTGCTGTGATAAAATGCTTTGACAACAGAGAGTTAAGTGAGAAAAGGTTGATTCTGGCTCAAGGTTTGAAGTCGAGTCCATGTCAGCAGGGAACTTGAAGCATCTGGTCACATCACATCCACAGTCAGGAGGAAGAGAAAAATAAATGCTAGTTCTTTTTTGATTAGTCCAGAATCTCATCGGCCACCCACACTTGGTACATCTTCCCACACCTAATGAGCCTAGTCAATATAAGCCCCAACAGGCATGCCCAGAAGAAAGCCATCTCCCAGCTGACATAGAGTTGAGCTCAGCCATCATGAGCTCCCTTCCCTTTGTGCCTTTCATTCATAAATACATTAGGGCACACAAGAAGCTTGTGTTTTCCTGGTAAATTCATCCATCATTCAACAGCTCCTGGGTGTTTCTTCTTGGAATGTGACAACACTGGACTCTACCTGTTCTCAACTCAGGAGCCTAATCTTAAAACTGTTAGAGGATGGAGTCTTGAGAACATGTTGTCGTGTTAGCGTTGCTGCTGTCTTAAAATCTTTTTTGAGACTCTTCCTTTGTTTCTGAAACATTTTTCCTTGGCAGCCAGCATGGCTCCACGGGAAGAAGCATTTGTACCCTTGCTGCCAATTTCTAGGTGAAATTTGCTAAAAATATGTATTCTCTGTAGGCCTGATTTGATTAGACTTAAATTTCTACGAATTTTGTAAATACTAAATTAAGGGCGAGTGTTCTATTTTTGGGCAAAGTGCAGCTTTTTAGGAAGAAAAACAGTGAATGGATTGGCATCCAGGTACATATTACAGGTGAATAGAATTGGTTATATTCTTGACACATCTGAGTTTTTAGTTTACAACAGTTTACAAGCTGGGTAGGCATGGTGGTGCATGCCTGTAATTCTCCCCGGAGGCTGAGACAAAAAAAAAATTTGTGAATTCAGTATCCTCTCTCCTCTCTCTCTCTCTCTCTCTCTCTCTCTCTCTCTCTCTCTCTCTCTCCATATATATGTATGTATGTATATATGTATATGTATGTGTATATATATATGTATATGTATATATGTATAATATGTATATATATATATCCTGCTTTGGTAAATAGAAATGAGAATCATTAACATTTTCTCACACATATCCTGTGTCACACATAATCAAATGCCCATGGCCAGCTGTGAAGGTATAGCCACATCACAAAACAACAGCTAAAACAAAACTCATGATAATGTTGATGGAATTTTCCGAGAAGTTTAAAACACTACGCTCATGAAAATATAAAAGAGGATATGTGCCCATGAGCCATCTGACATGAGCTTCCACAGGAAAATGTGGACAAAAATTAGAGGTACAGAGAGTCTATCCTCTATTGGGAAACAAATATCAAAATTAATTTCTTACATTAGAAATAGGACTAGCTCATGTCTTGAACAGACAAAAGCCTATAAGTTAATGTGTAATTTCTGATTCTTGGTCTTGATCAATGGAAAATAGTAAACCAAATAAAAGTCTATTTCTAGAAAATCAATAGTCCTTGGGTCGGCCCATTAGACATTGCCCAGGCTAGAACAATGAAAGAATGAGCAGTTCCCTTTTGCTTCTGCAATCTGTAGCTTTTAAGTGGGAATATTTGCTTTTTAATACATGTAGCCAACATCTTCACGTGGTGTTCACTAGTATACGTTTCTCTACAAATGCAGGGACTACTTATTCTCCCAGACACAATATTTATTCTTGCTTCTGTACAGGCTTCTAAATAGTATATGAGGTATATAACTTAAGAAGTCCCTCACTTACTTCAGGCTCCCCCACTTCCTTATCATTTTGTTTTGTTTTGTTTTGTTTTTTTTGTTTTACACTTCCTTATCATTTTGTGTCTGTGGTATATATGTATATGTCTGTGTTCGTGTATGTATACACATGTGTGTAGGTGCACATATACAACTCTGCAAGCAAATGTGGAAACCAGAGTTCAATATTAGACATCTTCCTCAGCTGATCTCTCTCTATCTTGTTCTTCTTTAAGAATTAGCATATTTTAAATTGAAATAAAATTACATCACTTTCCCCTCCCTTTGCTCCCTTCAGCCTCTCCTAGGGACCCTCCCTCCACCTGCTCTCACGATCCCCTACTCTCAGATTGATTGCCTCTTTTTCTTTTGTTCTTGTTGTTTCATACATATGCATGTAGTATGCACATGTATGCATGTATGCATAAATATGTAAATACAACCTGATGAGTCCATTTTTTGTTGTCTGTGTGTATGTGATTTCAGACATGCCCACTCTACATTTGACAACAAATAAGAAGGCTCATTCCTGAGAGAGGCTATTTTTCTTTCTCCCAGTGGTCATTAGTTGTCTGTAGTCTTTGTCGAGGGGTGGGTCTCTGAGAAAGCTTCCCCCTTCCACATGAGCATGTCTATGGATATTATCATTGTTCTGTCTTATTTATGCAGCCATTCCTAGGGTGGTTCCCTGACTGCTGAAGATGCCACATCTTAGGACACCAGGATTCAGATGATTCCAACCAGATCTGATCAAAAAATCTCCTTCCTGCAGTCCAGTTTCAATGATACCAGAAAACACTATTCTGGCTACCAGGGCAGGGAGGCAGCCTTACCTACCTGTTACATCTATGAACTATGACATCTTGGCAAGATAGTCATACCTCAAGTGGCACTCACAAATTGATGGTAATCAGCAGCTGTCTAATTGGACTTGAGATCCACTCAACAGAAAAGAAATCGTGCCTGGTATTGAAAATTAGCCAACTTCCCATAGCTAACGAGGTCATGGATCTTAGAAAAAAATCTACTACAACCACTTTGCCAGATCGTAATAATTTCTTACTGTATTTTAAATCTTATCCTTATACCCACAGACAATGTAGCTTCATCCTTCAGAAGCAAATGGAGAACATGACGGGAAACTACAAATAAACACAATGCAGAGATCAAAGGGTGATGGGGATCTCAGCCTCAACAGATACATCTACATCATAGCTTCTACATCTGTGGATCATAGGACATTGAAAAAGAGAAGGCAAAAAGACTGCAAAAGACAGAATACCAGAAAATCTGCTGTGAAAATGTCTCCTCTTATTTTTTTTCTTTTTATTTATTCTTCTCTGGTACAATACATTCCGACCACAGCATCTCCTTCCTCCACTCCTCCCAGTCCCTCCCCATCACCTCTTCTCTACCCCAGATCCACTGTTCCTTCATTTCCATTCAGAAAATGTCAAGCCTCCCAGGAATATCAACCGAACACAGCCATAACAAGACACAACAAGACTACACACAAACCTTCATAATCAAGGCTGGATGAGGCAATCCGGTAGGAGGGAAAGGGTCCCAAAAACAGGCAAAAGAGTCAGGGGTATCTCCACTCCCACTGTTAGAAATCCAACAAAACCCCAAGCTAAACAATCACAACATGTTTGTAGAAGACTTACAGACCCATGCAGGCTTCGTGATTGCCACTTCAGTTTCTGTGAATCACTATGAGCCCTGCTTAGTTAATTCTGTGGGCCATATGCTCCTGGTGTTCTTGACTCCTCTGGCTCCTACAATCCCTCCTCCCCCTCTTCCCTGGGGTTTTCCAAGCTCTGCCTAATGTTTGGCTATGATTCTTTGCATCTGCTCCTATCAGATGCTGGTGGAAGCCTCTCTGACACCGATAGGGCTAGGTACTGATCCTATGACTCTGGGCCATCCAGCTTCTCCAGTTCCTGGCCATCCAGGTTTCTTGTGGCTTGAGCCTTAAGTTAAACCAGTCACTGGTTGGCCACTTCCAAATCTCTGAGCCACTCTTGCCCCAGCATACCTTGCAAGCAGGTCAGGTTGTGGGTAGAATGTTTCATGGCTGGGTCAATGTCCCAGTCTCATTACTGGATGTCTTACCTGGTTACAGAAGATGGCAGGTTCAGACTCCACATTCTCCATTACTGTAAGGCCTCCCTAGGGTCACCCTCAGAGGTCCCAGGACATCTCCACTGCACTAGGTTTCCACAACTCCCCCCAAAATGTCCCCTAGTTCTAGCCTTCTCTTCCCATACTCTCTTCTTTCCCTTCCTCCCCATCTGCTATGCAGAGCTTTTTAATTGTATGCAATCCCACTTGTCAGTTCTTCACATTAGTTCCCAGGATCGTCTTGTATATATATCCTCCTGTAGTTTCTAGATCCATTCATTTCTTAAAAGACCCTCAGTCTTTTTTTTCTTTTTTTGAGAGTGCTATGATCTGGATCCAGAGAGAGATGGCTCAGCAGTAAGAGTCTTTCATGCTTTTCCAAAGGACCTGAGTTTGGATTTCAGTTGGGTTCTAACAACTGCCTGTAATGCCAACTCCAGGGGATTTGACATTTTCATATGACCTCCCTGAACACTCATCCACATATGGCATACACACACACACACACACACACAAACAAAAGATATATATATATATATATATATATATATATATATATATATATATACACATATATATCTTTTATATATATATCTATCTTTTATATATATATCTTTTATATATATCTTTTATGTATATGTATCATATATATATATATCTTTTACTTGTGTGTGTGTGTATAAATTTATATATATTGTAGGCTATGTGTGTATATGTATATAATATAACTGTATATGTTCTATGTGGTGGTTTAACTATGTTTGGATCATGGGAAGCAGCACTATTAGTAGGTGTGAGCTTGTTGGAGAAAGTGTGTCATTGTGAGGGTGGGCTTTGGGGTCTCCTCCTATGCTCCGGATCTGCCTAGTGTGGAAGAGAGCCTCCTCCTGACCGCCTTTGGAAGACAGTCTGCTTCTGCTTGACTTTGGATCAAGATGTAGACCAATCAGCTCCTTCTCCAGCACCATATCTTCCTGGATGCTGCCATGCTTCCCACCATCATAACAATGGACTGCATCTCTGAAACTGTAAGCCAGCCCTAATTAAATGTTTTCCTTTGTAAGAGTTGCCTTGCTCATGGTGTCTCTTCCCAACAATAAAATCCAAGCTAAGATATTATATACATAACACATTAATATATAGTAATGTATTATGAGATAATAATATCTTAGTTATATATGTGTACATATACATATATGTATGTATATATATAGAGAGAGTTTTCTGGAATTTTTTGAAACAGGACTTCTTTGTGTAGCCCTGGATGTTCTGGAACTTGCTCTGTAGAAGAGGCTGGCCTCAAACTCAAAGATTCACCTGCATCTGCCTCCCAAGTACTGAATTAAAGGTATTTAACAACATCATTCTGCTAAAAAAATAATATTTTAAAGGCCAAATCCGAGTATTGAATGGTACTTGGAGCTCCTTGTCATTATTTCTAGTTCCTTCTAGTTGACACTGCAAAGAAGTAATTGTCCACCAATTCCCATGGAGGACTGGTTGATTACAGAACCCTGAGGATACAAAACACTATTGTCCTCAAGTCCTTTCCATAGAATAGCATAGTGTGTGTGTGCTATGCACAGACACCTTTATTCTGTCAATCATTTCCACATTACAATGTAAATGTTATGTAAATCTTATTCTCTATTGTTTGGGCATAATAATGAGAAAAAATCTGTATATATTCATTAAAAACATAAGGTTTTCCAACGTTTTATTTTTTGGTTTATAGTTATCTGAAGTCGTGGTTGTAAAGCCCAAAAATGGTCAAATGCCTATTTGTATGTTAACTGTTGTGTGTGTGAGTAGCTATAAATATTTATAATACAATATAATAAAGCTAGATATGAGTTCCCACTGATGTTTCCAACTCACATTGCCCACAAAGATTTCTGGTATCTTTTCTCTGCGCCTTAACTTACAATAGTGAGTGTCCTGATTCCCGCGTCCCTTGTACTTAAGTTACTACTGCCTCATGGTTTTACATAAAATCTGTCAATTCTATGCTGAAAAAATTTTATGCTCATTCAAAAACTATTATTTGCCCCACCAAAGAGATGCTGTAATGTATTCTAATAAGTTTATAAGCAATTTAAATATTTCTTATCACTGGAAAATGTTATAACAGAACACAAGGGACTAGCAAGTGAATCAAACTCAATTCTGATCTGTTTGCTTTACTCCATCCTTCTGCTTGTATGAAATCATGACTCTGGAATCTCCCTTCTCCCAGCATGCACAGATTTTCCTTCTTTGTGTTCTGGGGCGGGGAGGAGTTTATTATGTCTATTTCAGTGTTCAAAATTAGTATTTTCATTTATTTTTTTAATCATTGTTTCAAAATAATTTTGCAAAACTTGTTTTAAATTACTGTAGAAAATCAAACTGTTATATTGTTTAAATGTATTTTGTTCACTCCACATTCCCATCACTGCCTCCTTCCTGGTTCCCCCTCCCTCACAGGATCCCTTCCCCCTTCTTCCCTCCTTTTCCTCAGAGAGGGTGGAGCCCTCTTTCCATCATCCCACCCTGGCACATTAAGTCTCTGAGGACTAGGCACATCCTCTCCCACTAAGGTCAGACAAGGCAGCCTAGCTAGGGGAAAGTATTCCAAAGATAGGCAACTGCTTTAGGGATAGCCCCTGTTCCAGTTGTTGAAGGACCCACATGAAGAACAAGCTGTGCATCTGCTACATAAGTGTGTGTGTGGAGGTGGGGGCTAGGTCCAGCCTGTGTATGCCCTAAAATGTTACTATTTTAAGATCAGCTATTAAAATAGCATCTACACATAACAACATGGACTCATTTTAAGTGTATAATTTGAAAAATTTTGTCAAATGTTTACATGGATGAAACGACTCCACAATCAAAATTAAGGACAATTTCTTCATCCCAAAGATGTCCCCTGTGTCATGGACTTCTTTAGAGTCAATCATTGTTCCTTCATAATTACTGTCACCATAGATTACAGATTACTTTACGCACAATGATTAAGAACACAAATCATGGGCTGGAGAGTTGGTTCAGTGGCTAAGAGCTTTGACTATTCTTCCAAAGGACCCAGGTTCTATTTCTAGCACCCACATGGTGGCTAACAATTGTCTGTAATGATGGATCTGACACATTCTTCTGGCATCTGTGGGCACTGCATACATGTGGTGCATAGACATACAAGCAAATAAAACACCCATGCACATAAAATAAATAAATCTGAAGAGGGTTGGCTTAGTATAAGAGAGTCTGTATTCCCAGCACCATTGTAAGAAGCCAGGCACTGTAAGGGTAAAAATTAAAACAGCTCAGCAGAGACCACAAACAACTTGGCAAAGACCGCAGGACAGCTTGCTGAGCTTACTGAGAGTAGCCATAATAAAAATATCAAGCCCCTCTAGGGACGAGGTGACCAGAAATTTAGAAACAACCAAAGACATATCTTGACCAGTCTAAACATGCCCAAGTGAGTAATGGGCCACCTGGTGTTTATCCTAGAAGGTCTGAGACTTCATGGTCAGAAATAGTGGGCCATCCAACCTGTCAAAATGATTGCTTATGCAAAGTGCTGATGTTTGAAATATCCAATCATATGTAACTGCGCCAGAATTTCCCACTTTTCCCTTCCCCCTTGTGCCTCCCCCTATAAAAGTTCTAAACTTCCTGGGGTCTTCATCGAAATTCTCTCCTCTGCGTGGGATGAGTTTCGATCCAAGGGCCCTTGTTAGTAAACTGCCTTTTGCCATTGCATCAAGTCAGTCTCTCGTGTCTCCTTGGGTGCGCGCTAATTGGGACTTGAGATGGGGTCCTCTTTCTGGGTCCTTACTGCACAACAGTGCACGTCTGTAATGCCAGCCCTGGGAAAGCACCAGGGCCTTGACCAGTCAGTCAGTTTAACCCAATCAGCAAGCTCCAAATTCAAAAGTAAGACAGAGAGTGATACAGAAAGGCACCTGATGTAATCCAGTCTTCACATGCACACGCACACACACACACATGGTGATGTATGTGAATACATGTACCTGTATAAACAGACATGAAGTCATTTTAAATGCAAACCACAGCAAATAAGAGTACCAAGAAAAAGATATGGGAAAATACAGACCCTTCTAAGCTTAGTGGCAGCTGGTGCGAGCTTACCTGTGCCCTTATGGGGACATTTTGTAACACTGATGATACAGTTACCTAGACTGCAGTGCAATTTTAAAAGTAAAGTTTGTAAAAACATGTGTGGGGTGACTACTTACTTATTTATTTCTAACCCTATTCAAACCATACTGACAGACCATGAGGACTTTTTATTTCGAAGCTCAAGAATCCTGTTTCTAAGAGGGATCCCACCCCTGATACTGCCTAGAGGGTCAGAAACCAAAGGACGAGCAAAAAGAGAAAAAAAAAAGTCAAAGAAATAATTCCTTATCATATACTGCTATACTCATAGACAGGACCCTAGCATAATCATTATCAGAGGCTTTGTCCAGAAACTGTGGCAGAGGAGGAAGGATAGTAGGAGCCAGGGGTATCAAGGACATCACAAGAATATCTACAGAATCAACTAACCTGGGTTTACAGAGACTAAACCAATAATTATGATACCTACATGGGTCTGACCTAGGTGGTTCTCTCTCTCTCTCTCTCTCTCTCTCTCTCTCTCTCTCTCTCTCTCTGGATTGTGCAACTTGGTCTTTTGTGGGACTCCTAACAGTGGGGTGAGGCCTGTCTCTGACTCCTGCCTGCTTTGGGCCTCCTTTCCCTCCCTCTGGGTTGCCTCGTCCAGCCTTAATATAAGGGGAGGTGCCTAGTCTTCCTGCAACTTGGTATGCCTGTCTGATTGATATCCCTGTGCTCTTCTGAAGGGAAACAAAGCAGGTGTAGAACTGGGTAAGAAGTGAGGGGTGGGGAGGAGAGGAAGGAGAGAAACTGTGGTCAGGATGTAATTTGTAAGAGAAAAAAAATTTTTTTTAAAAAATCCTACTTCTAGGAGACTCTCTTGGCGTTAAAAGGTCAATGACATTAAATACACAATATTGAGTGTGGGATGAGACTGAACCACAGTGTAGGTTCATTCGATCTACATGGTCTTCTGGGGAGGAAATGTCATTCACCACCCACACACTGAAGCAATTTCAGGCCTGGTCAGGGTAGTCAGTTGAGTACAGCTGACTCTCAGGCCACAGTTAAGCATCCTCTTCCAGGCATGCATGTAAACATTATCCCTGACGGTGTAGCTACTGATAGTATGGTCCAAAGAGCTGAATCCTAAAAACAAAACTGATTCAAATACAAATGCTCACTGCCCTCACTTTGAGAAACAGAGCCTGAGTTTTTATTTAGTTTACTTCTTAAAATAAATTATTAAAAAAAGTAATCATTTTATTTATGTGACTGTTTTGCCTTGTGTATGTGTGTGTACTACATGTATGCCTGCTGTCCACAGAAGTCAGAAGAGCTTGTTAGATCCCCTGGAACTGGAGTTGGTAAATGGTTGTGAGCAACCATGTGGTTACTGGGAAACCAACCCAGATCTTGTTCAGAAGCAACAATTTGTTTTTAACCACTTTTAACTACTTTTCCAGCCCCAACCCTGAGGTCCTTTTAAAGACCTCTTTTAATCTTTAAATAAGGGATTTCAGTCCTGACTTTTCTGAAACTGGAATTACCTTTTCTGATGCATTATGAAAGTAGGTCAAACGGTTTCTAACAGGAGCTTCCTCTGTTGAAGAGACACTAAAGAATCCTTGTCCAGCTGTGAGCATTCCTTACCCCAGGCCTGGGAAGAAAAATGTTGACACACTCTGGAGAAGAGAAACCTGGAGTCACAGGATAGGTTTTCAAAGGGGGTCAGATCTAACATGGGTCTGCTAATTCAGAAAGCATCCGACCTTCCCTCTGCTATATATTCTCTCTCCACCATGCCAAAGCAAGTGGGACAATAGAGAAAAAAGTGAGAGGGAGAAGCCACTTGTTTCTCAGAACACCAGCGAAGACAGAGGAGCTCTCTTGGGATGTCCCAGCACCAAGTTCAAAGGGCAGGAAATGAACCCCAGCATATGGTGAGCTGGCTGCTGTTGTGTGAACTCTTTCCCTGCAAGAGGGTCTGGCCTCCAGCCCGGGAAGAAGTCATGGCCACTTCTGAATAACATGTGCAGAGAGGGCGTGGCTCATACTCCTCTGTACTGAATAGAAGCTGCTTCACATCTATTATTAGTGCCAGGAAATGATCCACAAAGAATACGTCACAAATAATTACAGGATCTCTCTAAAAGGAGGAGCCTTCAAAAAAGAAAGAGAATTGGTCAGTTCAGACCTTGGGAAGAGTTTGCCGTTTGCCGCACATAAAGCCTGATGATCAAGATAAATTCTCATCTAGACAATGTCTACAATGGACAGAAAGGATCAAGGGGAACCTCAGCGAATGTCTTTAGATAATCCTATGGAGAATTTCTCCTTGGAGCCAATATGCTTCTCAAACAATAAAGAAGAATAATGATAATAAAACACAAGATATTCTGAACAATGATCTCATTACTCTGAAACTACACTACTTTTATTAGTTCTGTCTTTTTAATTATATTTTTTACTTTAATTAAAAAAAAAGACTTCCCAAATATTACAAGCACATATTTGTTGCCTTGTGTCTGTGTTTGTGTGGGGGTGCATATTCACCTATCTACATGGGTGTATGTGTGTGTGAATACATGTGTACCTTGGAGGTCAGAGAGTAATCTCCGATGTTTTACCCACTGTCTAACTTGTCTTTAAGACGGGGATTCTCACTGAGCTACTACTTACCAAGGAGACTAGGTTGTTTGGCTGGCCGGCCAGCCCCATGGTCTTCTTGTCCCTGCCTCCAATCCAGGAGTTACAAGAGCATGGCATGGCCATGTCTGACTTTTTAAACATAGGTTCTGGGAAGCCAATTCAAATCATGCCCTTGTGGCAAAGACTTCACTGACAAGGCCACCTCCCTGCCCCGCCCCCCGCCAGCCCAACACATACTTTAATTACAAAATTAAAAAAAAAAAACCAAATAGAGGCTTACAAACAAACACAAGGCTACAGTCCTTTGCAAAGAAAATCTTTTGACCTTTATTGTCCCTCGAGACAACGGACACAAAGATAAATCCTCTTTTCACAGTGGTGATGGTGGCGGTAAGGGTATCCTGGGCTGCCCAGAACTGGTTCCAGCATCCATTTCCAAGTGGAGTACTCGACAGGGAGGGTGGAAGTAACCCTGGGCTTACCATCCAGAAGCCACTCCGGGCGCTCTAAAGACAGTTTTAGTGGCAAGACACTAAAATCCAGCGTTGGCAGAGAATGGACTGTAGGGGGCAACCGTGCTCACCGTTACACTTCCGCAGCCCCTTTGCTCTTTCTCCCCAAGGTAGGCTGAACAATGCTCCACAAAACACTCCAGTCATACCCTAGAAACTGAGGAAGTTTTCTTCTAGGACAAATATGGCTTTCTAAATGTGATTAAACAAAGGATCCTGTGATAGGGTGATTTTCCAGGGTGATCTTGGTGGCCTTGCGGTGAGAAGGGAAACGGAGTTGTTACCTTGCTGGCTTTAGAGGCAGGGAAAGGGAGCACAAGCCAGGGGGTGTGGAGCGGCAGATACAGGGGTGTTGTTCAGCTTTAGAGACTGGAAAGATGAGGGAAGTACATTTCTTGAGTGGAAGAATAAATATCCTCTCAAATTCGTGAGAGGGGGTAAAAGTGGGAATCCCTGCCCAGTTGCTATGGACGGACCCACCTCCCTGAATTTAAACAACAGAAATGTGTTTCTGTTTCTCTCTGTCCCATGGACGTTCTTCCTGCTTGATGCTGTCCTAAGAGTGACTGCAGATCTGAATGCAGCCACAAGATGGAGACTTTGTCCTTGTTAGCACTTGAAACATCTCAGCTCCTAGAATTTCTGTGCCAACTAAGCAGCCTTAGTGAATCTCCAGGCCAGCCCCTGACCCAACCACCATGGAGGAGAATCTGGGAGCCACGGGATAGGTTTTCAAAGGGGATCTGATCTAGCACGTGTCTGTTAATTCTCATTATGGCTTTCAGAAAGCATCGATCTTCCTTCTGCTATCTTTTCAGGCCGTAAGTGCTTAATGTTCTTGTACTATGAAAATCGTATCTCCTTATGTTATTAAAAAAATTATTATTCCTGTTGTTTTCTGCTTTCCATTTCTTTCCACTATTATACATAAAGCAGGGGACTAAAAATTATTTCACAGTATATTATCTTCAAGAGATCAAGAGAAGACTCGGTCCAGACAAACTACTGTTCTCCTATAGCTGAGCTGTGCTCTCAGGCATCTGAATAAATCAGACATGGGCAAGGGGCTCTGAGTTAAGGAAAGTATACAGACAAGTGAGTGAGATAATTGGTATAAATGGGACACACTCCTTTTCCTATCACTAGAGAAGCATATGATCAACATTGACAAACAGGATCTACAGAGTGAGGTGGTCCTTGGGCAACCAATAACCTGAAATAGACCATGCAGGACACATAAAATTTTATAAACCCGGAAGAGGGAAAATGGCTCCGTAAGCAGACAGATGGCTTGAGCAAATTATGCAGCCAGAAAGGAAGCAGAAACTGAGAGAGCGGAAGGTAGGTTAGGTCAGTTACAGAGTGGAAGCAGATGACTCCAGCTGATGAGAAGCTTACAGAACAGCCGTCTTCCTCACTTGTGGCCTGTGCAAATGTCAGCAGAGCTTTGCTCAGAACAGTCTCTCGGGGATCCAGGCTGAGGTCAACCCCGTCATCCTGCATCTCTGTCACCTGTTTCACCATCTTAGTTGACACCATGGGGAAACTGAAATATTATTCACTATGGGTTCCACCACTTCTGCCTGGAGGGGTAGCTTTCCACTCTATTCATATGTTTTTTTAACCCATAACAGGTTCTAACTAACTACCAGAATCCAGACTTTTTGGAGCATATTACTTTCTCTGTCACAGGAGAATTCCAAAATAGACCTATTCAAACTTTAGTGAAAGACAAGGGACTTGCTTCAATGCTGAGAAAATCACGACTCTATTTTAAACACACAAAACTATATGTATGTACCAATGAGCCAGATTTTGCCAAAAGTCAAACACAAGAAGTAGAGTTTTTTTTTAATTCATGATCCTGTGTGAGAGGTTTATAATTAATTCTGCAGAAAGACAACTGGCAAGGATGGCGTCCAGGGACCTCACACTGCTCCAGGTATTGCTATGCCAGCCAGATCTGGATCTCCAAATGTCAGTGTAAACAAGAAAAAGCAATCCCCCAAATTTTAGAGGGTGTATCTACTGATCTTCAGGTTGCATCAAGTATTCTATTTCTATAAACCTTCCCAAAATGTTGAGTGTGGTGTCTAGAATAAGAATGGCCCCATAGGCTAATGTTTGAATACTTGGTAACTAGTTAATGGCTTGTTTGGGAAAGATTAGGAGATGTAGCCTTGCTGGAAGATGTATGTCACTAGGGAGGTGGGATTTAAGGTTTCAAAAGATCATTCTGAGTTAGCACTCTCTCTGCCTCATGCTCATGGATCAAAATACGAGTTCAGCTGTCCCTGCCTTCCTTCCGCCATCATGGACTCTTAACTCTCTGAAACTGTAAGCACCATTTGATGCTTTTACAGTTGTCATGATGTTTTATCACAGCAATAGAAAGCCCAACTAAGACACCACCCTTCTCCTTTTTTGACATGTATCCAGGAAAGCACACAGGATGACAGCACTGCAAGAGTTACCTTGACACAGAAAACACTATGAAGTTTACAGAAAAGCTTATTGGACTATGTAGCTCTATGACAGGATACTGTATAAACTGAAAATCCAACTTCTCCAAAGTATGGATAAGCAGGAAGTTTTTATTGTAGATATGAGAGACGATACAAGCAAAGGTCCAGAGAGTCCAGAGTTGAGGGAGAAAGCAGTGGACTAAACAGGCTCAGCAGACTGGAGTTGCCGAAGAGAGGAGAGCAAGAGAGAGGAGAGAGAGAGAGAGAGAGAGAGAACCAAGAGTGAAGGCATCAGAGAGGACTAAGAGAGGAAGACAAAAAAGACTCATCAGCATAGCTCATAGTAGGGTTATAAGAAGAATGAGAAGCAGGGAGGAGGGAAGCTTCAAGCCAGAGAAGTAAGTTTAGGGTGAGGGGGTAGGATGAGAAGCCCCAGGATGCTGGCATGGACTCTGAAATGTGTAGTAGGTACTAGTAATACAGAGGAAGCCTGGAGGCCAGTGTGATCATTGGTATGCCGATAGACACCACAGATAGTCATTCATCCCTCCTGCCAATGATGAGAGAACTGGCTTCTTTGGTACTTCCTGAGGAACACTGGCGTTTGTCTGACCACGAGCATTTGGACCTAAGGGGCAGCAAAACAGTAAATCTGACTATCTCCATGGGACAACTGAGTCTGTTCACTACAGTTAGAGGGTTTATGACTTGCCTCCCATGGCTCTTCACATCACAGAGAAGCAAAATACAGCTATGAACTTTATCTTAGGGAAACAAGGACAGAAACTATGGAGTGTATGGTTATCTTCAAAGGAAGCAAGGCACATTTGTTTTTAAATTTTATTTGTAAACAGTCCTTGAACACACTCTAGTTGAACTATAAATTTTCTGAAGTCTTTCTAGTGTCCCAAGTTATGCCCAAAACCATTGCTCCTAGAATCTCAGTATTAGGAAAATATAAGTCTAGGTGGACACAGACTACATTGAGCCAAAGAAACCCTAGTTGTCAGTGATGCCACAAGGGTACAGTTCAGATGTGTTGTGTGTTCTATTGTTCAGATCATGCTGTGGTGATGGGGAGGATTCACAAGTGTCTGGGAGGCAGCAAGCTTGTCAGGCCAGCAGACATCCAGGTTGCCTAGTTACAGAAGGGCTGTCTAAACTGTAAAGCTAGAGGCAGAACCAACTCATCCAGAAGGGTAGACCAAGGCAGGAGAGATTCAAGCCAAGTGAGTAACAAACCATTCCCTGATGGAGTAACCCAGTTCCATAGACTGTATATGTCTTCCTGTGTGTTGCCTTCTTCACTGCTGTGACCAAGTGCCTGATATGAAGCAATTTAAGGGAAAGTTATATTTTGGCTCATAGCTTGAGGGTGCAGAAGCATGTAACTAGGCATACTCAGCTCTGGGCAGACCAGCAGAGAAAGAATAGCACTGGGAATCCTTCATTTATTTGAGGTCCTTAACCCAAGACGGTAACACACACACACACACACACACACACAGAGAGAGAGAGAGAGAGAGAGAGAGAGAGAGAGAGAGAGAGAGAGAGAGAACAGTACATACAGTAGGCCTCCCTCTGTTCAGTTAATTCTCTGCAAATAGCCTGAAGGCTGTATTCTAGGTGATTCTAAATTCAGTGAAGTAGACACTGAAGCATTACCATCACTGACTGGATGGATAAAGACTTAGTAATAGAGCCAAAGTGTAAGAGAAGGTGAGGGGAATGGGGTCTTTCTTACAGGCCTGGAAGGTAATGTCTTCAGAGTGGGAATTTTTAGAGCACACATTATCTCCAGAGGTCCACTCAACCCATCCTCTGCTCCTGAGTTGGAAAAGGTCTGGGATTGGCTGTCTGTCACATAGGAGGATTTGTCTCCACTAAGAATTATAAATGTGTAGGGACCGATTCTGGACATAGAATTCTGAGACACTGGACTCTGAATTGTCCAGAGAAAGTAATGTTTTTCAGAATATACTTAAGGCTCCCTTCAGCTTGCCACAGGGTCCAGGACACATTTCAGAAGAAAAAAAAAAGAGGAGTCCTTGAGCTCCCAAAGCATGGTGGACTCCTGAAGGACAGTGTTTCCACCAAGACGATGAGAGAAGAGGAAGCAGGGCGGGGGGTGTTTCTACACGATCTACAATGTCAACTCGGTGTGACTGAGACGTTATAACTGTGACAAGGGACGATGTGACCACCCTAACCAATGCTGTGTAGGGAAGTTCATTTAGGTCACAGCATCAGTCTGGGTGCACTGTATTAATGAATATTCATTTTCTTCAGACACATCTTTCTCCAGGACCTGGAAATAGGCATAGAGAAACCGAGATTAAGCAAAAGGATGATAATCCCTCCCTCCCCCCTCTCTGTTACATGGCAGCACAAGTTTAATTACACAATAAACTCCCTCTCCATTCTGCATTTCTACCAACACTGCACAGAAATCCAGCACTCCCTATCTTCACTAGCCTTAGCTCTCTTTCTTAACAGGTATGAGTCAACTCATTGGTGTTTTAACGACTTTAACTAATGACTAATGCGGATAGATGCCTTCATACACTTACTTGCTATCCTTGGGCGTTCTTTGATGCAGAACGGATTCATGACTTTGATCTGCGCTTAAGTGGCCTGCTTGTTTTCTCAACATTGAACCTTAAGAATTTACTACATATTCTAAGCAGGAATGTCTTAGACATATATTATGTTCATATAGATTCTGTTATCATTTTCTTAATGACAGCTGTCAAAGAATAGATTTTTTTTTTGAGAGTTGGGTCTAGTAATGCTTCATTTTACAAAAGATGCCTTTGATATTGTGCTTAAGAGAATGTTCTATTGCCTAATATCATAGAGGTTTTATGTTGTCTTCTACAGGTTTAAAGGTTTATGTTTTGCCTTTGAGAATGGCAATAGAAACCAGCATCTGGGTCTGGGGTTCTGGTATTGGGTATGCTCACACTTCTAGGTCCTCCTACCCAACACAGTCAGCATGTGTGTCTGATAATATAAGCATAGATAATACAAACTTAATATTCTTTATAGATATGTGTGTATCTGCCTATATGTATCTATAAAAAGCTCAGCATGAAACCATACTGATGAATTCAACACTGATTCATTGCCACGGATCATTCCTATCTCCAGAGATGCTTGTCTGTAACCTTTACCTCCAGTGGTGAGAATCCTGGCTCCCACCACCTGCCTTCCATTCGCCTTAGTGTTCCACTCAGTGCACATGTAGTCTCAGACATGTGAACCCATGCCCATGGGAAAAAACTTCACCAACTAAAGCGCTGGTTGATTTTGCTATTGCTGTTGTTTCGTTTTTAGAGGTTTGTCTTTAGCCGTATCCAACTCCAAAGTCACTGAGGCCAGCATCCTCCTCATATCCTCTTCACAGGGGGCTTCATGCATACACACGTTCTGCTTTCTCTCATAGGAGTTAGAATGCTATTTTTTTCATTTATTTAAAGGTTTATTACATGGTAAAAAAAAGTTTAGTGGGCTTAAGCAAAAGCATATCACTACTTCTGTCATGTCAGTATATAGAGCAGTTTCCCTGTCCTAAAATTTTTCCCACCCCTACACAGCAACTCACACTCAGATGACCACTGATTTATTGACTACATACTATCACCTGTGTGAGTTAGGCTTTCCTTCACTGTGACAAAATGCTGGACATGGCAACTAAGAAGAGGGGAGGTTTGTGTTAGCTCACCTTTTCAGTGAGCAGTTGGCTGCCACTGTTACTTGGGGCCTGAAGCAACGGAGAGGAAGAGGCTGTTTACTTCATATACACAGGAAGCAGAAGAAAGGGAAAGGAGTGGCGACCAGCTCTGACCTTCAAGGACAGGCCCCTAACAGCCTACTCTCTCCATCCAACTCCCTCTTAGTCTATCTGTAGTCAATAGCAACTGGAAAGGCCTCATTCAAGAGCCTCTGTGACTGCAGGACTTTCCTGTGACTCTAGGAACTGGTCAGCAGGAAAGACTGGGAAAGGGACTTTTGCGGGCTGGTCATTTAAGCCAGAAAGGCAGAAAAAAGGTGAAGGCAGAGAAATGGAAAAATCATAAGAGGGTGAAGGATGGGAGACAAATGCATTGATGACTCCAACCCAGACCCACTCAGATTGACCATTCAGAGACGGTGACGGGTGAGCCGTAGTAGTGATTGTGGGAGACTTGAGGGGAAATATTGAACCCCAGATAGGTGAACAGAAGAAAGAATACTGTTCTGAGGACAGAGAGCCATGCTAATGGCTATGTTGTGGCTTGATTATTTTATTTTATTGTGATTTTGATTTTGATTTTGGAGACAGGGTTTTCTCTATGTAGCCCTGGCTGTCCTGGAACTTACTTTGTAGACCAGGCTAGCCTTGACTTTAGACATATGCTGCCTCTGCCTCCCAAGTGTTGGCTTATGCCACCCTGCTTATGGTTTGGTTCTTAAATGCCCCCAGAGTTCATGCATTGGAGGCTAAGTTTCTAGTTCACAGTGCTGGTACAAAGGGGTGGGAACTCTTAAGACTGGACCTCATTGGAAGAAGTTAGGTCATAGGGATTTTCCCTAGTAGGGAATATTTGGATGCTGGCCCCTTGCTCCTCTCTTTGCTTCCTGTCAGCGTGTGTGTGTGTGTGTGTGTGTGTGTGTGTGTGTGTGTGTACGCGCACATGCACGTGCACACACATATGACTTTTTCCTGCATGTGTATCTATGTGCCTCATTAGTGGGTGCTGTAAAAGGCCAGAAGAGGGATCAGATCTCTTGGAGCTGTTGTTAAAGATGCTTGTAAGCAATTGTGTAGATGCTGGGAACTAAACCTGAGTCTTCTCAAAGAGCAGCAAGTGCTCTCAAGCACTCACGCCTCTCTCCATTCTCACCACTCCTCTGGTTAGCTCCTTATAGATCTTGTAAGCCTCTCCCTTCCTTTGTAACAGACAGCCTAGCCATGTGCAGACCTCCTTAGAGAAATCACAGCTGCTGAGTTCAAAAGTGCAGAAGCTGTGTCATGCCCAGAGGATGTCGTCCTACATCAGCTTGTGGGAGGATTGATGAGCAAATATTCTAACTCGCTCTGTATTATACAGAAGATCTTCACATTCTCCTTGTCCAGGTCATGCCATCTCCTCCTAAAATACACAAAGTTAACGACTTGTACTTTAACCTTAGGTTGGTGTGGGCTTGTAAGACACAGATCAGAGAGGTCATAGACAGCAAAGGAGAGATAGAAATTCTAGAACCAAGCATACAGAAGAATTCAAACACAGCTTCCGGGAATCATCAGCGGTTTTCCTCTGCTCCTCTACTGACTGCCATCTTTGTTTTATGGCCATTTGGGGATCATTTGATGTCCATTGCATAATTGTTTTCTCACTAAGTTTCCTTTACACAGAAAAGTGATAATGTGGTTAGGAGGCTTTCAAAAGCCCCTAGGGATATTGGTTTACAGGGTTGTGTATCACATCATGAGGAAAACAAAACAGGACAGACTCCCCCTCGGTCCCGCTGGAATGCCTGCCTCGTGAAGTCAATGCACAGGGGATGTGTACAGCATTTGAGTAAACACTGGCGTGGTCTGATTGTTAGGAACTGTGGCCTCCAGTCCTATCCATGACACAAGTTTAAGTCTTCACAGTTCTTAGTTACAGTGGCTCAGCCCTCTGCACATTCTTGCAGGGCTGATATGATCAGCACATATCAGCATATCTTCAGAGTTCATCCCTGGTGATTTCCTGAGAGAGGTCTAGAAAATTAGTCCTCATGAACCTTCTTCTCCATCTTCCACCTCCCAGTGCTCTGTAAGCACCTAGAGGCTATTTCATCACTCTTCTCACTGGAAGAGAACTCAGGCCACAATGAAGCAGGTGGCACTTTGAGGTGATAAGTAGGCACATAAAATAGGTGACATCAGATGCTGGCGAGGATGTGGAGAAAAAAAGGAACACTCCTCTATTGTTGGTGGGATTGCAAGCTGATACAACCACTCTGGAAATCAGGCTGGCAGTTCCTCAGAAAATTGGATATAGTTCTACCTGAGAACCCAGCTGTACCAGTCCTGGGCATATACCCAAAAGATGCTCCAACATATAACAAGGATACATGCTCCACTATGTTCATAGCAGCCTTATTTATAATAGCCAGAAGCTGGAAAAAACCCAGATGTCCTTCAACAGAGGAATGGATACAGAAAATGTGGTACATTTACATAATGGACTACTACTCAGCTATTAAAAACAATAACTTCATGAAACCAGATCCCCCCCCAGAGCCCCCAGGGACTAAACTACCAACCAAAGATACACATGGAGTGACCCATGGCTACAGCTGCGTTTGTAGCAGAGGATGGCCTTGTTGGGCATCAGTGGGAGGAGAGGCCCTTGGTCCTGTGAAGACTGGATACCCCAGTGTAGGGGAATTTGAGGGCGGAGAGACAGGAGTGAGTGGATGGATGGGTGGGTGGGTGGGTGGGGGAGCACCTTCATAGAAGCAGGGGGAGAAGGAATGGGATAGGGGGTTTCTGGAGGGGGAACTGGGAAAGGGGATAACATTTGAAATGTAAATACATAAAATATCCAATAAAAGCAAAGAAAAAAGAATAGAGATACGATGATTAAATAAATACAAGGCCTATATCTAACAGCGCAGCATAGTGCAAATTTTCCAAATGATAGCATTGAACTCTTCCTTTTTATCCTATTATGTATGTCAAGTACATATCATCACAGTTTCCAAATTAGTAAAACGGGAATGCAATAAGATCCTGCCTTGACTTCATCAAAGATACAGTTACCGGAGGTGCTGAGGTCAGAGCCCTTGCTGTGGCAGCTCTGACGAGCCAGGCTTGTCCATCTCTCCTCAATAGATTGGCTAAAGAAACATCTAACACTGAAGAGCAGAAAGGAGAGTTGTAAGCAATGTGGCCACAGAGAGAAGAGAAATAGAGATGCCCTGTGAACTCACTCCCCAAGTCCCTCTTCAGAGTCCTGACAGAGTGTTTAGGTTTAAATACTTTAAATAGAAGGAAGAAGAGTGTATAGATAAGCTGTCCTGGTGGTCCCATCCATCACTGACTGATCACCTCAGCTCCAGTTTCTCCTGAAGGGTGGAACAGTGTGAAATCTCCAGAGATGAGCTTCTCCTTTGTCTGGCACCAAGCTTCAGCATTTTTCTTCTCCCAGCATGAGACTCCTGGGTGAATCCCAGATCATTGCTTCATTAGTCCGAGAGCCAAATAAAAAGGGCACAGAATACGACCTTCTTTCCTGCTGGGGTGGTTACACCACCACTTAGTAAACTTCCTCTTTCTTACATTTGGGCTGGGACTACACGCTCAGTTACCCAGCACAGTCTCCCTGGCAAGCCAACAGGCCTCTACCAGCTCTGGGAAGGAGTCCTGTGTCCCTAACTTCGGCAAGCTGCTTCCTTAGCAGATGAAGTAACCAGAGTTAGCTTCATCCCACTTACTCAGACTGTCTCCAGACTGGTTTCTTGGCAGGAGGAAGGTATTGTCGGCATTCCGTCTGTCTGTGGAACAGGTTAAATGAGCACTGTAATGTGTACACCCAGGAGTAGAGCCCTGTATATCAGAAACACACTTGTAACATTTCCTTCACAATTTCCTACAAGGAATAGGATCAGTTATCAAAACTGTACTTAATTCCAAGCTCTGTAGCCAAACTTCTGTGGTAATGTTAAAATAACTTTAAGAATTATGATAATCATCGCTATAACAACAATTTATACAAAATGAATAAATCCAAAGCATCCTATCCAGAATCTCATAGTGAAGCGTAAATAATAAATAATGCTGTTAGTATAGAAAAACATGGTGCCAATTTGGGAACTCCCAATGTGCACAGGCACAGTGCTGGGCCTATAACACACACTATTGCTAACAGCCACAAAGTAGCCAAGTTTTAATGTGACAACCTGCAGGGTGGTCTCTGCGTTTTATACAAGGAAAAGTCTCAAAGACAACCACTTCTAGGCCCTGGTAAACACAGGATTAAGGTTTATAGTATTTAACCAAAGACTGTGTTCATCATCACATATCAAGTAGATTGTTTTGATTGAAAATTTAAGTTTTTAAAGAGAAACAGAGTCACAGACTCAGCTGTTATTATTTTTTAAATTCACCTAAATATCCTTTTTAAAAATAAAGATGGAATATCAAAATTGATATGTTCTAGGCTTTTTGGCGGTTGTGGTGGTGGTGGTAGTGATAGGGTGTGTGTGTGTGGGGGGAGAGACCTAAAAGATACAACTGCTATAAAAGAAAAAAAAAAGCAATCTTGCTATCAATGAAGGGAATATGTTTGCTGTTCTAGCTCCTGGGGTTGTGAAAGAGACCCTGTGTGGGCTTTTCTGGGTAGAGTGGAGAGAGCAGCGTGGTCAGGGGAAAGGACGAGAGAGCCAAATTGTTTTAAATGAAGCTACACTTGAATATTGTTTCTGAAAAGAGGGAAAGCATTTCAGGGGTCTAGTACATTTCTAAGTGGCTAAAAGAGCACAGGTAGCATATTTGTCATAAATATATTTGGAATATTTTTCTCCCCATACTATCCTCACAGAGTTGGATCAATTCCTAAACAGCTTATCTCAAGATCCTCCCCAAGCTCCCATCCTGATGTTAAAATGTTGATAGTCATGATAACCATGGCTATAGTGACAGCGCAGAGCTTTCTGGCTGTGCTTTTGTGGTGAAGTGTAAATGACACCACCATTGCAGAAGAAGAACAAATAAAGGCAAGACATAATTAACCCAGATAGAATCCCAGATAAGAAGACTGAGGCAGGAAATCACAAGTTCCAACCCTGCCTGGACTGTGGAGAGAATGCAAAACCACCTCAGGACCATCTCAAAATAAAAATTACAGAAGTGCCAGGGATACTGCCCCTCTTCTAATATCTCAATGCCTGTAATCAGCTTGAAGAAATTAATGAAGAGTCGGCGCCCCTATTCCCTGGGCTTGGGGACTGAGGTGGTTAATATTGGGCTGTCTTTCTAGGGAAAAGTAGTGGTTTTGTTGGAACAAGGAGGAATAGCTAGGATTTATTGCATAGCCATAACCTATTGGTAGAAATCTGTTATTAAGCTGAAGCTATAATTTCTTGAATGGTACAAAATTTACTTTTATTTCAAATGTAAGGTTTTCATTGGTGTGAGTTTCTTATTGATATAAAAGTGAGATTAATATTGTTACTATCATAGGCATTGTGCCTACATAACACATTTAGGAATACAAAGCTTAGACCCAGTCCTTCTTTAAGTTTTTTAACTGATTTGAGATGGTTAGCCTGTGAGTTAAGGGCCTATAGCAAATTCATGGCTCTGAATTTATTGTTAGGGTTTCTATATTTTATTTAGAAATAGCTGAGAGGAGTTAACAGACGACAGTCCAGATTGCCTTACATGGATAGTTGGTTTTCAAAATGTCAGAAGTCCACATAATTGACATTACACACATTTCTGTATTAAGGTTCATTTGGATTAGAGACCTGTCTGCTCCTGACAGCTTCCTGTCTTGGATTCTAAGAAGAAATTGAGTGTCTTTGGAGTTACTCCAGTTGTGGTGAGACAGCCACTAGACAAGAATTGCCTTATTTCATCTACAGACAAATTACTGTTCAGAAGAGGACACTCTTGTGGAATAGTCGACTGATTATATCTGCCAAGAAAGAATAATCAGCCCCTAATAATTCTGCATCACTAGGTCTGTCAGATGATCCTGGGCCAGAAGGCTGAAGATCAGATGCTCCAACGTTTTGTAGTATAGGGACTGTCCAGGTGTTCAGCGGTCTCTATAAATTGGCTAAGTTTTAGAAGCTATGCTTTGTGCTTCCCATAATTTCAGTTAATTCAGTCATTCTGGATTTCTGATGGGGTTGAAGACTTATAGTCTCATAGCCAATCCTGGCTATTTACTTTGAGAGAAAAGACTTGAGAGGATGGTTTTCAGCTGACATTGATTCTAAAGCCAAGAAAAAAGCCAGGTTCAGAACTAAGTCTTTTAGGAGAGATGACAGAGGTTCTGTTTAGTCAACAAAATGATGGACTGGGTATTAGGTCTATCTTGTACCTTACTGATACAAATTGGTATAGTTATGCTCTAATTGTATTTTGAGAGAAAAGTTTTATTTTAATAGGAAGGGTGATATGTAGGAGGAGCTAAGGTGGGAGGAGTAAGGAGAGGAGGAGGAGAATGAGAGGAGGAGCTAGGAGACCAGAGGGGGGGATGGGAGATGGAGGTGGATGTTCGCGTGTCTCCACCAGTCAAAGGTAGTTGGTATATCTAGGTTGGGTATTGGGTTATACTTCTCATTGCATGGGCATCTTGTTATTGAGCATTACCAAACTTATAAAGCCTTTGATTAACATTTAAAAATAAATAAATAAATAAATAAATAAATAAATAAATATTTTTAAAAAAAGAAGTGCCAGGGATAGAGTTATTTTTCTAGCATCCAGGATTAATCTCTAGTACTGGAAAAAAAGCTAATACTTTTTAGTGACAAAAATAAGTTAACCTTAAGCGAGAGGTAGGAGCTTGAGCGTTGAAATGAACCTTGTATGCAAACACATTTGTTAAAATGACATTAAGGCTGTTTCTATTTGTCTGCATTTGAATAATAAATAATCAACGTACCCTTGTGCACATGTCGAATACCCATTTTATCTTTATGGCAGAGTATCAAAATTGGAAACATTTATTATGAACCTGCTTTCACCAATTTACCTGAAGTGTACTTCAGGCACATCTATCTCCCGAAATCTCAACATCTCTCCTAGCTAATGTCAGCTGCCAGTGTAACAGAATTGTCTAAGGTCCCAGCCCACCATAGGTGGTGCAATCCCTGAGCCAATCAGCCAGAACTGTATAGAAATGTAACTGAACATGAGTTGGACAGCAGTCCAAAAGGGTGAAATCTCACCTGAATTTGTTAATCATTTATATTTAACTTCAACGGACAGTTTATTTATCCACTTAAAAATTAAGTGTCCTTTTTGTGTTATATATTAAATATACCGACTCCTAGTCAAAAATGAACAAATCTACCATGGATGTTAGCCCAATATTTAAGATGAATTTATCACAAATATACTACATTTATGAATGCTTTTCAGGCTAACATTCTTCTGGGCTTCTTTTAGAGTATTTGTTCATTTTTATCCTTATGAAAATCACCTCAGAGTATAGACTAGTACTGATTTTATTTGAAAGATAAAGCGTCTCATTGGTTGTCTACTGTTATTATAACAAATTGCCCTGAGCTGATGTTTTTAAAAAACAAACAAAAACAAAAAATATCAAAACAAAAAAACAGGTATCAGTGAGATATAGATTCCAGCATTCCAGCACTTAAGAGCCTGAGGCAGACTGACATCAAGTTTGAGGCCAACTTTTAATACATAACAAATTCTAGACCAACCTCAGAAGCATAGGAAATGTTGTCCCAGCAACTTTTCAAGTATACTAATGAGACACAATGAACAAGGCAACTTATAGAAGAATTTATTAGGGCTTACAGTTTCAGAGAGTGAGTACATGACCATTATAATGGGGAACATGGCGGCAGGCAGGCAGGCAATATGCTGGAGCAGCAGCTGAGATCTTACTTACATTCTGACCCACAGTTAGGAGACAAAGATAGAGACACTGGGAATGGCAGGAATCTTTTGAAACTTCAAAGTCCATCCCCAGTGACACACTTCCCAAATCTTCCCAAACAGTTCCACCAACTGGGAACCAAGTGTTCAAACATACGAGTCTATCTCATTCAAACCATTACAGTTGATATTCCACAACAAAGAAAGAAACAACAGACAGAAGTATATTCTCCCAGTTCTGGATAGAAGTGTGAACTCTAAGGCCTGATACCATCACTGTGTCCACTTGTAGTACTAACTAAACTCTCCTTTTAGAAAATCCAGGAAAAAAAAATCTCCTGCCTCCTCTAGCTGCTGGAGAGAGCTAGTAGTCCATGGCTTCTGGCTGCATGCCTTCAGTCTTGAAGACCAGCATCTCCCAAACTGCCTCTTTCTGTCTTCCTGTTGCCTTCTTTGCTGTTCAGGGTCACACACACACACACACACACACACACACACACCACCACCACCACCATCACTCCTGGTTCCTCCTTATTATAAGCTACCTGCAGTTTCATTGAGCTTCACCCAAATAATCCTGGATCCTTTCCCATCTCCATATCCTCCACTCACCCACATCTATAAAGATACTTTTTCCATTCCTTACTAACTGAAATAATTACTGTGTTCTCAAAGATTATAACGGAGGAGAAAGAGAGGACCCCAAAGGATAAACTCCAACCTAATAGCTCTCTCATCACCTCTGATAGGCTTTTTTCTGCCTCTGATGAAATTAGCCAATTCAAGCCTTGTTAGAATATATTAAAGGTGGGTTTATTGGGAAACTGGTCTCAGGAGGGTGAGTTCACTGGCCTCCAAGGACCAAGGCCAGGGAAGTCGCCCTGGGAGGTTGGGGGAGAGAAAGGGTACACTCGCAGAAAGAGAAAAGGAGAAAGAAAGAGAGATCAAAATGTCTGGGTTATATAAGGAAGAACCCCTGGGGGAAAGGCAGCCCAGCCCCTGGGCTGGAAAGTTTAGGGTTGGGAATTGGATATACCAGGTAGGGACTGAGGAACACTAGGAGAACCTGGAAGCCAAGTTTGCTTTGATATGTACCTCAGTCCCTTGCCTTGGGGTCTGAAACCAAATAACCTCTATCATCAAAGATGTAATGCCCCACAAAGAAGTTGGTGAGCTGTACCCACATTTGACCCCGAACCCAGAGCTGCTGAGGAAACTCAGTAGAGGCTGGAGTTGTGGAAGGTCTAGGGTGTGGCCCATGCAAGGGGCAGGCCAACTGGTAAGAGGCTATATCCCCCACTGTTCCTGGTGCCCCTGGTCTATACTCAGAACAAACAAATGACTAGTTCCTTCTTGAAACCCTACAAATCTCATACAGATCTGGGTTGTAGTCAGAGAAAGGAATCTTAGGGACACATTTCTGCCTCAGCTAAATCAGCACAGTCCCAAGCCTTTCTGAGAGATGTGAGGTCCTGCATGTGGCATCTCTTTTCTAAGATTAGCTACCTACTCAGAATTCATTCCAAAGGCACCCTGTGGAAACTTCCGGAAGGACAGTAAAGTTGGAAAGTAGAAGTGAGGTAAAAGAGAAATTACTTTTACTTGCTATTGCAAGAATCTGAGCAGTTTCTTCCTCAGGTTGAATTCCTAAATGAGCATTGCCATACAAGTCCAAGTGTGTACTGACTGGTTTTGTATGTCAACTTGACACAGCTGGAGTTGTCACAGAGAAAGGAGCCACCCTTGAGGAAGAAATTCTTCCATGAGATCCAGCTGTAAGGCATTTTCTCAATTAGTAATCAAGGTGGGGAAGGCCCAGCCCATTGTGGGTGGTGTCATCCCTGGGCTGATAGTCCTAGGTTCTATTAGAAAGCAAGCTGAGCAAGCCAGGGGAAGCAAGCCAGTAAGTAACATCTCTCCATGGCCTCTGCATCAGCTCCTGCTTCCTGACTTGCTTGAGTTCCAGTCCTGACTTTCTTTGGTGATGAACAGCAATGTGGAAGTGTATGCTAAATATGCCCTTTCCTCCCCAACTTGCTTCCTGGACATGATGTTTTTGTGCAGGAATAGAAACCCTGACGAAGACAAAGTGGTAGAAGCCCAAGTTGGTGTGTGAGGACCAGTACCATGGCATCATTGCAATAAGGGTCAGAGGGGTTCTGTCACTTCTCAGCATCCCTGCACATGGAGCTCTCCCAGTCCGAACTCAGAGATAGGAAGGTGGAGACACTGAGATGTGAATGCAGTACATCCAGTTTAAGCTTATCTCCAACTAGCTTACAAATAAATAAGACTCAAACTATGGTTGTTTTATTTGGCTTTGACAATTACTGGGGGGGGGGGTAACCTCTAATCTACTCTTCTAACTGTTGGCCTGGCTACCTCCTCAGCCGTGTACCCCAGATACTTGCTGTTTCTCTTGGCCATGTGCTCTTCATCCATCTCCCCTCATGGCAGCTTCTTCCTCTCTTTCTCTTCTTCCTCCTTCTCCCCCGGTCTCTCCTCCTCCAAATCCTCCCACCTATAATCCCTCCAGTATTTGCCTGTAGCCAATTTTATTTAACCAATAGTTTTAAATCAAGGAACAAAGTTTGAAACAAAAGAGTTTAAACATGAGACGTTATTCGAAGGCCTAGACCTTCAGGTACAGAATTTAGCATTACAATACATAGCAATAGACCAAATCTCAACATGTGAACCTACAGAAGTATGCTTCAACTCAAAGATGAAGACCAAAGATGATTGCAGAGATGGCAAAGCCCCCAGGAGGAGTAAGTAACTGAACTTTGGGTCTTGTTTGGGAGAAAGATTTTTTAATTTTATGTGTATGAGTGTTTGCCTGTACATATGTCGATGCACCATATACATGCCTAGTGCCACAGGAGGTCAGAAGAGGATATTAGATCCCCTGTAACTGGGGTTACAGATGGTTCGTTCCATGTGAGTGCAGGAAACCAAACCCGGGTGCTTTGGAAGATCAGCAAGTGCTCTCAGCTGCAGAACTATCTCTCCAACCCCAGAAAATAGATTTTAAAAGAATTTTATAAGACAAGAAATGAAAGTGTTCTATGCAAAATATGATAGTGAATATGATGTGGACACAGTGTCTACATCCATGGCGTCAAGTTATAAGTCTGGAGTCCAGTCAACCTGTGTTGGAGGTTGTAAGTATTGTTAAAATAAATAAATAAATAACTGAAAGACTCAGTCAATCTTGATACAGTTTCTATACCAACAATGAGAATTTGCCTGAAAGGATTTTTGAATTTCACCCCAAGACCCAATCAGAAACCCAGAAATGACTGTGAGGCAGGTCAACTGGGCAAAGCTGTTTTATCTGTCATCTGCTCTGTTCAGTTCCCTTGGGAACTAGAGATGCTTTGGCTTCCTTTCGTCTGCTGATAGGCACATAGCAGTTCTACAAGAAACCTAAGGAGATGCTGTCAGAGTTCATGCCCCTCAACAACAGTGTCCACTGTGATGACTGAGTGTCTGGGTAGCAGAGATGGAACAGGATCACCCAGAAATCACTATAGGGAAATATTAGCCAACTTCCAACCAGTTATTTGAACAAGGAATTCAACTGCTAGTTTTTTTGTTGTTTGTTTTTTGGGGTGAGTGTGTGTGTGTGTGTGTGTGTGTGTGTGTTTGGTTTTATTTATTTGTTTGTTTTTAATTCACTTTTAAAGAGGTTCTATTTTCCCTTTCTGAAGATGCTATGAACGCTTGATCAAACAAGAGAATTTTCTTCCAGTGACAAAGTTTTACAGCACTCCTGCAGAGAGTTCTAAAACTCAACTTCAAATCAGTTCCTCTTTATCTTTTTAAAAGTTACATTATATTACTTATTTTTAAGTTAAAATCACAAATTGTATTTATTGAGTACCTTGTAATTTTTCAGTGAATGTATACACACCTGCTAAATGTTCCCTGTCTCATCACAGTAAAAAGTGTTTCTCTCCTTTTCAAGGGATTGAGCCAAGTTGGCCTCAAATTCACAGTGATTCTCCTGCCTCACCCTCCCAAGTTCTGGTATTACTTGGGGTTGGGGGAGGGGGAGGAGGCCCATTCAGCTAAAAGCAATTCCTTTGAAAGGGTCCTGTTGGGTTGACAATCTGTATTCTCTTATTTTGAGGAACAACTATGATAAAGGCCAGTCCCTCTGCAGCCCACCCATGTTTCTGTCACAGCTCAAAAGAAGCAGAGTTTCCCAATCTCCAGGGAATCTGTGCTTAGCAAAGAGAAGCAATAGACTAATGTCTACAGGTCAGGATGCTCTCGGTATATGAATGTCTCTGAATAGAATTCACTTAGCAGGATAAAACCATCTTAATCAGCAATGTGGGAAAAGAATGTTTTTGTTCCTGTAGGCTAAGCCACTGGGTGATTTCTATTCAAATCTTCTGGGATTTAAAACGAAATATTAGTCTTTTTTCTTTTTGGAAGTAATGGTATCCACAAGCTCTAACACTACAGAGTTAGGTCCTGTCTTCTCCTTTTTTCTCCCTGCAAGGCTTTTCCTCTCCCATCATGTGAACCCTATAAGCATTTATACTGCATAAAGTAACAGTTGTAGGTCATTCTGACATTGCTTGGATCCCTTTTAAGAAGAATGTTTGACTTGAAAGCATCGGGGGTGCTTTTTAGTGCTATTATCACTGCAAATGCAGTGACTGGGGGGGGTCTAATCTCTCTCACAGTGGGCAGAAGGCATTCAATGTCAATCATTCAAGCATTCAGAAAGAATCGTCTGCATTTTCACTTTCTACTCCCATCTCTGGAGTCCAGAGCAGCAGAACCCTGAAAGAAAGGAGTTCACACACAGGACAGTAAGGACCAACTGTCAAGAGCCTCATCTACATGTTCTAGTAGAAGGCTGGAAACTTCAAACCATAGAAACCATGAGGAGCACCCTTCCAATGTCATTATGTAAAATACTTTCATTTAAATTTATTGTACACTTCAAAATAGCCAGAAATTGGATTTTTTTAATGCTCTCAGCACAAGGAAATGCTAACCACTCCAGACTATGGGTTTGCTCATTAGCCTGATTTGACTCTATTTACACTTTATTGAATATCAACATAACACACAATACCCTTAAATATGTACAACAATCATGCGTCAATTACAAATAATTTAAAGTTAACAATTATTTTAAAATTCATTTTCTCAATAGCCAGAAGAACATATTAAGTCAAAACAATTGTAAGAAGAGAATTATCCATTTAATAAGAGTTCTCTTTTGTCTTTCACCAGTTTTTACTTGTGGCCAATAGAGCAACGGAGTTATTGGTATAATAAATTTAAAGAAAAATAAATGAACAAATGAATGAGAACCTCTCCCATCCCCACACTTTTATGGTGGTCTGTGCCTTCCTTCTGCTGCTGTCTGGGGCACCCCTGACCTCTGCTCACTGATATGTGGAGTTCTTAATGCGGGTAAGACAGAGCTTTCCGCAGAGCTGAGCCGTGCTTTCTAGCACTGCATTATCGTGCTCAGCTACACACAGACACGTAAACTCACTGACAGCGGACATTGATCTGGTGTTGACTAGCAAACAGGTTTGTAATTCCCAAGTGCAGCAAAATCCTTGGCTGGGGAAGAGATGTTTGGCTGAAAAGCCAGTGTATGGCTGACAAGGAAAACATGCAAGAGGCAAGAGAATGGGCCCCATTTTCCCTGTAGCTAAGACAGGGAGGAGTTTGCCTTTGTATGGGCAAGATGCTCCATTTTCAGAGGCTATTTACTTTTTGATCTCCAACATACATGGATCTCCAGTCTTATTTTTCTAAGAACTTTTGAGAGGGGGGAGTTTAGGAGGAGGAGGGGGAGGGGAGAGGGAGAGGGAGAGAGAGAGAACCATGTAACCATGTATATGCAGGTGTCCACAGAGGACAGAAGAGGTCATCAGGTTTCCTGGAGTTGGAATTATAGGTGGCTAGTGAGCTGAACTTTGGTCCTCTCAAGAGTAGCAAATTCTTTTAACTTCCGGGACATGTCTCCAGCCCCAAGATAAAAAATAAAATAACATAAAATAAATAAAAATCTTAATTTTTCTCAAACTCAGCTTTGTGGGTCATAATGCATTCTGGTATGTCCATACTTAATACCTGTAAGACAAGAACTAATTCAGTTTTTGTTACTAGAACGTGGAAGTCCTGAAGGTTGAAACGTCATTATTTCTAGAGTTTACTTGTAAATGGTAGGTAGCAAGGAAAACATAGGTAGAACTGAGACAATGTGACGAAGTACAACTGATTAAGAACGGAAAGTAGCCAGATGTTCATGGTACTGTGGGGTCAACATTTCTGTAAGCTTGACATCTTTCAAAGTAGAAAAACAAAGAGATGTAGAAGGGAAAAAAATAGAGTACTAGTGTCTGTGCCTGGATAGGCAGTGAGTGCACTTGCTGTCTCTAAGCCTCTTCTGGAGAGACCCACCACACCCTGCCTCCTATGCTCCCAAATGGTTTAGTGATCTTTAGCTGTAATAAGATGTCAAGGAATTTACAAGTCTTTGAGTCCTGCTGGGCACAAGAGATTGTGGATGGACTTTAGGAGGAATCAAGACATCCCTAGGCCACTGGGCCACGCCTCCAACTGTCCAGATCTTAGCCAATCAATGTGGGCACACCCACCTCACTGTTACATATGTATGACCCTGGCTGGCCTCCTGCCTTCTTTTCTACCCCCAGCACCAGATGTAGCAGGCAGGCATTTGCTCCTGCTTCTGAGGGAAGAGAGCAGGTCAACTCTGCAGGCCTCTTTCAGACAGCTCATTTGGAACAGACCCCTGCCTGCAAACTCAAGACTTTTCAATTCTCTGGCTATCCCTAGGGACCACTGGCTGCAGACCAGGCCTCATGAAAACCTCAAAGGCATCCCAGCGCTACAGAAGCATCCGGAGAAATGCCAGCCAGTGCTATCTCTACCAGGACTCCCTGCTGCTTGGGTGAGTGCCCTGCTGGGTTCTCCAGTGCAGAAACTTACTTCTCTGGGGTCATGTGGAACTGGGGTGAAGACCACAGCAGTGTTCAGAGAGGAAGGCAGCTGCAAGCGCCTGCCCCAAATCCTGTATCCTGCGCTTATTTTGTTGCCCGCCAATTCGACACATGGGCTTCATCTGCTTCTCCCTGTTTCCTCAATTGCTTGTGTCAGGAGAGAGCAGACATCTGCTACCTCTGATAAATCAGGTGTCTGCTGGAAAACGCTTCCGATAACAGAGAAGTGGGAAGGATGGGAACTGAGCGTCTTAGGTTTTTATTGGGAATATTTTCTGTTAAATACTGAAACCTCCTCTGACTCTAGAGAATTTTTTTTTTGAGGAAATAAAAGACATCCTGATCAAAATGAGAGAAAATGTGTTCTCTTGCGAAAGCCATAGATTGTTTATCTCCTAAAAAATTATTGAGCTACATATTAAGTATTACTAGGGAAGAACTGCCCTGTTAAATGTTGAAAAATTGTTCTTCTACACAACAGCTATGCCCTGAAGGAGTTTACTCCATGCAATCATTTAACTCTTTCTTGTTGTTGTTTGTAAAAACCACTGCCTGCATCTACATCTCTTGTCTTGTGTTTAAAGTGAACACAAGCGAACAGAGAGGAGTCTCCAGGAGACACAGGCTTGCGTTTATTTCTTTTACCTTTAGAGTGGGAGAAGGAGGAATTGTGTCTCTAAGCTTCGCTTGTCACCTCAATGAGCCTATAGATGACATTGTGTCCCTTCTCAAAACTACTACTCCTCGAGAGTAGAATCAAACTCGGAATTCCTCTTCTCCTCTCTCCTTTGCTGTCTCTTGCCTTGAGAAGTCATTCTTTTTCACTGACCACTGAGGTGATAGAATCCCACATATGAGTTTTTAAGGACTGCTGACACTACCAAATTCTGTCAGTCTATGGACACACACACACACACACTATACAGATGACCCCGTGAGATGCAGAAGTTACGCAAGAAAGATGTCCTTTGCTGGAAGCAATTCTGTAATCAGATTTCCTCCATGATGACCGTTTTCCATTCAGTAACTCGGATGACAGCTTTAATGCTGATGAAACAGGGGACAGCAGTGATCCAGAACAAATCTTCCAGAATATACAGTTTCAGAAAGACCTCATGGCAAATATCCGCTGCAGACCCTGGACCATGGGGCAGAAGCTTCGGGCACTGAGGTAAGGAAGGGCCTCCACAGCAATCACTGATAAGAGTGAATATGAGATCCAAGAACTGTGACACATCTTACATCTGACTCAGAGAAGTGCCAAAGATGCTTGAGGGGACCATCTAGACATAGCTGTTACAGAGCTTGCGAGTGTGCATATGTGCTTGTATGCTTGTGTGTGCGTGTGTGTGTACATGGATGTGAATGTGGTCTCTGTGTGTGGTTTGTGTGTGAGACTGTGTGTGTGTGTGGTGTGTGTGGTGTGAGTATACACTTATGTGTGTGGTATGCGCATATACACATCTATGTGTGTGTGTGTATATGTGTAGTGTGTATACACTTATGTGTGTAGTGTATGCATATGCACATCTCTCTCTCTTTGTGTGTGTGTGTGTGTGTGTTGTATTGTATTGTGCTGTGGTAGACAGTTTGGAGTTCACAATCTCTGTTCCAAACACTAGATTTTCACATTGTCTCTGAACTCACAGGAGACAGAGTGAGAGCCAGAATCAAAGAAACATCCACTTCACTTCCTTGCTTTTATCTCCCTCAGGAAGGAAATCTCTTCAGGAAGCCAGGTTATTAGGATATTTTGAGTCTATTAGAGAGTCTCTCAGTCACAGTTAAGTGCTTATACTTTGAAGGCAGATTCCCTCCCTGAATTCAAATACTACTTCCTCAGATCTCTAGCTGCTTGATATTGGACAAGTTCCCTAACCTCTTTAGATGTGGGTCCTCTGGTTAAAGCTGAAGTGATGGTAAACAACGACTCATATCTCCTGCAACAGCGTTGCCAAAAATGTCAACAGCTAAGCTAAGTGTGCCTTCAAAACCACTACCTGTGCCGTCTCTCAAACCCAGAACCAAGTGGAATGGGAAGTGAACCCAGCCTCCCTTGTCCTCTCTCACCGCTCATCTCTGGGACACTGGGAATAGAATCCAATGCTGGGCACACAATAGCCCATACTCCACCACTGAACTATTTTCCTGGTCCCCAGCATTTTAAATATTCAATTCAGCTTGATCCTTTTGGCAAGTCAAGTCTGAACTTTGGGAGATTAAGCTTACTGAACAATGGATATGCTAAGGATTGTGGGTGCTAGCTTTGTGTTCAATATGTGATATTCACACCTAAGAATGGGGGTGACTGTCACAGACCCCATAAAGGGTATTGGTGGCATAGTCTTCATAACCCATGTAACTGAGCTACCGTGAACCAGGAGTGTGCATTCCTGGGAAAGCAGCCCCCATGCCTGATGTTCAGGCACCTACTGTGTGCCCAGAACTTCTGTCATACCTTGCTCTTCAGGGTGGTTTTTCTAGATGCCAGTGTGTATTCCTTTCATACTCCCATCTATTGGACTTGTAACTCTTCCTATCAAATCATCCCTTTCTGAGATTTGAGTCCAGGTCTAACCAACATGACCTTCAGGCTAAAGGCATCCACACTTTCATCTCAGATGGCTGCAGTGGATTCTGCTCTGCTCACTTTCTGAGTCTGTTTCTGGCTCTCATCGATTCTATCCTTTGCACAGCACTTTGCCCACTTTTCAGATGAGAAGACTGATGGAGACATTAATAGAGCAGTCTGAGCAAATGCCACCTGTGAATATGTAAAGCTGTGGCAAGCTCAGCTTTAAATGAGACACTCCAATCCTAAGTCCAGGGTCTCTCGTGTTAAACCATAGAGATTTTTATGTCATTTTTGGAGTGAGTCATTTAAAACTTTCAAACACCATTCAGAAATGTCAGTTTTTATCTGAGTAATGGAAAGTTAAACTGTGTGTGTGTGTTTGAGAGAGAGAGAGAAAGAGAGAGAGAGAGAGAGAGAGAGAGAGAGAGAGAGAGAGAGAGAGCTGACCTGTGTGTGTGCACTAGTAGAAAGGACAGGGGTCAACACCAGGCATCTTCCGCTCCTCTCCTCCTTATTCTTTGAGGAAGAGTCTCTTACTGAGCCTGGAGCTCCCTATTCCAGCCAGACTAGCAGGTCTGTCAGTTCTCAATACCCTGCCTCTTCACCCACTCACCGTTCCCAGCTTTTACCTAGACTTGGTATCCAACGTCAGTTTTCCAACCTCAGTTTTCCATGCTAATACAGTAAGCGGTTTACTCACTTTGAGCCATCCCCCCAGCCCCAAGATAAATCCTTATAATATTGAGACAAGAACAGAATACCTGCTTGCCATTCTTTCAGGTAACTTCAGGAATAAAACACAAATCCAGGTGTCTGGTGAATTCAGTCACACCTTCTGACTTACCAGCGCTCCAAAATGTCAGACACAGCCCATTCCTCAAGCTGGCAGCAAGGTTCCTTTGTCATCCCCTTGTGACCTACATCTCTTGCCCTTTACCTTGAAAAGCTCCACTTCATTCATTGGACCTGTAGAGGCTGATCCTGGTGTCTGCATAGGGTGCAGAAGGCACTGAACCCTGACTGCTTAGAAACCAGGAGGGACACCACAAGCAGCGCTAGCTGTCTGTGAGGACACGGCACACACTCGCTTCCTGATACGGGGCCTGTGGGATGTGTACCTCCCATTCATCTCTCCACACCTCTCCCCCTCCACCATGGAGCCCACTCTTCTCCATCACGGTATCTTGGCATATATCTGGGTCATATTTACTAAGTAGGGAGCCTTTCCAGGACAACTGTTTTCTTCATATCTGTATTCCACTGTCCTTGACCCAAAAGAAAAGTGCAGAAAATACATGCAGGGAACAAAGTTACAAATGAGACTATGAAATCACTTTCTATTTTGACTTTTGCAGTATTTTTAATTTGTTTTTTACAAATGCTTGCTGTATATATGGATAGAGGCTGCCTCTCGTTGTTTCTGTACTTGTTCTGTTAATCAGAGTCAGTGTGTATGGTATGCTACAATAATGAAAGACTTATTGAGTAGGTAGGAGGATGGGTCAGTTCAAGGCTATCCTTGGCTGTATAGCAAGTTCAAGGTCATCCTGGCCCATACACATGACACAGTCTCAAAATAGTGAGACAGGTCTAAAACTCAGAATTTGGTAAAGGAATGATTTGGGGAGGTCACCTTTTCTGTAGAAACAGGAATTGCCTTATCTCTTGTGTTTCCTAAAGGACTTACCTCCAGTGGGTATTATCAGGAGGGTTTGGGAAAGGCACATACAGGAATAGCCTATTAAACAGACTTACAGTCAAACCAATGACCTGACTGACTGAGAGGAACTTTAACAGTGACTGAGAGCTCTTTAACAGTGAGTGTAATCCAACAGAGAAGCTGATCATCAGGTAGGGTTGAGTGTCTCTGCCTTGGGGTTGTGTGTCATTGGGTTATTTGAATAGTGTGCATCTCTAAGAGCCTCTGATATCAGCCCGGCCCATAGTGTTAACCCCTACATTCAATCTTGTTATTCACTGAGTTATTGTTTTAACCATAACTTTCCCGATGGATTCAGTCTATTGTGTGAATCTACATAGGCGTGTGTGTGTGTGTGTGTGTGTGTGTGTGTGTGTGTGTGTGTTGTGAGAGAGAGAGAGAGAGAGAGAGAGAGAGAGAGAGAGAGAGAGCAGGTACATATCTGTGTACACACCAGAAGCTAGAGGACAGCCTCTGGGACCATGCCTCAGGACTCTTTCCACCTCATTTACTGAGACAAGGCTTGTCTGGTACTTGCCTCACCAAGCAGGCTAGGTTGGCTTACCTGTTCCCAGTACTGAAATTCCAAGTGGTCACCATCACACCTGGATTTTTATGTAGATTGTGAAACTGAACTCATGTTTTCATGCTTGCAAGCAAAGCATTTTATTAAGTCACTCATTTCTCCAATTTCAATTTCTGTCTATTTTTAAAGATCCAGGTAGTGGTGGCACAAGCCTTTCATCCCAGCACTCAGGAGGCAGAGACAGGTAGATCTCTGAATTTGAAGCCAGCCTGGTCTACAGAATGAGTTCCAGGACAGCCAAGGCTACATATGGAAACTCAGAGAGAGGGGGGCATGGAAGAAAGGAAAAGAAAGAAAAAAAGGCAAAACATTGAAATGGAGATCTCAGGTCAACTCAATAGAGTGATCAGTGTGTCAAGATGGATTGGGTTCATGGCTTGTATACACACAACTTTGTTACACTAACTAACTTCACATCATTCCTTCCTTGAAGCAGAGTCCTTGAAGGTAGGTATGGCTTTACTACTAAAGAACTGACTAGACAGCTGGAAAGACAGTGAGCTTCCAGAGAACCTGGGTCAAATCCAGCACACACATGGCAGTTTGCAGTGGTTCATAACTCTAGTCTCAGAGATGTAACTCCCTGCCCTTCACTGGCACTGCATTCATGTGGTGCACAGATATCCATGCTGGCAAACACTCATTCACATAAGATAGAAATACAGTCTCAAGAAATGTAATAAAAGGAAATGTCCGGAAGAGGCAAGCTGTCAAACAAAGGAGCTAAGATACAGTAGCTGCTATCAGAATGCCCAAAGTCTGTGATCCCAGCCAGCCTCCAGCCTAGGACGCACTTGGACAAAGTAACTGGTGTGAATCTATTCTTTCCAATTATTAGTTCATCCACATAAATGAAAAGACAGTTTTAAGGGGTGTGTGTGTGTGTGTGTGTGTGTGTGTGTGTGTGTGCATGTACAAATGTCTGTGGAGGTTGCAAGAGGGCATCCAATCTCCTAGAACTGGAATTATAGGTGTCGAACAGAACTTCGGTCCTTGAAAGAGCAGTAAGCACTCAATTCCTGAGCCATCTCTCCAGTCCCTTAAAATAGTTTTAAAAGTATTTATTTTATTGTTATCAAAGGACAGGAAATGAAATTTTTGAATTCTACTCCTGTATCATTTGGTGTTCCTTTCCTGCTTCGGTAAAGTTGGGTCACTTTACGTTTTTCTTCTCTCAGACGAGCAAAGGAGATTGTGCTGAAGTTCGAAGGCAGGCTGACTAGAACTCGAGGCTATCAAGCAGCAGGAGCAGAGGTAAAGAGTACGAATGAGGCATGGCGGGCCTCCTTACTGGTTGTCTCTGAAATCCATCACTGTAGTCCTCACACATACTTAGAAGTATCCACCATTAACAACCATAGAATATCGATAAGTCCACAAGTTCAACCACCACCAAACCTGGATCTCAGCCCTGAGTACCACCAGTTATCAGTTGTATAGTATAAATAAGTCAGCCTTCCTGGCTCAGCCCCATCAGTGTGCTTCACTTGTTTCATCCCTGTATCTGAATTACTGCAGCACTCACACCCACAGTGACTTAGGCAAATCCCAGCTTTCATCTAATAGTCCAAGCTAGGGGGTGGATTAGCCTCTTTCCTTACAGATAGCTGAAACTAAACCTGAGTATATTATGAAATTTCCCATTGTCAACAAGGTTTCATGTCTTCAAAAAACACAAATAAAAAAAGAAAACATGCCTATGCCTACTTATCCCCAATTTAGTATCTTTCTTAAAAAGCTATTTTAATTTTAAATTCCATTTAATGCCATTAGATTGGCTTTTTAGACCTTGACTCAGTCCAGGTTCTCTGGTCTTCTGCTGTGGGGGTTGGAGGCAATCATCAGAGAAGCATGGCATATTTTTCCCATGCCTTCCTTAATGATGGTCATCAATAATCACCTTTTCCAATCATATCTGTTTCTATTATTATCATATGCTAGTTATGTATACATGGGTCTCACTGTTAGATTTTCACGCATGTACACGAAGACTTTGGATCATAGTTATCTACCACTACCCTCTTGTCCCCCCTTTTTCTCCCATTGATCCCCTTCATGTCCCTGGATAGGCCCTCTACTCTTTTGTCTGCTTGCTGTCTGTTCATAAATTAACAAGTTTAATTAAGTTCACTTACATGACGAACATGGGTTGGGAGTTATTTATGGAAGCACAGGCAACTTCCCAGTAGCAATATCATGGAAGACAATGTCACATACAACCCTTCACCTCTTCCTCTGGCTCTGAAAAGCCCTTCTACATTACCAAATACTACATAAGTATGGGGAATCTGGCTTTTCAAGCCTCACACTGGTAGGGAAATTGCATCTCTCGCCTATAGAGCTACCCTGAGTTAGCCTATTTTGTGTGCTGAAATCCTCAATTAAAAATTAAATTAAAAATTAATTAAAAATGGGACAAGACTGGGTGCTACTCACCCCAGAAATCATTAACTGCCTATAGATAGATGCCAAGAGAGAGAAGCAGCCTCTTGATGTCCACTCCATTAGCAGTCTTTAGTTGTCTGTAAATCCTGGAGGAGGGGCAGGAGCTGGTTAAAGCCTTCCTTCCTCCTCCAGTGCTAAGGTAAGCACCATTGCTAAGAATGAGAGTGCAGTAAGCATGCTGTGCCTGGAAGACAGCATCCCACAACTCTCCACCCCTTCCTCTACCTCTAGGAAGCCCTTCTAGGCAAAGCTGTTATTACCAAAGACCACATAAGTATAGAGAATCTGGCTTTTCAAGTCTTACATCTCTCACCTACAGAGCTAGCCTATTTTGTGCACTGAAATCCCTAGACTATTAAATGGGGAGCAGACTGGATGGCACTCACTGCTCCTTCTACAGATAAGCCACTGGCTGCCCATGGAAAGAAAAGAACTTTCTGGGGGCTCATGGCAAGGCAGATGTACAATGAAAACTAGAGTGTAGACTTTTCCTGTGCCTTTTTGACTTTAGGGCTTTAAAGCAGTGAGGAGAGTCGATGTTTGCTAAACCCAGGCCTTTGCTGAAGGATGCTTGAGCATTCCTGCCTCTGGGGATCAGAAAGCTTGTATTTTCTGGGCAGATGATGCCAGGCAGACATAGAAATTTGCAAGAGAGGCCAGTGACCCTAACAAGGAGAATTCAGAGACAGACATATTTCTTCCTGGCTACTCATATGCAGTCTGTATGATTGCTCACAGGAATCTTGTCTGTCTTTGACTTAGTTCTTAAATCATGAGCTAAAGACAATTCGAACTTCTGATAAAACTCAGACTTCCATGTGCAGGCAGCTGTCTGGCCTTAGCAGATCCATCCAAAATGACATTATCCTGTGAGTCTGTGTCAGGACCGTGTGCTGTCTTACAGTTGGGAATGCCGTAATTACATTTGTGGCTCTTCCTTGTGCAATGATATCATTTGCTTCCAACACAACCCCGGACTGTTTGTGTGTTAGAATGCACAACCTTCCAATTTTGCTGGAGAGCAGAGCCGACACGGGCCACATTCTGCTTTACTCTCCTTTGAGAAAAAGAGTAATGATTTCATACTTTTGGCAGTTGTGTAAGTCCACAGACAAAATTCCCAAGCTTATTCCTGGCAGCTTCAGCCAGGACAGGGGCTCAGATATATCTTGTAGATCACAGATGCACCTGGAATGGAGCTGATTTTCAAGGAAGATTCTAGATTTTTGGTCTCTGAACTGGGATGCAGGTAGAATCCTCTGGGGGAACTGGTGAATCAGATCGATTCCGAGGCTCCACTCACAGAGCTACTAGGGGTCAGTGGCTGGGTCAAATGAGTATCTTGAGATATCATCCCTAATGAGACTTCTACTTTCCTAGTCCTCAACCCATGAATAAGGCAGACTGTGACCCAAAAAATTATAGATCACAGGGCTGTTATGTAGCTCAGTTGGTAGAATGGTTGCTAAAGATGTGCAAAGCCCTGGTCTCAATTACCATCACATTAACTGGCTGTGGTGAGTCCACTTGGGAGGTAGAAACAGCAAGATCAGAAGTTCGGGGTAATCTTTAGGTACATAGTGAATTTGAAGCCAGCCTGAAATTCATGAGATTCTGCTTCCAAAATGGAATGCAGACCCCATAGCTCAGAGTGCAGACCAGATGTATACCACCTGGTCATGACTCAGGGAAGATAGGGGCTACTTTGGTTTTAGAGATGCTTAGTAGTCTGAGAAACTATAATTAAAGGTTCTATGAATGTGTCCAAGATCCCCTCCTCTACCCAGAATCCACCCCAGAGCCCTATGTATTACCAAGGTTATAAATGAGAAGTTGTCTAATCGTGGCCTCTCCTGTCTAGCTCTGGCGGAAATTTGCCCGTCTGGCCTGTAACTTTGTGGTCATCTTCATTCCCTGGGAAATGAGGATAAAGAAAATTGAGAGTGAGTATCCACTGGAGGACTGCAGGGGTGATGTGCAACTGTGACCAGCACACAGCCTGAGATGTCTGGTGAGCCTTGGCCATCAAGGTGTAGAGTCAGCCTAGGAACAGAGCTAGAGGCTCTGTTCTTTGGGACTGACTCAGAGATAGAAGACCTGATGTCCTCCTACCTCCCAGGATGGAAGAGTCCCCATGCTGCCCTTCTACATTCCCCCATGGCTCCGAGTTCACTTCTAGTACATTCATCCACTCAGATAGCAAACTCTGAACAATCAGTGAAAAATTGCCAGGGTAAGTAAGATGGTAACTTCAAGATACAAACATGAAAATATGTGTTTTTATAGAAAAGACTGTAAGAATTTAGAAAATACATATTAAAAATAAATTAATCATACACCAAATCTCTTTCTCCTCCCCCACACACAGAAGAGTGAACAAATATTTTAAAGTCATAATGTGAAGAAAACCATGAAGTTGGAGCCAAGATGGTGAGGTTCTTGTGAAGAGACATGGCTGCATTTATTTCAAGTTGTAGACTTTCCCAAAAGTCAGTTCCCATGTTTAATGCAATTCTACAAATATTCTTAACGTACTGCTTAGAGTTCATGATCAAATGATTAGAAAATGCAAGAAGAAAAACATCCAAGAGATAAATTGGGAGGTAGGAGTAAGAAAGTATTCTCAAGAAATCGCATAACTAAAAGGTTAAAATAAAAATACACGATTAAATGCTAAGCAACCAAACAGCAGCGTAGCATATCACAGTGCAGGAACTGACCAACATTAAAAGGAATAGGCAAACATTTTAGAAACAGGAATGTATCCTGTTGTTACTTCTGCATCCACTTGTTACTGGAGTCAATAGAAATCACTCTGTAGATTCAGCAGTTTCAAAGAGTAAATATAGTCCTGTCATTTTAATAGTCTATTAAATATATGAATGTACAGTCAGAAATCATGAAAATCATTAAAGAAGATATAATAGATAAAATCTCAGCAGGGATACCTGTTTAATCGTAAAAAAATGAAGCAGGAAACTCTCTAGAAAAACTGCTTTCTAATTTAACTACTGGAAAATACTTTTTAAAGGTTTGTTTATTTTCAAATGTATGGATGTGTCGCCTACATATATGTCTGTGCACCACATGTGTGTACTGCCCTCAGAGGCCAGCAGAGAGTGTCTGGAAGTGGAGTTACAGATGGCTGTGAGCTACCATAGGGGTGCTGAGAGTCATACCAAGTCCTCTGTAGGAGCAGCTAATGTTCTTACCCGCTGAGCCATCTCTCCAGCCTCAGAAAATAGATTTCATATACATAAAAAAAATCAAGAGCTAGATGGGAAGTTAGAAAAATCATTTTGTTATTTCAGTGGAGTTAAATTCTCTCTTACCTTTAAGTTGAGAGGAAGTGTGTGAATATGGAACATTACAGACTTTCTATATACCCTTTATCTGGCTTTTCCAGTTCATTCCACAATAGTTTACATGTTAAAATTAAGACAAAGGACCTTAGAAAAACTTTGGAAAGTAATGTAAAGTAATGCAACCCATCACAGTATATAAAAGTCTCTTAACACATGAATTAGTAAGTTTGACTCAACATATTCAAATGGGTAGAACACGGGGGAGATTGTCAGTGTTTTGGTCAACTAAAGCTGGTCTTTCTGTATATAGAACCAGAGGCCAGGCACAGGATACTGAACCAGCTAAGCAACCAACGGTGGGGGCAGTGGGAGGCACCATATGAAATCACTTTTCCTGTGTTTGTTGCTGCTGAAAGTGAGTGACAAGGCTCTCTGTGTTGTGAGGGCTGAGCAGAACCACTCTCTGTTGTCTTTCCATAGGTCACTTCGGATCTGGTGTGGCCTCCTACTTCATCTTCCTGAGGTGGTTATTTGGAATTAACATAGTGCTCGCAGTGATGACCGGTGCTTTTGTTGTCCTTCCAGAGGTAAGAGTTGTCCCAGGAGCCACCCTGGAGGTGCAAGGCCTGAGGGAGAAGCAGGTGCTATAACCTGCTGCCCTCACTGTTACACTAGGAAGGCTAGAAGAACATGGAAAGCTTTGTAAAAGAACACAGGGTATGTATCAGACTTAGTCACTGCTACACAAAGTGGCCATATGTCTCAAAAGAAGGTTTGAGCATGGCAGAGACCAATAAGAGAAGCTAAAATCTGAATTTCATATCATGAATGTACTTTTTCTTTTGATTATTTTTCCCAACAGCTCAATGATGTAAAAACCATTCCTATCCATGTCTCTCGGGCCATTCAAGAAGTGGTGACAGAGTGTATTTGGCCCATGTAATAATTTATCTACCCAGTATTCCAAGTAAACTCTGTCCTTAGAGACAAATAGAGCCATTCTTGGGTATAAGAGGTCCAGGGACCTCAATGATTTAGCCACAGAAGCCACTATTTCTTTCAAATGGGTTTACACAGTAACAGTGCAGGCAGGCACATATCAGACGAAGCAAAACTCAGGCACATATTAATTTCTTCTTGAAGAGAATCAAGCTAAAGTCTACCACAATCCCTAGAGATACCATTGGGGCATTTCAACAGACACATGGGGATCCACCATTCCTTTTATCGGGTCCCCCTAGCCCAGAGAAACACATCTACCTCTTCTCTCTCACCAGCTAATCGCAGGCCAGCCCTTTGGAAGTACAGCCAGCAAGACCATCCCCCAGGAGCAGGTCATGTCTGCACAGGACCTGGACACTGTCTGGTCCCTGGGGGTAAGGCTAATGTTGACTACACCCAGAGCTTAAGGGAGAGCTGAAAGGGCCACAGTTCTGGGATCTATGAATCAGAAACAATTTGAATGCTCTCTTTGCAGGGCTACCTTCAGTACTCCGTCCTATTCTACGGATACTACGGAAGAGAGAGGCGGATCGGGAGAGCAGGCTACCGCCTGCCCTTGGCGTATTTCCTGGTGGGGATGGCAGTGTTTGCTTACAGCTTCATCATTCTCTTAAAAAAGTATGACTGTCTGTTTCTCAAGACCATGTCAGAAGTTAGGTTAGAACATGTGCAACCTCACCTCCTGCCAATAGCCCTATTGAACTTATGAGTCACTAGAGCCATTTTGTAAGGAAGAGACCAAGACTCAGAGTTATACTAAGTTTATCCAGCACTTACTGTATGCTGACTACTTTGTGCAAGGCTCTCTGAGAGGTCTAGTTGAGACAATGCCATAGCTTCACTAATAAGATATAATCAATGACATCAAGGTGACTAGAGGTGGGAGAATGCACACAGCTTGTGTGTTTATCTGCGACCAATGGCAAAACATGCCACTGATGCCTCCTGTTCATCATCGGGAGGTGGTCACAGTATAAAAGAAAGAAAACTGGCTAGAGTTACAAGTCCTGCAATGTACCACTATGAGTTGGTGAGCTCCACCAACTTCACCTAGAGTCCTATGGCAGCTCACTTTTCCTCTGTGCACACATTGGCTCAGAAAGGTACCAGGTTTCCTTCCAAGCTAGCCTTCTACACTTCCGTGTAAATAAAGCTAGGGAGTTGGGGCTGTGGGGTAGATTCACAGTTGACAAAGCAGCACATGGAGAGCCTGGCCTTGTCTCTTGCCTTTGGTCTACTTTGCTCTTTCACCATTGCCACGCCCCCTATTGCCCAGGCAGCAAAGTGCACTTCAAGGTGCTTATCAGAAACTATATAAAAATAAATAGGCAAACCTTCAAGAGATATAGAGTGACTTGTAAGGGTTCTTCCAATGCCTGACAGCTCCCCAACTTAGCTCCTGGTGGCCTCAAGGCCCCTCCAAAACAATTTCAGTCCTTTACTGGATGTTAGTCTTTTAAAGTAACTCAGAGCAGGTGAGAGAACAAGAGATGTAACTGGGGAAGGAAGTCAAGGCTTATTACTGGAGAGATGGCCTAAAGGATGGAGACGGGGACCTCCTGCCTTCAAATATGTGAGTGTCATGTGCAGGAGAGACTCAGCAGTTTTGGGAATCACATGGGGAGAAGTTACCATAGGCAGAAGCTTCAGGAACACAGCTTCAGCCCAGAGAGCAGGTGAAGAGTTTACCATCACAGCTGCAGACATGAGACCTCCTGGGACAAACAAACCTCGATGGCTGCTGACTGCCATAGTGCTGGTGGTATGGTATCACATGATGGATTCATGTGATAATTACCATTCATATCCACACAGGTAAAGGATGGGCTGAGAGTCCAAGTATGGTTAAAGTCCAGCCAGTGTTCCACTTGCCAAGCAGGAACTAAGGAGTTATGTCAGAGGATCACTTTGCCCAGGTCCCACAAAGCCTCCATGTCAGGTTTTGGCACCTTGGAGGAGGTGATCCCATCCCTGAGACATGCTCCTGTGACCTCACTGGGGCCTCTCTTGCAGAATGGCTAAGAACTCCCGAACCAGCTTGGCCAGTGCTTCCAATGAAAACTACACCTTCTGCTGGAGGGTGTTTTGTGCTTGGGATTACCTCATTGGGAACCCAGAGGCTGCAGAAAGCAAAACAGCTGCCATCCTGAACAGCATTAGGGTAAGTGAAGGAGGTGCTATGGAGCCTCGGCAGCAATACAGTCAGCGCCCCCTGCTGGCAGAGCCAGCACAGCTCTCTTCCCTCCTAGGCCCAGGACAACGGACCCATAGAGGTGACCATGACCAGAAATGAAGGACAAGAGTCCATAGGATGTGAGAACAAAGGCTCTAAATGTCTCTTTATTTCTGTGTATTGTTCCATTGTCTTAAAATTTTGATTTGCATATTTTAAATAGTTTATACAATGGATTGTTAAAACCTACACATAAATAAATTATGCATATAAGCGTTTTAGCTTAGAAGTAAATGTGATCAAAATCAGAGATTTGGGTCAGCTGAGTGTCATAGGCAATTAAAGGAAACCTTACTTTGTGAAGTAAATATTTCCATGATTCAAAAAAAAAATCACAGCCCCTTTTCTCAATTCTTTCTTACCAATCTGCAGTTGTTTTGCATAATTGATTATTAGATAATTGATATTTAATCTACCACTATCTATAGAAGCTTGCTGAAGTTATATTGAAAATAAGAATTAAGATAATAGAGTCGGGATTTTTGTTGTTGTTGTTGTTGTTGTTGTTAGTGGTGGTGGTTTGTTTTTGCTTTTAGACCCAGACTAGCTCACACTTAGTATGTGGCCAAGCATAGCCCCAAAGTCTTGACCCTCCCCAGGGTTGGGGTCACAGCGTGGGCCATCATGCCCAGTTGGATACATTATGCCTAGTGCTTATAATTGGTTATAAGAGTAAGCTCTAATGCTATGTGTATTTTTCCTTCAAGGAGGCCATACTGGAAGAGCAAGAAAAGAAAAAAAACAAAAATATGTAAGTATTAATATGCCCATTTATTAATTTTTGCCTCATTTTGGTACAAAAATTATCAAGTTGTCCATATCTTATTTTCATAATTGTTACACAGCTACTCTTTCCTCTTGATGCCAATCTCCTTAGTAATATGACCTGGGGGAATCTCATTTCCTTTTCCACATCAGTCTTTGGGAGTACTTTCTCCTGCAGAACCTGCTGAAACTGGATGGGAGGTCTGAAACGGATGAGTTTCCTATTCTTTGACTTATATAATAAAATTACTGATTTTAGTAATAATTTCTAGCTGAGGAAGTAAAGGAAACACATGAGTACAGTTAGAACTAATTTATTTAGAAACAAATATCTGAGTTCCTAAGATACAAGGGACATCCCATTCATACCCATAGCCTTCAGAGATGACCTCCTGGGGGCCAGGTTTGTCCTGAGATCTTTAAACTGAGACCCAGTGGAATAACAGGGTGCTGCTATGAAGGGGCGGTGGCCCTGTCCTCCTTAACACAGGCATGCCCACCTGCCTCATGTCCTCATTGAATTTATAGTCCTTCTCTTCAGCTAAATATGTGTCTACTGGCTACTGGGAATGATGGGAGCAGGGGCAGAGAGAGGAAGAACTGGACACAGGCAGCTGGGAAGGATATGTTCTAGCCCTTCCTTACATAAACCCCAGTGACCCAGAAAGCTAGCTCACAACCTTTTTGAGCTACATTTCCTCTCCAGTGAAATGACAGGATAGGTCTCATCAGGCCTCTCAGAGGCTAGAGAACAAGCCCACCATAGTCATCCACAGTCCCCGAAAGCAACAACATCAGTTCAGATGAACATCCCTGGCAGTGGGATGCACAGTCTGTGTCTTTAGCATATCTAATCAAATGATTTAAATGATCCCTGGAATTCGAAAATGGTAGCCACCTTTAAGTTTATTCTAGATCCAAGAGGTCATTACTGGTGACCAAGGAGAAACAAGTTTTCTCATTCTTCTTCCACAAACCCTCTTCCTCATTCTGTTGCTCAGAGGAAGACATGTAACTGGTACTCTGGACCAGGGGAGATGCATAGGAAGAGGAAACTATCATTTGGCCACTTCAGTCAAGGCCCAGCTTGCTTTTAATCATCAGGAAGGGTGCCAGGGGCTTGGCCATGGGGAGCCAGGCTTTGTATCCCCTGCTACATTCCTCCTAACTGGTGCCTAGTGGGTAGTATGATCCTGGTATTGATAACTGTGTGCTCTAGAGACAGGAGGATGACATTGATGGACCTAGCTCTCTAAGTGTCTTCTACCCCAGTGCTTCACAGTTCAGGGTCTATGGTGTTTCCCTTCTAGAGCGGGGAATAACCATGTTATCTAGCATGTTGTGTTTTCCTTTTTAACCTGAAAGATATCATTCACCATCTCATTTAGGAACCAGTTTCTTTTTATGCCAATGAAGGACAAAAATGTTCATAAAAGGAAATATCTTGACCTATCCAAGCTCCCCTGTAGTAGGACTTAGGGAGGAGTGGTTCAATTCTGTGTGCCCCTTCAAATCATCTTTCTCCAGGCAGAGCTGTGCAAGCTTGCTTGTACCTAGGCTAACTAGCCCACCACTGCCCTGGGAAGTACTCAATAGGGTCCTGGTCCACACTCATGTACTGTTAACCACAACATAAGTATGCCATGGGAATTAGCACCCATAGACTCCCCCGGGGCTCATGGTATGGAAAGATGGGTGGGTCCACCAACTGTCATCTGAAAGATGAGGCCATTCTTTCTCCTCTCCCCATTCTGCTTCTGTTGGAAGCTTTATGTGGAACACTGTGTGCTTCACAGGACTCGTGTGTGTGTGTGTGTGTGTGTGTGTGTGTGTGTGTGTAGAGTAATGCACACATTGTTTATTGTAGATGTAAATATAAATGTTTGCATGGATGCCAAAGTATATGTTGAGCATTTTTTTCTTAATGCCTTTCTACCTTTATAGTTTGAGACAGGTTCTCTCACTGAACCCAAAGCTCATCAGTTTGACTAGACTTGCTGGTCAATAAGTTTCAGGGTTTGGCCTATCTCTGCCTCTCCGAAACCAAGTACTGGGGTTATATGTACACTCCACTTTGCCTGGCATATATTAAATGTTGCCTCTCAGAATCTGAACTCAGGTCCTCGTGCCTGCATTGCCAGCACTTCACAACTGAATCATTTCTCCAGCACTGTAGGACTTCAATCTTAAGCAACAAACACCAAACTAAAACCTACATACTTATATCCTGAAACCAATGTTTGATGGTTTCTTAGTTCCAAGCTGCTGTCTGGCCAAATTTACAACTCTGTTGATCTCTCAAAAAGGTGGAACTTGGCAGCAGAGGAGGCAAAGAGGTCCCCAGCAGGGAAAAGGCCCCTTTCTTCAAGTTCTGCCATCTACATCCAGGTACTGCTTCTCTCTGCAGGGCAGTGACTGTCTGCCTGAGAATCATTGCCAACATCCTGGTGCTCCTCTCACTGGCTGGAAGCATCTACCTCATCTACTTTGTGGTGGACCGGTCCCAGAAGCTGGAGCAGTCGAAGAAGGAACTGACGCTTTGGGAAAAGAATGAGGTATCCAGCAACTAGCAGCTATGTTCTTTAAAGCAGGTGCACTTTAATGGGAATAACAACATTGCCTCCTCTCTGCTTCTTTAGTGAACCAGACTGAAATATCTCTAGAAATGAGTGCAGCCTGCTAGTTCGAGAGTAGGAACCAGGGTCTTCAGTTTCAGTGTTATCAAGTCTTGGTTAAATAACTAGGAAGATCTTAATTTAAGAACCCCTCCGGGTGCTCATACTGATCCTTGTGGTTCAGTTTTGCCATGCTCACATCTGTTCCTTTGCACCCATCCTTAGGCACGAGCTCCATCCACAGACCTGCATCAGTGACTGTACTGACCCACTGTATGTGCTTCCATCCAACACTTAGGTAGTTTTCAGAACCAGCCACACAGACTGCTTGTCTATTAAACAACCTACTCATAAATAAAAAATTACCAAGTAGGAGATTAGGAAGAATTTTGTAGTTTCTAATAATTGCTACTGTTGTCCTGAATGTTTGGCTCAATTTACCTGCCAAAATTTGAAAGACAAAAATAACTTCATGTTTCATATTACTCTGATAAAAATCACTTCCCTTTCAAAAGCAGTTAGATGGGCATACATCTATCCAGTATGTGTTCACTTATGCTCAATCATTTCCTAGAATCTGAGATTATACCAGGTAGTTTTTCTCACATCTCCTTGCATTTTATACAAGTTACATGGGTTAAGTAAATTTGTACCTTTTTGCACATTTATAAAATGGCCGATTTTTAAACATATGCACAGAAATTATTTCTTAATTTAGCTCAGACATTTTATGTACCAGCTTAAACTCGCCTTTCTTTTCCCTTAAGTCCAGACAAACAAGAGCCAGGCATGGTTCTCCAGATAATGAATCCCCTGTGTACAGAAGGATATTCAATTACCTCTCTGCCTTCCCCTTTCTGATCATAATAATAGCAATTATTTCCATCTTCCAACCAAGGTCAGGGAGGTATTAAATACAATAAAATAGTGATTGGTAAATGCAACAGAAATGCTACCAAGGCCCAGACAGCACATGTAAGTATCCTCATGACCCTAACAGAGAGTTCCAGAAAGTAACAAACCCATGATGGAGTGGTGGTAGCCTGAAAAGGAATAACTCCAAGAGAGTTGGGGAGGTTTCTAAACAAGGACTCAGTGTCCCTGTTAACTACCATTCACATTGACAGGTGGACAAATACAAAACCAAATGTGGCTAAGACAGCAAAGATGAGGGACTTGAGGAGCCTATGCTCTCTCCATAGGTAAGCGTGGTAGTCTCCCTTGTCACCATGCTAGCACCGTCTGCCTTTGACCTCATCGCTGCCTTGGAGATGTACCATCCACGGACGACACTGCGCTTCCAGTTAGCAAGGTAGAGCATCCTGGTGGGAAGAGCCCCAAGATTCCTCACCCATCAGCCGCCCACATAGGGACTGAATCACTGCAGAGCTAAGGCATGCTGCTGCTTCTCCACACTTAGCATAGAGCTTCTCCTAGAGATGTTGCTCAAGGAAAGCTGGGGGCAGTAGGAATGAAAGGAGCAGAGTCAGAGCAGGAGGGAACAGAATAGTGCCGATAACACAGCTGGAATTATAGTAAGTGCGGAAGAGGAAGCAGAGAAAGAAGAGGATGAGGGGCAGGGAGGAAGAGGGAGACGCAGGCAGGAAAAGCAGACACAAATGAGCAGCAAGATGATGGAATACATGTCTTGTTTTCCTCATGATTGAATTCCCTCTGTGGATTGACTGAGTGGTGACATAGACCCTCACTGTTTGCCAGACATGAGGGAGACAGCTAGTGTTCCGATAATAAAGCTGAATGATAGTATGGGCTGTACCAAGACAGCCAATAGTTACCACAGTAGATGTCATAAACTGATGTGACCTGGGAAGACTGTGTCCAAGGGAACATCCACGACTGCCTTCTTGAAAGTTAGACCCACATTCATGTCTAGCAAGGGCTTTGTGGAAATCTTTCTGAAAAGCTGCTTTTCTTCCCTGAGGTTCTGTCTACTCCACTTAAACTCATGTGTTGGGAAGCGGGGAGCATGGTATAGGAGGTATCAGAGGCCTGATCAGTCACTCCCTACCCTGTCTGCACTGGCTTCTCTAAGTCATCTTCTGTGACACCTCATGACACTCTTTAAACCTCAGACCACTTTGAGAAGGATTGCTTCCACTCTGGAGCCAGTAAATATCTTCTGAAAAAGGCATGGCAGTCAATCTTTTAGATTCTGCCATCTATGCATATATTTCTGTCCTAACTCTAAGCTCCAAGGGAAGAACATTAAAATAGCCACAGCTGACAGGCCAAACAGAGTGCTGTCTGCCAGCACTTTATTTACTAAAATAGGTAAGGGTATTGTTTGCCTTGATGACTCCAGTTCCCTGACTCCAGAAATTCTATAGCTGTGAAGACAGAAAATCATCACTAGAAATATCAGGGAGCTGACTAAAAACCCACAGCATGGGATAGACCTGGGACAAGGCTTGGGGGCCCCCTCACCCTGATACATTCTGTTCGACTCCGCACCAATCCCGTCTGGATGAGAAGTATCTTCCTCAGATCCTTCCCTGCCCACAGGCACTGGGGAGAATCGATTCCATTATTGCATTTGGTGTAACGGCAATCCTATTACACAGATTGGTCTCGTTTTTCATACTCAAAACTACAGAAACAGAGCCACAGAGAGATGTAACCCCAGACAAATGAGGCATAATTCTGGTAATAAGAGCAAGACATATTATTTCAGTTCCATTAACTCATCAGCAGACCATGATACCTTTCATCCAAGATGCAGTGAGAGCCTGAGCAAAAGCCCAGGCTCTGCCAAGAGCTAATTGGGCCCTTCCTCCATCAGCACTGACCACATACCATTGGAGGGGCTGTGACCCACATAGGCTAAGGCAGATGCTGAGATCATCCTGGGGTGACAAATAAAGGAGCCCTTTCACAGCTTCAGAGGAAAAGCAAGTGGCAAGGGTGTCTACTTGAGAAGCTGCCTACACATGGAGTCACCTGCATGCCAGAGATAAAAGAGGCCAGTGTGGATGTGGGAGTTGTCATTTCCATGTGGAAGTATTCTCCTTAAGATAAGGAGACACATTTGCACATCACTGACCCACTGACCTAGTAAAGAATCTGCAGAGGCTGCTTTGCTTGCTCCTCTTTCTCTTCCTCTTCCTCCTCCTCCTCCTCCTCCTCCTCTGTCAGGGGCAGCCCTGCTTATACACTGAAGGCCTAAAATCAGTCATAGGCCTAAAATCAGCAATAGGCCTGACATACATGCCTGCTAGCACCAAGTCTTGGGTATCTGTGGAAAAACACTGAAACAGATAGCTGGGAGTTATTGTAAACAGGCAGCTTTGATGGAAGGCTGCCAAGCCTGGCTAGTCATAGGCCTCGTAGATAGGTAACCTTGGAGGATAGTACCAACTTAGATAAAGACAAGTGAATCATAGGTGGAGTCATAGTGATCTGTCCCCTGAACCTTCACGCAGCTGACACTGTTCTGGAAGATATCTGTACTCTCCCTGAACACCCACACTCCTGCGTCATCCCCTTCCCCACATCCTGCCTTTTTGTGTATATAACCTGTATGTGCAAAAGTAAAACTTACAATCTG
>NW_021604687.1:177839-198332 GCF_004785775.1 Grammomys surdaster
TCTCTCTCTCTCTCTCTCTCTCTCTCTCTCTCTCTCTCTCTCTCTCTCTCCCTCTCTCCCTCCCTCCCCCTCTCTCTCTCTCTTTCTTTCCTTCTTTCCTTCTTTCCTTCTTTCCTCCCTCCTTCCTTCCTTTCTTTTCTCCTTTCCCTCTCAACAGGAAGCTGCTACTAAAAACTTCACAAGCCACTGGACAGATGCTCCCACCTTCTATGCCACCAGGACAGTGCTTGAAGAAGGGCAGTGGCCCACACCTGGAGTGGAGCTCAGGAGAAACACCAGCACCTGGGGCTTGGAAGAGACAAGTTTTCTGACTTCTATTACACCACACACAAAGGCCAACAAGACAGTGCCCTACATGCAGGGCCCACAGGGCCAGTGCTGGGAGACATACGTTGGCCAGGTGTTTCCCTCTCCCCTTTGAGAAGTCTCAAAAAGCATCCCACCCTGGGAACTCTCTGGGGCATCACTGTCCCTTTTTCAAGGATAACTATATGGAATCCAGGGAGATTTTATTTTTCTATGCTCTGGGACTCAAAATTAATCCTAGTGATCAGACCAAAGTCACTGTGGAGCAGTAACTAAGCAGAGTCCTTGTAAAAGGTCATCACCTCATGGGCACATCTAGTTAAAAGCTTGTGTTTCAGAACCTCAGACCTTAGCGTCTTCCCTATAAAGATATGAAGGAAAACCATTAGAGGGATCCTGGCTCTGGCTCTTTGAAGGGACAGGAACAGGGAGAACCAGGAAGAAAACTGTGGAGAATACAGGTGGGGAGAATTGAGGGGGCAGGGCATGGTTGCAGCAGAACCCAATGTATTGCAGGAGATGCTGAAGCTGTCTGTCATCGACATGCTCTTCACTGTCGCCAGCATCCTCCTCATAGACTTCTTCCGAGGACTTTTTGTTCGATACCTAAGTGACTATTGGTGTTGGGACCTTGAAAGCAAGTTTGTAAGTAAAATACTTCCCCCAGTATTTCACTTGGAGAAGGCTCTAGAAGTAAATCTATCATTTCCTGTTGGCTTGTCGACAAATCAGGCATGTATCATATAGCATTTTCTGGGGATTCTACTTGTATTCATCTCAAATAGAGGAAAACAGACCTAAGAAGTGATTCCATTCAAGTCTAGATTAATGAGCCTACAAGATTCCTGGAGATACTTACAAAAGCTTGAGTAAAGGGTTACTTATAGATACATGGGTGACTTGGGCAGCTACTTCACTAAAATGCCAACACCAGTATGGGTGATGTCAGCAAAGCCTGCTGCAAAACTTGCAGGCAGTGCCACTGAAGAGGCTTTCCTTTTCTTGTGAACTGCTTGCATAGCATAGGGGAGACCCTTCTGAGCCTTGGACAGTTTTTGAGCCTCTAAGTCTTGCCTTACCTAAGTCATCTGACCCTCTTTCAGAAGGGAATGCTTCAGTCCAAGGAGATATCTACATAAAAGCATGGCCCAGGGAGTGAGGCAGATATAACACAAAGGGGATTCATGAGAGAAAAGGAGGGGGCAAGCACCACTGAGCTCCTGCCCCAGGTTTTGATTAGACTATTAGCTGGAGAGCCAGCAAGACAGTGATCGATGAGTATCTACAAGCACAAAGGAGTTGGTACAAATGGACAGAGTGCACTACTGTTCAAAAGGACTTTATGACTAAGTTCTTAATCCAAATGATCTTTTCTGACAGCCTGAATATGGAGAATTCAAGATTGCCGAGAATGTACTACACCTTGTCTACAATCAAGGCATGATTTGGTATGTGTCAGTCCTGCTTCCCGGCTTCTCTAATGTCATCTGGGCTAAGGATTCAATTGACTCAAATGGACCCTATACACGCAGCCATAAGCATCATCTGGATGACCCTAGCCCTAATCCTAGCCCCTAACCCTAACCCCTAACCCCTAGCCCCTAACCCTAACCCCAACCCTAACCCTAACCCCTAACCCCTAACCCCTAACCCCTAACCCCTAGCCCCTAACCCTAACCCCTAACCCCTAACCCCTAACCCCTAACCCCTAACCCTAACCCCTAACCCCTAACCCCTAACCCCTAACCCTAACCCCAACCCCAACCCTTAACCCCTAACCCCTAATCCTAACCCTGTGACTAATTCTTGGGTGAAGTGATTTTAGTAGTAACTTCCTGAGGATTTTACAGAAAGGAATGTCAGAGGGAGTGGCTCCTTTTTAAGCCACTTTTGGTCACAGCCCCTAAAGCATCTGCATAGGAAGTGGTGGAATGCTTCATCTGGGAAGGGGGTGAGCAAGCAGAGGACTGCTTCTTGCCAAGGTGTCAGGAAGTCTGAGCTTACACTGGAGCACTGAGAGACTGGCCCATCTTGGGCATTTCCCATCATTCCTTTTATGTAGACTCTAGGCCCAAATGGAGGCCTATTCTTCTGGACAACTGGCACATCCTGAGGGGTGCCCAGGATCCTGGCAAGACCCTTTGACTGGGGCACCTCCGGTGAAGCAGATCCTGTTCTTAGGGGCACTGGGGCACTGGCAGGAGTCATCTTGCCATTCTTTTCTCAGTAGTGGGTGGGGACCTCCTGCTTTACCTATGGGACCACAAATGGTGCTGTAAGTCCAAATACTGTCAGACAAAGAAAGAGAGGAAGCTTGGATATTCTATAGATTCAGAAAATACAACCTCCAACATCTGTCACAGACTGCATAGGGAGCCCAGTGGTATAAATCAAATGTTTGGAATCATATGTACTATTTATTTAATATGTGCTAGATCCCTGGAATGCTGAGCTAAATTTTTTACTGTGACTCAAGTAATTGCAGTCATTGTATGCAGTGGAAGATGATGAGGAGAGGCATGGGAGGCATGTCTGCCATAAGAGAGCAAAGGATTGTTCTTAAGACACTTATTAAACACTTCATCTTCCTGCCACTAAATATGAATTCCACAGGAATAGGTTCAATTGCATATCCAATACAAATTGATTTTAAACTAAAGTGGATTTTGTTGTGCCTCTGACATTTGTGCTGTGGCTAGGTATCCTATGTAGTCTGGGATAGCTGAGCACTCTCAGCTCATTGATTCTGCTCTTAGAAGTGTCTACATCTAGACATAGGGTCACTCTGGGAAATATGTGTTTGAGCAAATTGATTAGTTTGCCCAGGTTTGCCCTCCCGATTTACTTACTTGGTGATCGATCCTTTCTTTCACAATTTCAGACGATTAAGTAGACTAGTAGGTGTAAGGGTCGGAGAGCAACAGCCAACAAAAGTTGGGGACGTTTGACCTTTGTTGATTCAGTCTGAAACTCAGTAACTTATTAGCTTAGTTCTTGCCCTAGACTTGCAAAATCTACAGTTCATTCTGGGACCTAGTTCTCCAGTGTCTTCTCCCCAGAGGAGGCCTTTCCTTTTCCTAAGTGAGAAGAGAGATGAACACATCACCACCGCCCACCTACAGGGACTTATCATTCCTCTGGAATGTGGAGACTGGGTCTCGTATCTTCAGAAGATTTTTTCAGTTCTTGAAGTACAGGATGTGCATGTAATGTCTCGTACCCTTGCTCCATCATGGGGCACCTGTTGTGCAGCCCTGAATGTGTACACACAGAGACTGACTTGACCTCCTTCCATTTCAGGATGGGGGCCTTCTTCTCTCCGTGTCTGCCAGCATTCAATGTTCTCAAGCTCATTGGGCTGATGTACCTGAGGAGTTGGGCGGTGCTGACCTGCAATGTACCCCACCAGCAAGTGTTTCGAGCTTCCAGGTTGGTAGCAGTAGTCTCTGCCTTGAGCAGAGACCATGTATCCTCTGAGCATGCCTCTTCCAACAAGGGGCCTTCTAGCACACTATCTACCAAAACCCTCCAGTTTCTCTGCTTGGTTTCCCCATGAAGTCATGGCCTATGCCCCCACCCCTCCACCTTGGGATCGGCTGTCACCCCTTCGGAGCTCTTGACACATAATTTCTAAGTTTCTACTGATGTCTGATAATCATTTGGAAAAATAAATGTTAGGAATATCAGACTTTACCTTTCACAGACTCCACACAAGGGTACACCCAAGCACTTACATAAAGACAGAACACCCCCCAACCCTACTCCTTCTTCACAGCCCCCCTTTTACAGACCCAGTTGGGCTTGTCTGATTCTGTCACTTATGTAAAATGTGACACACAGAATGTGCTCCTTTGTGCCCAGATCTCTTATTTTCCGTTCAACATTGTGTCACTAAGGAAATACATACAACTGGCCTTCTGATTTCTTTATCTCCATCATGGCTGCTTCCGGCTGTTCACTGTTAGGGCTGACATTCCTGAACATTCTGCTAAGTGTCTTTTGTCAGGGGTACACCACAAAGTCTAATGCTGAGTTTTCAGGCAGGTTTGCATTAGTTCTCACAGTTGCTTAAAAGACAGAATTGTTCTATAATTGTGACAACACTTATTCTTCCCTGTATTTGCCCACATGGATTCAGAATGCAATTAGAATTGAATCTCACAATTAGACCCCAGATACAGTGCTTTGTCACAGCAATTATCTGTGTGTCTGACTGTCTCTATTAGTGGCTTCCATACATTTTTAACATGACCTGGATAGTAATCTATTTATATTTTATCTGATGATCACACATGCTTGTGTTTAGATATGTATGACTTTATATAGTTACATGTGATTATTTAATTTATACATATTTATAATACATATGTGTAGGTTTTCATGAATATATAGTTTGGAGGGATAGAGCCAGGGAGGAATGTCACATACCTTCTTTGTTATTTCCTTTTGAGCTGCTGTAACAGAATACTTGAACCTGGGCAGTTTACAAAATACATGTTTTGGCTCACTTTTCTGAAGCTAAAAGTCCAGACAAACCTAGGCTTTGCTTCTAAGATGTTCCTCAAATGCTGAGTCCTCTAGAGGAAAGAATAGGCCTTCCTGTGTTCTAGAAACACAAGGACCAAGAGAGCAAGTGGAATGAGCTGAATTTATATATCTGTACTAATTCCACTTATGTGAGTGGAGTCCTCATGGACCAAACTACCTCTTAAATATCCCACAAAAGCAACCATGTGTCAGAGTGAACTGTGGAAGGTACAAACATTAGCACTTGCCTCTCAAATTCCACATGGGACTTCTGGTTAAGTATTTTTTCAGCAGAAATGGAGAAAGACGGGAAAACCTACAGACAACGTAGTTAAGCATCAGTAGACCCATGGACTACACACAGGGCCTCACATGCTATATTTGTCTGAGCCACCACTGGGGAAGCCTGGGCAGCAAAGGCCCTTGATACCACCCTGGGACCCAAGGATGAGGCACCAGGGTTTACCCCAATAGAACATTCACTCTGAGCAGCAAGGAACAGAGAAATAAACAAAACAAGAGCAAATGTGATCCATGTCAGACGGCTCAGAGTCCCAACCAATAGACCTCCACCTCCTGGGACCTAAGAAGCATGCTCAAGGCTGTCAGAGGAGAGGAAGGCATTAGGTCAGGACCCTACTGTGTTCTAAGGTAGTTCTGAGATTTCTATGAGTAGAGCTAACTGAGTAAAAGCCATGTACACAGGGATAGGATCATTGCCTTCTTGGTTCACAGCTTATAAGTGCCCAGCCAGTATTTGTAAAGTGAACTTGCTGGAATGGAAGCTTCTTTCTGAAAGCTGATTTCTAGGTTTCTAAGCTGTGCAGGCCCCTCACACACAGCACTGACACGCATGTGCGTGTGTGGGTTTTTTGTGTGTGTGTGTATGTGTGTATATGTGTAGTGTGTGTGTGTACATGTGTGTGTTACTCTGTATATATGCAAGTGCATGCGCATACATTTGTGCGTATGTGTGGAGGCCAGAAGTTGATATCAGGCATCTTTCTCAATTACTCTTATCTTATGCTTTACCGACCTGGCCAGGCTGACTGGCCAGTAAGCTGCAGGGACTCTCCTGTCTCTGCCTCCCCGTTGCTGGGATTTCAAGTATGCTGCCCACTCCAGCCTTTTGACACGGGTCCCAGAGATCAAACTCAGGGCCTCTTGCTCGTGCAGCAAGTGCTTTACTGACTGAGCCATCTCTCCAGGCCCCTAATAAGAGAACAGTTCCATCCAGAGAGGTGGTGGCTACTTCTGGGTGGTTATGTGGACACACTCATTCAGCCTCTGGAATGAATGCTGCTGCATGATACTTGCTCTTTCTGCAGATCCAACAACTTCTACCTGGCAATGCTCTTGTTCATGTTGTTCCTCTGCATGCTGCCGACCATCTTTGCCATTGTCCACTACAAGCCATCTCTGAACTGTGGCCCCTTCAGGTAACACACACAGAAAAATGAAATGAGTAAGCAAGCAAACAGATAAATTAATATAATACAATACAATATTTTTAAATAACAGAAAACAATCAACAGAGCATGGTGTGGTTTATCACCCCTATCATCCTAGTATTTGGGAGGCTGAGGCAGGGGGACTGTCAATAGTTTAAGGTCAGCCTGAGCTGCTGAGTAAGACTCTGTCTTAAAACTGAAAACATACTTCCGTACAATATATACAGACTGAGTAGGTTATAGTTATATATTTAGAAATATACGTATGCATATACAATATTCATATATGTATGTAATGTCAGTTGATGAAAAATAGATCATGGGTTTGAAAGAGCGCAAGTGGGGGGATCTAAAGAAGGGTTTGGAAGCAGAAAAGAAAAGGAGAGGAAAGGAGCAGATGGATGTACAGACACCTATGTGGCTGAAGCCAGGCTTTATTTGAAGACAGTCCATGCCAGCTTTCTGTCTGGAGTATCTCGCTGTGGCCATACAGAAATCTCAACTGCCACTCTCATCTTTGCCTAAGTTGGTTTTGACCCAGGAAGCATTGGAGGTGTCTTCATTTACCCACTAAAAGCCAGTGCCTCACAGTTCCATCAGTGACTTCACCTCCAGACCTTCTGGGTAACTAGATCACTACTCCACGTAACTTCAGGAATGTTAGGCATCTTTGTCATTTGGAGATTTGCCTCCAAATATATGTAGCTGCTTTTGGAGATCCACCTCTAGACACTCAAACATTTTTGATAGATCTTAAAACATTCCCTAGGCAAAGGCAGTCCAATCTGGATTATCTTTTTCTTTCTCACAGCGGACAAGAGAAAATTTATGACATCGTGTCAGAGACGATAGAGAATGACTTCCCCACGTGGTTTCACGCTGTGGTTGGACATATCAGCAGTCCCGTGGTGATACTTCCAGCTGTGCTGCTTCTGTTGTGAGTGCTATACCTCCCAGCTGGCAGGAGGCATCACATCTCCCAGCCTCCAGGGTCTGTCAAAACTCCCAGACTTGAGGGAACACTGCTCCTCCCAGCCTCCAGAGGGTGCCACACCTCTCAGCCTTCTAGGACAGCTGTGTGTGTAGCCACCTGATCACACGGATGTCCAATAATTAAATAAAATTAGTCCATTCAGAGAGCAAGGTTTAATGATCCAAACATTGATCCTGAGCCACACTTCAGAGTAGCACAAGCCACTGTGCCATGGAGGGATGGCTGCATAGCTATAGAGTCAACCACATCATCTGGTAGATTACTGTGACCACTCTTAACAGGGCCGGACACTATTAATACCAGTATAGTATTCTGCAGAAGTATAGATAATTTTGAAATGTCATAGTTCAGCTGAGTAGCTTATGTTTATTAGGTCTTTCAGAGAGAAGCGAAACTAGTAGCCACAGCTTGATTGGCCACAAGGTGCCTGCTGGTCTTGGTACCTTATATTTATTGTCAAAGTGCAGAATCTGAACAAAGTGTGGAAAGCAAAAGAAAAAAAAATGAAGTTGTGCTTTCCCAGTGGCCACAGGCTATGAGAAAGAAAGCACATGTATTTCTGTTCAAGATTCATAGGTTAGTGAGTAGCACACTTCTATCCTAGAAACCCTCACTTCTGTTGCTACCTGGGCAGGGCTGGAAGGCTAAAGAACCAGTTTAAAGAAACCCGCTTACTATTCCATGTCCTTCCGTGCCAGCATGCTCATCTACTACCTTCAGAGTATTGCGAGATCACTGAAGCTCAGCAGCCAGCAACTCAGGATGCAGATCCAAAACGCAAGTATCATCTGAACTCAGCTCTTATCCATGCCAGTGTCAGCCCTGGCTATATACCTGCACCCTCTCCAGCATGAGAGTCCAAAGCAGCTCTAACCCTCAGGTTATACTACATATGCACTATGGTACAAAGTGACTACCCACCAAGTCCCCTCAAATTATTTCTAATCCCCAGTGGTTGCTTGCTTTCGCTGGGAGCAAGCCTGCTCACTTAAGCAGTCTTTACATGGCCTCATCAGGCTCCCAGTGTGCCAGGCTTCCCTGTAGCTTTAATAGTCTGGTGAAGAGCCACCCTAACCTGGATCAACTTTGACCCTTGAGCCCCTAGTACTGTTTGAACCCCAAGCCCTCTTCTCTCCTCTTTCTTATTGTTTAGATTTTGTGTGGCATACACTCCTTTCCACATGGAATACACACCTCTCCTAAAATAACCAGATTGAGGCAGTTACTCCCAGACCTTCTATTTCTTCTCTGTATCTGCTCCCTCAGGGTTAGGAGGAGGCCAGGGAGGTATCCAAGGTATCAAACTCTCTGGGTCATGTCTATCCTGAAAGTCACGCTTCCTGAAGTGAGGCCTCCTGCTCACCTCTGTCTCTCACCATCATTGAACAATGCCATGAACCCTTTTCACTAAGGAAAGGAAAACAGCTGCTCCCATACATACAAATTTATGTAAAGGGGCAACAGCCTGGCTTTGTGAAATGTCAAGTTAGGAATCCATTTCCAGTTGCAGGGCATTTTGCCCATGGGCCTCTCTCTAGTGCCCGATCTGTATTTTCTTTGTGACTCAAACCATTTCAGGCTGAGCTTCCCTGATCTAAATATCTGAATTGCTTCAGGACCTGAAAGTCCTGGAGTGTCAACCTGAGGCCCGAGTGTAAAATTCCACAACATGAAACTCTTTTGTGTACAAAAACTGTCAAAAATAATATTCTATAAAATCACCTCCAAGCTGAATGTGCTCAACACAGGTAAAGCAAAATGTTTCTCATTTGAGACTTGAGTCTCATTCCCTAAAATAACCAGAATATTAAACTGTCCAGGTCCCAACCCCTTCAGCTGTAGGATACCTCTATTTGCCTTGGCAGAGTCTCATACATGCATGAATTAATTTTCCTTACAGGAAACCTATCAGGCACAAAACCTTGGCTTTTCCATGTGTATGTTTATCTACTCAAATAATAGGTCTAGTTTCTATGACCTGAGCATTCTGTCCTCGGTGGTACTATTATGCCCAAAGTATGAATAATAGCACTCAAGTCTTTTTCTCTCTCTCTGCGAAGTAAAATGGTAACTGCTTCCTCTTAAACCTAAAGTAAACTGGTTGCCATTTCTATTTTCCAGGCGAGATCTGAAGATAAGAAAAAGGTTGCCCAAATGGTAGAGGGTGAGTCTCTACTCTCTAAGTTGATAAGCATTTACCAAGGGGGCCTCATAACCAGTGCTGGATTTTCACAAGTCATTGAGTACACTGAAGTAAAACCAGGGCCAGCCACTGCTCTAAGCCCTTGATTTAACCATGTGCAAGCCTATAACTAACCCCCAAACCTCTGTCATCAGAAGGGGGCTTTGAAACAAGAGAGAAAACTCAGTGTGGTAAGATGGAAAATGTTCAAGAACCTGCTTGTCTAATCACTTTGTGTATGTCCTCTCAGGTATCCATCTCTTCCCACGTGAGTCCACCCCCACAGGTCTCTATCCAGGCTCCCACATTCCTAAGTTCTGTCTTCTCTGACCTACTGCCCTAGCCGTCCCTAGTGATGCCAGGCAGGCAGGCTCAGCCACTGAAGCAGATTTGAGTGAAAATTCAATGCCAAAGACTCTCCAAGGTCATAACTTCTTGTCCCCAGTACTCCAAACTCAGACCCATTAAGGAGAAGAGCAAGCTATGCCCCAAGAAGGAAGGCGAGTATGGGAAACAGATATCTGGCATGGCTAGAAGTCCAGATTTGGGGGTGGAGTAACAGGTGAGAGTCGATGCACTGATACTCAGTGGGTAGCATTGAGCTGGCACAGCCCACACTACCTGCCAGAGAATGGCAGAAAATGGACTCAAACGTTGCCATGAGCTAGCTCCTGTAACTATTTTAAAGTGAACTGTCCGGTAGAGAGCTCTTCTCTTCCAGAAGGATTAAACCTAAGGGTTACATTCCATGTGAAGGAGTCACCAGGTGACATGTGCTATAAAACCCATTGTAACTGTTAGAGATGAACTGTCAATTCAGTACTGTATTATCTAGGCAGAGCCATGCCCTCACACAACCAGAATCTACACACACTTTCTCCAACAGCCTTCCTTGCCTTGGGGGTATCAGATTGTATCCTTTAGTCTCAGGGTACAACACTGGGCTTCTCCATTCCTTGCTTAAGTTGCCTGGATACCATGTTTCAGATGGCCGAATGTGTATTGCCAAGAGTCTACTACGTTTGTAGGTGCAACTGATGACTGTAAACTCAGTTGCTATCAAAGTTCCTTAGCTAAATCAGCTCTGTGACAGCCAGTGTTCTGTTGTAATAATAAATACATCCCATTCTTGTAAGGATGGAAGAATTTGTTTTGGCTCACAGTTTTGGGTTTCAGTCTATGTTCCATTGGCCCATTGCTTAGGAAGGGGCACACCACCCTGCGATAGTGTGCCAAGAAAACCTGTTCACCTCACAGTTAGAAGCAGAAAGGAGTCTCACAATCCCCTTAGAGCACATGACCTCTATGACCAGAGGACTTAGCACCAGACTGTAGTCTTAAAGGCTCCATCTTTTCCCAAAGTTCCAGATAAGACCAAGTCTTAGCATGTGCCATGTGCAGATTTTATGGTTCAAAGCACAGTAAACCTGGACATGTCACGTGCTCTTTCCTCTGCCCACAGCTCGAATCCAGACTCATGAAGAAAGCAGCAAGAGGCTTCTAAAGGACAGTGACCTTATCAGCCAGCTGTCCTCAGCGTACATGGCAACATCCCAAAACAATTGCAACATGCTCAACTTTGACTCTCTGAGTAACAGGAGCCTCAGGATGGAGACCATCACAAGGTCCCTGCCCCAGAGTCCTGGACAAGGGTCCAGGGGCCTCTGCTCTCCTCTTCCAGATGGATCTAGGTCAAGGCCAGAGCAGGACATCAATAGGTGAGGGTGAACTCTGCTACAAAAAGAAACAAGGCTTCTTAAATATAATGCCAGTGGTGGACTGGAACCATTAGGAAGCTGAGGCCATTAAATTCCAGGACTGCCAGAAGGAGTCAGAAAGCAGGGAGTGCCCAGGACCTGAGAATGTGGAAGTGGTGTCGGGGAGGGGAGGCCAAGAGTTTTGAAACTACATTATCATATAATCTATAAGTACATCTTCCTCACAGCCTAGTATACATATTTCTGTAACCTGGGAAAGTAAGATGTTGCTTAACAGTTCATGTTCCAAGTTAGCATTTTAGGACTGAGAAGCAGAAGGTACAACTCCCCACGGACATCCTCAGTAGCCTGGGGAGTTCCTCAAGACTTTGAACAACCTGATTCAGGCCAGACTTAGATCTGATCCATCCAGGGATGAAGTTCAGAACTAGCCAGTTTAGATAGTAGAGCTGAGGCTAGTAAAGGCATTTTAATTCAGGCTTAAGCAGGAGGGTTAAGTGAAAGAGAGGTACGCTCGGAAGGAACGCCAAGGCGCACTAGAAAGCACGGGTGAGCTCAACAGGCACAGCTCATTGTTTTTGTGTTGTTGCTGTTGTTGTTGTCATTTGTTTGCATGGACAACACAATGTAGGACTTTGGTAGGTTGAAGTTATTATTTGCAAAGGTTTATTAAGAAACTTAAATGAGACCTGACAGGATGACAATGTATAAGGTAGAAACATAGATCTCAGGGACACAGAAAGTCAGGGTGGCATCACTGGAAACAGAGTGAACAGTCTTGTCTGAGATAATCAGGCCTTGTCGAGGGAAGGAATAAAACTCTACACAAGGTCACATACATTCAGGCTTAATCCTGGTTCCTTACTACACATAAAGTATCTGTGGGTGAGAGGAGTATGAGCCCCCATGTCCCAACCGTCATAGCCAGTGTTGAGAAGGCTGGGATTCCTGCTTCGTGGCTAGTGGGAGGCTCCACTATACCCTGGGGTGATGAGCTCCTTCTCCCTGGGTCCCAGAGCTTCCCTATCTTTCTATCTGGCCTCATTCCACTTTCGGTCTCCGAATGGTAAATAGTCACTTCACATGCAGACTGATAAGTTATTGGCAAGACCTTCAATGTCTTATTTATTATGGGTCAGATGCTTCAATTTCATCTTCCAGAAAGCAGGAGAACCCAGCTTCCTTTACTATTCAAACAGCACCCAGAAGAATAAGGAGACAGAATTGTGTTCATCATTTGTAGTACAGTGGACACCATAGAGATAAATATATTTTTTCTTTTTCCTTTCTGTAAATTATCATAGAACTTGAGAAGTTGTTTTATGCCAGTTGTCTTCATATCCTTGGAGCACCTTGACAAGTAGGGAGGGATCTAGGTCATTCTTGGAAGGTCACTGGGGGCGAGGATCAAAGCACAGTCACTGGTCCCTTGAGCAGCTGTAGTTCCCCCAAGTGGACTTCCAGAGAGTGCCTGAGAAGCTGAAGAGCAGGTTAGCCCACTAGAGCAGTATTCGTAACATGCATTCCACAAACATTAGTCCCATAAAATGTTCCTAACAGAACCAGTGCTCTGCGATGACATATGCTAATGAGGCATGCCTTGATGTGCACCCCCACGGCGAGTGGCACCCCTTATCATATCAGGGCTCTGAGATGTTCAGTATGGTCCTGCTCCCTGAGTGCTTCCATGTATGCAGCCCACAGATCACCTACAGACACTGTAGAATTCCTGGAGATGTAGAGGGATACAGAGGCCATAGCAACTTAACCGCTTCTGTCTTACAGGTATCCACATGGGCCATGTTCCAGCACAGGCAACCTCCACAAGAACAGATCCTGCTCGTCTGTGACACAGACACAGCCCCTCAAAGATGTTCGCTCAGAGCCTCTTTCCCGTAAAGACTTTCAGCCAATCAGTCCTCCTTTCTGTGGATCTGGGGTCTCTGCCTTGATGACACATGGCCGCAATCCCCGTGCTCCCAGATACTATGTCGTTAATGAACGTGACTCTCACAAAAAGATCCACCCAGCTTTCTGGCCAGAAAGACATTTCAAGATAGATGCTTTAGGTGACATTGTAGAGCTGTACCCCAGGAATGTACAGCAGTACATGTCCTGGGCTCCCCACCAGCCTTGCTCTCCACAGCTGAGCGAAGAAGAGGAGGAGATGCTGAGGAGAGATTTGGTCCAGTGGTCAATCCCTGCTAGCTCCCTTACTGACCTCCCTCGGTCTTCTTGTTTTTATACTGGTGACAGATCAGAAAATAACACCAAAGACCCTAGATACCAGCGAAGGGTTTACTACAGATCTGGGGATAATAGTTTTGAAGACAAGCTTGAGAGGCCCACATTTGTACACAAAAAGCCACGATCCAGGAATGTCCAATACCCACAGCATCCCCTGAAGGCCAGAGTCAAAGCCAAGTTTGAGCCATCCTTCACAGAATCTGATTCTGTGTCAGCTGCATCCAGCAGTGACCAGCAAAATAGCAACAATGACCAATACCTGCATGTCATGTCCAGCCAAGGCAGATTTCCAAGATCTGCCAGCCAGCTGGGCAGGAGGAAGGCCAAGTCCAGGCAGGTACTGCCCACAGATCTAAATGACCTAATTTGTTCTAATGTCTAGGCTTCTTTCCATGTCCCTTCTTAAAGACTGAATCTCTTTGGAGGTACTGAGGGCACATGGTCCCGCTCTTTCCAAAAGAGAGAACCTACCTGTGAGGTGTTAGAGATCTGTGGAGCTTCTTTGGGATTATGCATCGCTGCTGTCTGAGGTTCTGAGACCCGGGGGCTGTGATTTCCTAGTCACAGCAATGGAGTGTGTGTGGCAATCCCAGTGCTTCTTTATGTCTAGCATACATCATCACTTCAGGCTGTCCATTTCAAGAAAATGCCAGGCCTTTGCTTCCATTCAGGGTGGCCATGCTCACCAGCAAGCCAGACATCTCAGAGGACCAACCTCAACACTCTTTTTATCTTTAATAATATGAGTGAGTGTTCTGCACTATGATCTTTTGACATACAAGTATCAGCACTCCATAGTGACCACCCAAAATCAGGTGGCCACCCTTGAAGTGTTCAGAGTACACAGTTTATGAGGACAATCAGTTTAGTAGTGGCCAGCATAGTACACTGCAAACTTATTTAACTCTGTATTACTCAAATCAGAACCTAGATTAGAAATGATCCCAAATTTATAGCTAGGGAATTCCTGGTTCACCAGGAAGGATGGGGATTGAGACTCAGTACCATGCTCAGTTGGAACCAAGGCTCAAACATCCCCAAGACCAGCTGTCTTCTCACCTCTCAGCTCTGATTCCGTGTTTGCTGATCTTGTTTTCTCCCGGTGCCAATAGACTTCATTTAGTTCAGGTAGGAGGCGAAGAATTCACAGCCACAGAGATGCCAGGCCTGTATCCTCCACCTAACAAGTCCACAGAAAAGAGCAGAGCTGACATTACCCACTTCTCTCTGTGTCTGCTCACAAAGAGTTGTTCTTTGGCTCCCAGGACAGGCTCTGTGTTTGCTCCATCCCACGATAACGAGCCTGGTGCCCTGACTCCTACTTCCATATCACTTTCTAAAAGCTCTGACTTTTAACATTTCTGTCTCCTCTACTATGCTCGGAATGTCTGGGACAAAAGTGGCACCATGGGTCTACATTCCCAGTAACTGACACACAACAGATATCACCTGTGTGTTTCCTGTCACTGCTGTCGATTAGAATACAATGGGGGACCCTCCACACATTGAATTTCTTTGGAAACAGAGAGCATCGCATTGATGATACCATGGTCTGGTAAGCCATGAACATATGCAGCATCCAGAGTGAGGGAAAGGTTTCACAAGTAAATGAAGCTTTCATAAGCTCTTTCAGTCAACTCTCCTTGCTAGCGAGATCAGCAGCAAGAGTAGCACCATCCCAAGGTCAAACAGATGTCCTTGCAGAGGTACAATCTGTACAAACTTGCAATTACCCTAGTGTCAGGCTGACCATATCTTCTGTTATCAGGTGCATGCATACCAATCTCCCTACATCACAACCCCTATGCTTTATTTGTTTTCTTGTCAGAGCAATTTCATTCTGACTCTTGTGATTTTTCACACCACAATAACAAACAAAGTGGCTTCATAGAATGCACACTTGACATTCTAGCATCTCCAGGGGTCGGGAATGCAGGCCTGGCTGGCTGGGACCTCTTCTCCAGGTCTCACCAGGCAGCAGCTGAGGCAAAAGCAAGGGTTAACATCTCACCAAGGCCCCCAACCCTCTTCCAGTCTCATGTGGTTCTTGGTCAGATGTTCAAGCCTTGAGGTTCTAGAGTTTCCTGCATGTACTTGCTATACAACATGGCTGATGTATCTTCACTGGCAGTGAAATGTGTTTCTATTTGGTTTCCAGTCCCTTTTGGCAGGGATAATATGGGTCCTCATTTTACAAATTGAAAACTGTTTGTCCTGATTCCTAGAAGTTGGCTCCCGGAGCCATTTTGGTTTTAACATCAAAGCACTCTAGAGCTGTACCTGGAAGACTGAAACAGGAGGAATGGACCACAAGTTCCAGGTCAGCTTGAGCTATATAGTGCCAGGCTAGCCTGAGCTATATAAGAATACTCAGAAGAGATAATCAGATTACTTTCTGGCCCCTACACTGGAGGTTCTCCCTCTCACACTGTCAAGAACTCAGTGTAAATCATCTCAGTAGACTGCTGTTGTTGAAATATTAAATAATCCCAGAGCTGGGTTCCTTCATACCTTAGAACATTTATGTTCCCACATGAAAGACACATACACAGCCTTTATATTTTAATATGCTTTTTGCAGCACAATACCTGGGCCACTGCCTACCCTCCATGCTGATAGAGTCTACTTTCCATCCATAACCCCATTATTACTTACTGTTTCAACTGAGCTGGTACTTGCTCCAAATGACCAGCCCACATTGCCATGTTTTCTGGTGGCTCCTTTCTCCTATCCTGCACTCTTCTAAGGTATGGTAGCTCTTCCCCTTCTGCCCCTTCCTCATGATTCCAAGCCCAGGAAAGCTAAACCCTACCTATGTCTCTTCTCCCCATCTATTGGCTGCTGGCATCTTTATTTGACAATCAGGATTAACTGGGATAAGGGACCCTCAGTGTCTTATCTGTGGATTTTCTTGTACAAATAGTTTTGGGGGATCCAAATTAACATTAGAATACAAACAGCATTAAACCAAACCAACTGTAGATTGTCATATTTACAGACACTGTATTGTGAATATATGCACATAAGCATCCATAGACAATACCTACATCTTAAGTCAATGCTATTCTCCTGTATCTATTACCATGTTCATTTGTATTTTGAGCTCTAGCACAGGACTGTGCACAGATGAAGCTCCCCTATGATAGATCATTGAATAAACTATATAATATCTCTTCTTTTTCTTCATGATGGGTACTGAAATAATTTCTGCGTCTTCCCTACTAAAAATGTGTGCTAAATATCTTTTGTATGTTTTCTTTGAGGTTATTAGTCTTTTAAAAGAGAAATGAGCTTGTTACAGGCTTTTCCAGTCTCTTCTTTATTAATCTTTGAAAGCCCACACGTTGCACCTCCTGCCTTGGCAGGCGATGGAAAAGTTTTCCTTAGAGGTGCACCAAGAACTTAATCTTGCTGCATTATGCAGGTTTTATCAATCTGATGAAAAATAATATATCAAATGGTTTTAATGCCTTTGCTCTTTTTTTTTCCCCCTGTCTCTGCAAGCCGATATGTGATTCACTTCTCAATGACTTTACCCACTCTCCTGCCATGGGACCCTCACCAGCGTGAATGGGTCCATGAAGCTCCTAACAAAAACACAGTTTTCTGATCACTCATCTCCCCCCACTCTCAGAAAACCAGTCCTATCGATGCTGTACAAACAGAAAGAGACCAAGCAGCCTTATCAAGCTTGCTTTGTGTAACTGTGGTTTCACCAGATGCCTGCATAGCTTAGTAATGATCTGTGGCAAGAGAGATTGTCTGCTTTATTATCCTGTCATCAAACTATTAGTGGTAGCATGATCTACTGTATTATTAAAAGTCTAGGGGACTGGAGAGATAACTCAGTGGTTAAAGTATGCACACTCTAGTGGAGACCCGAGGTGAATTCCATTCCCAGCACACTTGTTGAGAGCCTTATAATTTCCTGTACCTCTAGCTCCATCCAACAGCCTCTTCTGGCCTCCTAGAACACTGTGCTCATGTGCATATGCATTTACACACACACACACACACACACACACACCACACCACACTTATCCTAAAATATCACTACATAGCGACTGTGTTTTCCCCTTTTCACTTTTTGTTTGTTTGCAAGTGAATTGGGTCCTTCTATCTTTTCCCAGTTCCCGGTAGCCACTGGTCTCTACATCACAGTTCTGTGATTAGATGACTAGATGCTAAATGACTCAATTCAGGTAAAGTGCACATGTAGGGCAGCAGCTGGCAAGCAGTAAGCTTGAGTCAACAGCAACTGTTGCTAAGGGACTGATAAGCGGGCATCTCTATGCTTGTTTTCTAGATCTACAGCGTCCTGAGCTAATGCAATTAACATGTTGAGGCAGGCACTCCTGACCTGAGCACCTATCTTAAAGTCAGCTAGTGGTCCTGTGAGCTCTGCCAGGGCACCTGGTGGACTAAGAGGCTAGGGCCTCGTGGAAGGACACTGAACAATGAACTTAAGAGTTCAATTATTCATCTTCCCCTTCAGCTCTCAAGTACAGCCCCAAGCAGACTTCAAAGGAGCTCCTGTCTATGCCCGTGGGAGTGGTTTGTAGATGCTGCCCCGGTCCCCTTTACTCCATCCCATTGCTTTCCCTTCCCTGGGCTTGCCTCCAGCATCAAAACAGATGGACCAGCTCTAGGCTACCTCTGATCTCATCTGCCTTTGACAGCCAGTTTGTCACAGTCCTTGGATACAAAATTTACTTCTCTAAATATTTTGTCTACCCAGGACCTCCCATTTTAAGGAGAGCAAGGATTAAAGTTAATTATAATTAACTTTTTTGTTTTTGTAGGGCCTGGAGAAATTGGTTAGGAGTTAGGAGCATACACTACTGTGGCAGAGGACCCAAGTTCAGTCCCTAGCACCTGTGTTGGTTGGTTCACAACCAGCTCTAACTCCAACTCTGGGGTATCTTATAGCATCTTCTGGTCTCTGCCAGCATCTGTGCGTACATGCACACATGGACACATATAAATAAAAGTAAAACAATTTGTGGATAAAAATCTTCCCACTACACTTTGTAAGCATAGTCGCCTCTTCAATATTGATAGTTGCTAAAAGTGATTTTCTATATCAAAATTGGCTTTCCTGGACTGGCATAAAGCTCAGTGGGAGAGCATTTGCCTCACATGCCTAGGTTCATACTCAGCATTAAAAAGGGGAAGCAAGGGCAAGACACACTTCTGTTCATTTTTGTTTTCATATTGTTCAAGCTCAAACAAAATTCTAATAATCTCCATCCTGAGTCTCAAGCAAGAGTCACAGAACTTAATAGGCATACATTATATTGAACTCTAATTAGACTTTTAAAATGAAATAATGAAGCAGCATACAATGAATTAAAATGAAAAGAAGGTGTCTGGCTTACTCTGCACGGTTCTAAAATCACACCTTACTAGACTGGGACATTCTGAGTACTGGAACTTACCAATATCCCTAGCATGTAATGCTTGGTGGAGGAGAAATGTCCTGAGATGACATTGAGTCATCAAGTGATTTTGTCATTGTGTGAACATCATAGTGTGTTATGAAGAAGAGGTCTATAATGTCACTGGGAAACATCATCTCATGGGAACACTGTTTACATACTGTGTATGATCGATGTCTTATTTAGGGTGTCTATTGCAGTTATGAAACATCATGACCAAAAAGCATGTTGGGGAGGACAGGGTTTATTTGACTTACACTTCCAGATCATAGTCTGTCATTAGAGGAAGTCAGGACAGGAACTCAAGCAGGACTGGAACTTGGAGGCAGGAGCTGATGCAAAGGCCATGGACGGGTGCTGCTTCACATGGCTTGCTCAATCTGATTTCTTATAGAACTCAGGACCACCAGCCCCGGGATAGCACCACCCACAGTGGGCTGGGCCCTCCCCCACAGATCACCAATTGAGAAAATACCTTACAGCTGGATTTCATGGAAGCATCTTCCTCTCTGATGACTCTAGCTTGTGTCAAGTTGACACAGAAAACCAGCCAATACAATTGACCAAAATAACATCCTCGTGTGGTTCACAGCTACATTATTAACATTAACAAACTCACACACATGCTCATACACACACAGAGATGGACACATGCTTCTGTCTTACTCAATACATATTTGCACTTAATTGAGCAAATATATATTGTATGGTGTGTAAATGTTTACTGCACATCAAGTGCCATTCGAATTACTATTCACTATTAAGCCCTTTGGCCTTCATTTGAACTGATAGCACTATCACTTATTTCACTTTTCAAGTAAGACAATGAGAAAATTTTAAGGTCTGGAGTGGCTACTCATTTGCCATCAATGCTAAATGCTTGCCAACACAATGCGTGACTCGAACAATCTAATGAGTGCTGGCTTTATCTTTTTTAAAAATTACTTTTATATTGTATTTTTCAGTGCTGGAAATGCAATCCAAGGCCTTGAGCATAGTGTGCAAGTATTATCTAGCTGAACTGTACCCATCAGCCGAAAAGTTAGTGCTTGCCCCCCACCTCAAGTTACACGCTGTAGCCCTGCATAGCCTGTAGCTCATTATGTACACCAAACGAACAACAGACTTGTGGTAATCCTCCCTCCTCTGCCTCGTAAGTGCTAGGATTACAAGCAAGCACCACCATGCATGGCTTCCAAGCACAGACCTTTATATTCACAACACTGTTGCCATTCAACTGGTATATCTGACTTGTTTACCTGCTGTAACAGATGTAACAGATGACCATCTTAAACAGTGATCACATTTGGAGAAAGATAAGAAGTTACATTATATTCAGTTAAGCTTTAAACTCTATCCATGTCCTGCAAACAGCACATGGCTATTGATCAGAAGAGCTGCCTCCTATAAAGCCATATGGTTACACTCAGTCTGGCCCTCTGCTCTCTTGAGCAATCCTCCATGGCGCCAGCCTCAGTTCTCTCAGCTGTGTTACATGAGTTTAATGGGTACATAATATCCCACATAATGGGTATCTTGTAACTTTGCTTAATGTATTGGCAAATAAGTTAGTTTCTATTACAAGGGCAATCTTCTATGCTACTGTGCAAGTAAGGTTGTTGTGTTGAAG
>NW_021604687.1:198732-253570 GCF_004785775.1 Grammomys surdaster
GTTTATCCACTAGATGGGCCCCCTTATTTGATTTGGAATTCCCTACCATCAGGGTTCTGCATCTTCTTGTGTCATGGCTATTGATTTTGTGGCAACAAAGCATCTTTCCATGTATGATGCTTTGTTTTTGCTGAGGTCTTCTTGACAATACTTAACAATTTAAAGCCTTGTTTAGACAGCCAGTTTTCGTTAAACCATATCTCAATTTTATCTCAGATTATTATTCATTTATGATTTTATTCACTTAATTTTTAAAGTACAGGAAAGTACAGGCCATCTATTTTATGACTCTCAGAAGAATTCACATGTACTTCTTCATGTGTTCTTCATAGTAGCACAGGGAGAAACATGTTATTATAACATTTCACCTCTGAGCAAACTGTATCTCAATGATGTTTAGAGACCTGCCCAAACCCACACAGTCAATATTGGGTCTGGATCTCAAGGTGCCCGATTGCTTTCCCAGCCAGCCAGCCCCTCTTTTCTTCCAAAGAGGACTTTCACAAGTCCTTCCTGGTCTTTGAAGGAACCAGTGAAGAGGTCACAAATAATTAAGTTGGAGATAGGCTTGAAGAGGAGAAACCCTGGGCTGCTCTTACAGAAGGGATGCCATTCCACACTCTCCCACGTGCCTGGTTGCCTCTGTGTCCATAAGTTGTCAATAGTATTCCTGTCTGCTCTTTATTTATTTGTCTATTTAATTCAGGTCGTAGCTAGTTAAGCATGCTACTATTGTTCTATGTCGCTAGACCTCTTTCTACATTTTTTATTTTGAGTTGAGGGCCTCATTAAATTTCCCAGGCAGACCTTCAATGAGTGCTCTTCCTGCTTCCATCTCTGGGATCTGGATTAGTGCATAGCTCAGTCTGCTGGATATGTATGTCTACTAAGAGCTCCCTGGGTGTCTAGAACTAAGCAGATGTGACATTGGTTTCAACTTCTTCCTCCACACCCATATCCACCGACTCTCGAAGTTGTTTCTTCCTTTACTCAGCAAAGGCATTCAGCTAGTCAAGGAAAAAACAAAAAAAAGCGGGGGGCGGGGGGGGACTCGCTTCAGCTTCAGTTATCAGAAGCAGACAGACATCCGTGCACAGGCCTCCTAAACTTTCACGGGTGAGTACCCCTCCTGCCTACCTCCACGGCCGGCTCCTCCACATTCTCCGGACCACCCTGCAGAATCCCCCATGGGAAGTTGTTTGCTATGAAAACTGCACGGTTTCGCTGGGGGCCGAAAGCACCCACCTGAGCACCAAGGAGAAAACACCCAAACTCCTTAAGCTAGCTGGTTCCTGGCCTTGCCCAGAGCCTACCGTTGCAGAGCAGAAGCTTCCTGACACCCGCCCAGAGATGACGCTGACTGCGCAAGGCCGGCCTTAATCTCCAGACCTGCCAATTTCAAGAAAGGACAGAATTGTCTGAGAGCGAAGACCAATTCTGAAAGAGAGGCGGAGCCTGGGGGCGGGGCTCCAGGCTCCGCCCAAGGCCCAGTTTTCCGCCCAGCAGAACCTGTGTGGCACAGCTGGGACCCTGCACATTGCCGTAATGGACCTGTCCTGGGCCACGCAAGAGAGTGAGGCTGTGGCAGAAAAGGTGCTCCGGTACCGGCGGGACGCGTCGGGCTGGAAGAAGTGCCGGGAAGGCGTGAGTAAAGGACTGGGCGGGAAAATGGGTCTGGAGACTGCTCCTAGGGCTTGGAGTCCTCCAAACTCCCAGGCTTCTCCTCTCCCCGAGATTATCCGCACCCTGGACCCCAGAGGTGGATTGAGAGAGCGATTCCACTGCGGGTGGATGCTCTCTGGGACTCTGGAGATCCCTGCTCCTTTCATTTAGAAACCCACTCAAGGTCATCTGAGTGCTATTGAGGTTAGGATTGGGACCTAAAGCTCCAAGTACCAAGTCTTTCCTCCGTTCATTATTGCACAATCCCTCCGCCAAGGAGTGCCGGGGGGAAATAATTTCCTTCCTTGGTGCTTCTGATTTTTTTTTTTTTAAAGCACTAAACTGCTTAAGAAAACAAAAGTTCTTAGTGGCAGTTAAAGCGACTGGTGAGGCTTCCACAGCTCCAGGAATCAGCCAGCCAGGATCTCCCTGCTCATCACCTGCCATAGGGACAGGCAGCTACATCCATGATCCCAACTGTGCCAGGAACAGGTTAGGTGACCTTGGAGAATCAAGCCTTGAGATCTCATCTCCAAGACTTTCTCTAGCTCTAAAATTCTACAATCCTATGCCTTTTGACAGAATGGAGTTTCAATTTCCTGGAGGCCATCTGAGGAGTTTCCAGGGAATCTGTAAGTGCATACTTTTAACAAAGTTTGTCAGAACCTTGACTCCCTTCCTGGTGTCTCTGGGGTTGCCTCATGAAAGATTCCAATCCACTCTGGCCTTCTGTGATCACTAGTCACCTTCCAGAAAAGCATTAGCTTGTGTTTTGAATCGTTTCTAGCAAGCTGTGTTCTGTGTGGGCTTTGTACCTGTCTATGCAGGCTGGAGGGGAGATGGGCTAGCATATCTCAGTCCCTTTTCTGTCAGCCTGCCCTAGAAGTGGAACAAACATGTAATAGACCTGAGATAAAAATCCTAAGATAAACAAATTTAGTTGATGTAGTCAGTCAAATTCCTCTCTGTTCCAGGTACCGGGGAGAAGGGATTCTGTGTGGGACACCAGAAGAGGTGTGGGATTGCGTAAAGCCAGTTGCTGGGGGCCTCCGGGAGAAGTGGGATGACAATGTGAGCCGCTTTGAAATTGTCCAGAGCATCACGGATGTAAGTGTCTCCGGCTGTGTTATCTGTAGTGTCTTGTCCTGCTGCAATACCCTGACCTCACCTCTAACATCTGTAGGAAAGAGGAATGCCATGCAGACCTGGCCCTGGCAGGAAACAGTATGTCTCTGAGAAGCCCAAAAACCCTCATCAGAGTCAGTGACCTATAGCTGAGGAATTGAAGGGCAAGGCCTGGGCTCCCCACACAGGAGGCAGGCCTAGATTAGACTAACAGATCTAGTTTGAAGCATTGTCTCTTGACATAGCCACTTGGTCCTTTGCCCACAGTAGGATCACTGCAAGTCTCCTTCAGGAAAGTGTTCGTCCTACAGACTTGCCTTGCCCAGCAGAAAGCCATGGTATACAGCAACATTGTTCTGCAACTGCCTTGTCTAGTGTGGCAGCCTCAAGTCCATGGGGCCACAGAGCATGGAAAGGTGGCTGGTTTGAAGATATGAATTGTTCATTTCAACAAATATAAACGTAACTGAAATAGCCACACGAGACAAGGGAGTATTATGGGAGACAGCTCCCATCCTGATGAACCTATCCTGGCATCACCTGTAACTGTAAGATTGTGCTTCATTTTTGACGATAGAAAGCTTGGAAGAATAGAAAATCACAGTGAAAACAGATATGCAAGCAACTCTAGGGGAGCAGACCTGTGTGGTTTCAATGGCATCTTAGCGTTGGCTTCTAGAACTTGGCTGGCACTATCTTGTCTGGTGCTTACATAAACAGGTAGCATTGTGAAACCTTACAGTATTTTGCAATCTGTGCAGCCAGGTGTCTTTGCTCTGATCCAGAATCCTCATTTCAGTCAGTCTGTTTTCCATAGAAGTTTATGTCAGAGTTGTCTGAAGGAAGAGGCAGAAATCCCTGGGAGGAAAGGTAATTTTATGTCCTTAACACTCAAACTCGGAATTGAAACACACAGTGAGGATGATGCCATGGTTCGACTCTTCTTTCAGCCCTGTGGTACCAGGAAGAGGAGAGTGAATCTCGGGCACTGATGTGCCTTGGATATTATTTAACTGTTCCTTTCCCTTAAGAGATGAATAGGCAGCCTGGGCTGGGAATCAGACTCTAGCAATTTCGCATTTAATTCGAAGTTACCTTTAATTTATGACAAGTGGTTCTTCTTTCTTTCATTTTTTTTCCATTTATAGTTAAATAGCTTCCTTTGTAAGAGCCAGCTGGTCTAAGTAGGAGTATTTGAAGAACCGTAATAAATAGATATGGTTTTCTTATTCTGGATTAAGTGACACCAGCATTAGAAAAGAAAAAAAAATGCAAAGAGAATATACAAATTACTACATACAAATGAGTAAAGTCGAGCAACCCTTGGTTAGTGCCTTTTCTATATTATGCGAATGCCGTGACAGAAGGACTTTTATGTGTATGTGCTATACATGTGCGTATGTACACATGCTCTTTTGTATATGGAGCCTCCAGAAATATCTCCTACAGTCAGGCTCTACCTTTATATATTGAGGCAAAGTCTCTTGCTGAATCTAGAGCTTGCACTTCTAGCCAGCTTACTCCAGAGATTCCCTGCCTCTAGCTCCCTTCTGGGATAACAGTGGAACTAACACTCCCAACTAGCTTGTGTGAGGGTTCTGGGGAATCTAAGTTCTGGTCCTCACACTTGACACAGCAAACACTTTACCCAGGAAACCACCCCCAGAGCCCACGTGGAAGCTCACGTGGCAGCTCACGTGGCTCCAGCGCATCTCTTTCACTTACTTGAACCTCTTGGTGTCAGTACAGTGGCTGGTGGGACGAAGAGAATGAAAAGCTCGGAAATCCATAGGCTGTGATACCTGAGCAGCCATAACAGTGGCTGTAACCTGTCAGTGCTCTCAAGGCGGTTACTAGATGTTCTATTCCTGGCCTCAAGCCTGAAACCTGGGGGAAGAAACAGTCTGATAGATAAAGAGAAGCTGCAAGTGCACATAGATAAAGAAGCCAGAAGAAGCTGGTTCCCTACTGCCACATAACTGTAATCCCAGCAGCCATGGAGAGATATGAGGATCAGGGAGTTGGGGTCAGCCAGACTATGAGCACCCCATTAGGCAGGGCTACATTTCAATTCAATAAACAAAGCAAGCCACCAAAAAGAAATATGTTTTTCTTTTTCTTTCTTCCCCCCCCCCAACCCCCCGCCCCGAGACAGGATTTCTCTGTATAGCCCTGGCTGTCCTGGAACTCACTGTGTAGACCAGGCTAGCCTCGAACTCAAAAATCCGCCTGCCTCTGCCTCCCAAGCGCCGGGATTAAAGGCGTGCGCCACCACTGCCCGGCTTGTTTTTCTTAATCAGTATGTAATTATATGTAATTATTTTTCTTGAACTTTGCTTTATACAGCCCACTGATTTTTTTTTTTTTAAATTTAAGACAGGGTCTCTTTATGTAGCCCTGGGTGGCCTAGAACTCAATATATAGACCAGGCTGATCCCCCTGCTTCTGCCTCGTAAGCTTACAAGCTTACACCATCAGGTTTGGCCTCCCAGTCGATTTTAACCCTCATATAATGCATGTGGATTTTTGGACATCACCAAATTTTATTGAAATATTCTTGTAAATATTTTTGTTTAAAAAAAAAAAAAGCTGTTCTAGTCATGTACTTCTTTTGATCACATGACCTTTTTTTTTTTAAGTACTAAACTGAGGTATGAGTGTAATGTATTAAGGTAACATAATTACGTTAGAAATTTGGGTAAAGAATGATTAAACACAAAGAGAAAAGAATTGTTTTATCTCTGCGTGAGATATGTGGGAACTCTTGGTTCTCATTAATTCATGTGTCCGTGAAGAGATTTGGCCTGTTGCCAGAGAGACATAATCTTCAGCAGACACTAGGCACAGAAGGAGAGAAAGCACAGACTGCTGGGGAACTTACACAACCTGAAAAGCAGAGAAGCCAGTAACAAGTCGGGGTCTTGCTTGTTAAGTGAAACAGTGAAGGTAAGGGGGGACAGAGGCCCTTCTTCCAGGTGGCGTTCATCAGCATGATTTGGTCAGCCCTCAAGCATCCTTCCTGACTCTTAATAGAAGATGGGTAAAGGATGTGTGGATGGGACATGAACCTGGAGTGAACTTCCGTCTGTAACAAGTGCCTCTGTCGTCAATATTCTTAAAAATAGACTTTTCCCTCAGGCTCCAGATGGAATCAGAAGACGATGTTATGGTTGTACAGAATAACCGTTACTTCCACTGTGCCTGCTGCAAGATACAGGAGTTCAGAAATGGACTTGTTTCTTGGACTGTGCTTGAGAAAGGCAAACTGACATTCTGAGCCCAGTTTGGGGCACCGTGGTCAAATACTGCAGTCAGAATCCTGAAGATCTGTAGCACCCCAAGGGATCTTGTACCCTGAGCAGTGCAATCTAGGATGATAGTAGATGGGTAAGGGGAAGACCCATTCTGTAGAGACACATTGTTCTCAGGTGAGTTATTTTATAAAGAAACACGAAGATGAAATCGTTTGGAAAGTGATGATATCATTTTGGTCTCAGTGCACCCACTGGAAAGTGCCCAAGTGCCCCCCCAGGCTCCCTTTTGTCCTGCTTGCAGCTCCTATATTGTCCCTGCATTTCATTTCCCAGATGCTGGGTATGAGTTGGACCTGTCCTCAGCAGACCTGAGCCTCCCTTGTTTTGGCAGATGCTGTGTGTGAGCAGAACCTCCACGCCCTCGGCTGCCATGAAGCTTATTTCCCCCAGGGACTTTGTGGACTTGGTGCTGGTGAAGAGATATGAGGATGGCACCATCAACTCCAATGGTAATTGGCAGTAGGTGTTTATTGGCTGTCCTAGATGCTGGGCTCTCTCTTACGCACCCCTGATCTTCAAGGAAAGCTGGGTGATTGGAAACCATCAACAAGCTCATGTGTTCCATCCTCTTCCCTTGTAGGGTGCCGTAGGGTTTAAAATGGGGAGAACATGTATCTGGGCTTTATTATGTGTGTCCCAAATTTTTGTCAGCACTGTCTTTATTCCTGCTGGTCTCAGTTTATGCTATGGACATGCAGAAAGCAGCTGATCTCTGTATGTCAGTGTGTCAAGTCCACAGGAGCATCTTAGTCTTATGGCTGTTTTCTGTACCGTCCCTGCCCTTTGGGGAGCAGAGCCTAGTGATTCCTTTGTATCTGCCCCTGGGTAAGATGGGGGACACAACCTCCTTTCTGTGGGCCGAAATCTGAGAGAGGAATCGTTCTTCTACCCTGAGCCTTATATTCTAGAATGTTCTTTCTTCTGAAATTCTTAAAGGGTTGGAGAAAATTGTGTGTGGAAATGAGTGCGTGTGTGTGCATGTATCTGAGCATGTGTGTTGCGGGCGGGGGGGAGTGAGATGCATATGTGTGAGCTGGAGTGAGTGTTAGTGTGAAGAAGTTGGCAGGTGGCAGAACCCCTTGCTGGCATGCTGGGCTTCAGTCTCTTGGCCTGTGCAGATGGAGGATCTTGAGTGCTGGTGGTGGTGACCCTGTTGTCTGAAGGTGAGTTCACTGACTTCATGAATGTCTTCCAGCTACTCATGTGGAGCATCCATTGTGTCCCCCACAGCCGGGTTTTGTGAGAGGATTTAACCATCCATGTGGGTGCTTCTGTGAACCACTGCCAGGGTAAGGAAAGTGGGTGGAGAACTTTGTCTTAGACCTAACCATACCACCACTGTGAACTCAGAAAACAGGCACTTTGACTGTAATCTGTAAAAATGATATTGATGTTACAAAATGCACTGTCACACATAGGCATGCATGACATGATGTGCCACTGTAGGTGGCACCTGGCAAAGGGATAAGGAGGCATTACCAGATTAATTTTTGTTGTTGTTAACTCAGAGATCTGTCACCCTCTGCAGCCAGGTGCTGGGGTTAAAGGCATGTATAGCCACCATGTGTCCAGCCATACAGGACAGGTCAGGCAAATGTCCTAGCCCCATTGGGCAAATAAGCAAACCGAGAGGATAATTAAGTGTCGTGTCCACAGTCAAAGGCCAGGAGCGAGGTGTACTGCCTGAGCTCCAGATCTTCTGGACTTTCTGAAGATACACACCAGACTAAAGTAGCTACAGGAACAAATTCCCCACTCTACGTTCATACAGTAACCACCTTCCTTTATAAGAAATGGGACAGATCTCAGGGCATGGAGGACAGTTCTGAGATCATGTTGTGAATCAGCTCTGGAGAGAAGCCAGAGAGCCCTGAGTTCACTCACAGGCACAGCAGCGTTTTCCCAGGAGCTCTCTGGGTAATGAATTACCTGAAGGTCCCAGGTTTATGATGAGCACCACCCAAGTTAACAGGGAGAGGGATTGATTTCACCTGCTCATGCATCCCTGCGTTTCCTGCAGATAGCCAGAGGGGAAGGTGTGGGACTTCCCCATGCAGTTCCAGGAGGCAGGTCTCAGTGCCTAGAATATTACTAAAACCCAGACACAGCAACCCCACAGAACACCATGTCTGCTAAGCTGTCTCTCCAAACAGCTCTTGGAAGGCTTTTCTTAAATGTCACAAAATTTGGAATTTGACAGTAGTAGTGCGTGTGCGTGTGTGTGTGTGCGCGCGCATACACACACGCACACGCACACACAGCTTTAGTCCCAGTACAGGGGAAACCAGGCCCTCTGGTGTGTGCCTAGAAAACTACCCTTGACCACTTGTCCTTGCTCTGTTCCCACCAGTCAGATGCTGAGACCTTCCCTGCCCTTCTTTCCAGGTTGCCAGGCATACTGCAAGAAGTTTCCAGACAAGTAGGAGCAGAGCCCTTTCTCATTGAAGCTGAGTCTTAGGGGAACACACAGTGTGCAAGCTTTAGCCTGTGTAACAATGGTGATGGTCCAGGTTCTATAAAAGGGGTGGGTAGGCCAGAGAGGTAAAATAACTACCCCAAGACCACGGACGGACTCAACAAGTGATATAGCCACAGCTTAAACCCAGCCATCTGTCCTTCGTGTTGACTGTATACTTTCTCTCTCTCTCTCTTTTTTTTCTTAAAAAAAAGAAAGAAAGAAAGAGAAAGAAAGAAAGAAAGAAAGAAAGAAAGAAAGAAAGAAAGAAAGAAAGAAAGAAAGAAAGTACAGATAAAAAACATCTGTTCTCTGAGTGTTTAATTCTGATGGGGTGGGAGAAGATAAACAAGGCACAAATGAAAATAATTATGTTCTGTATATACTAGGAATTTCTTACTACATAGTAGGTGCTGTGTAGAAAATTAAAGGATGATGAAAGGGTCTGAGGTACGGTGGAAGTGAATCACCCCAGAAGTCACCAAAATCCTCCCTGATTTGGAGCCCCATGTGGCACAGTGGCCTGTGCAGGTGCAGGGTTCCTCTTGGTGACAGGAAGCAGGTGTGGGCACAAGGGGAACAGGATGGGAAGAAGCCACTGTGTTAGCTCAGTGGAGCCAGGAGAGAGGCCAGGAAGTGTAGTCATTGAGAAAGTAGGGCCAGGCTCCTAGAGACATTTGTGTCAAGTAACTAGGAGCTTTAGAGAGCATGTCTAAGCAGTCATGCTATGACTTCAGTGTAAACTGCTTTGTGCCCTGTGTAGGAGGATCTGTGAATCAGAGCAAGAGGCCACACTGGGGAGTGGGGCTGTGTCCAGACTGATTTGGAGGTGTCTGGGCTCAGATGGTCTATGATAGAGAGAAAGCATCTCAGAGGGCAGGAGAGCCTTGGGAAGAGGCAGCATCAGGGCTGCATTTGTGATGTGCCTGCTGTATACAGGGAGCATTCTCTATGCTCTGCATGTGTTCTGATGAATGTGTCAGGACAAACTCCTGGCTTTCTCTGTGAAGACAGTCATGGCATCTCTGAGCCTCCTTTCATCCATGCAGACTTACTCCATGTGTCTTTCTTTCCCCACGTTGTCTGTCTCTTCTGTGATATTCTCCCATCAAGCCCAGGGCTCCCCAGAAAGAAATACAGTCGCTACCTCAGATTTCTTACTTACCTGTTCAAGTTTCCAAAGAGAACACAGCTGAGTGACTATGAGGACTATGAGAGATAGCCTGAGCTCAGGGTGGGTATGGGAGGTGGGGGGCAGAGAAAGTACCCCAGAGTCAGTGGGAGGTAGTCAGGGAGGGAGAACATGGAATCTGACAGAGCTGAGGATTTGTGCCCTCTCCCTCCATCTCTCCCTCTTTCCCTCTCCCACCCCCTTCTGTCTCTGTCTGCACAGGAGTAAGCTGATAGACAGCTCCTGCCACACAAAGCCCAGGAGGGGTTGGGGGATGGGCTGTCAATAGCCATAAGAAGTATCTGCATCTGTCCTACCCAGCGCATGGCACCAGCTCTCCAATGTGTTCATAGCAACTGTGTAGTGTGTCCCCTAGGAGATATGCTATTATCCACAGCAAGAAGGTTGAGCAGAGCCCTGGTGACTGAACCTAGAGTAGGAGTAGAAAAGACCACCATGTCTGGGCCACATCTGCTGGTCATGACTCTGTGCTACATACGTCCATGATACAAATCTAACCCACCTCTGCTATTTCTTCTTCAGGGATCCCAACAAAACCAATCTGGTCACATTCTTCCAGACAGACTTGAGTGGCTATCTCCCTCAGAGTGTGGTGGACTCCTTCTTCCCTCGAAGCATGGCTGACTTCTACCACAACCTTCAGAAGGCAGTGAGGAAGTTCCATCACTGACAGTCGCCTATTGGCAAGGAATGCCTCTGGTCCTTCAAGAACTCCAGCTGTTGAGCCTCAAGGAACACGGAAGAGCTGCTGAGGCCTTTTGAGATACCATAGTAAACACCAAATCTCAGGGTACCATTCCAGAAGAGCAGCCCATCCCCCCACACCACCCTCCTGCCTCTTGGGCTTGGTTGTGGAAGGAGCTGTTCATCAGCTTAATGTGGTGCACACATACACCTGGCAGGCCAGGGCAGGTCCCACAATGGCCACCTGAGAGATGGCTCAAGTACTCTTTGATTCTTTGTGGTCCAGAGCCCTGTGTGCTGGTTGCTGTCAGACATCTTGTCCCTGTGCTGGTCTTAAAGAGTCATCATCCATTGTGGTCGCTAAGTCCTGCTTCCTCTGGCATCTGGAGTTCCCAGACTCCTGTGTTTCCTTTCTGATATGCTTTTGTATACAAATTATTAGCACAAGACTTTTCCCCCTTTACAAAAGTGTCAACTTGGAAAATGATGTTTTAAATCAAAGGATAAGCCTTAAGGAAAAACACTTTCAATCTAACTTTTGTGGTATCTTCCATCAGAATCATCTCTTCCTATCTGTTTTTTCCTTCATGGGTTAAGGTTCACATCCCCCATGAAACCAGTTTGTATCTGCCTCAGGCAAGTTTGTATCTTTGGGAAGGATTCTGAGTTCTTGTGGTCCCTATAAGTGACTCTAAGCAGGGCCAGCTGCTCCTGTGCGCATGCTGGACTCTGGGGAGAAGAGCCTCCTGGCATATACCTCACTATGCCCTAAGTCATGATGGTGAGGCAAGGGTGCTGGGCTGTCCTGGCCTCATCAGGTTTTGCTGCCATTAGGAAGGAGAGAAGGATGTCTCTTGGGCTGTGAGACTGTCCACGCCTACTGTATCTAACACTGACCACTAAGCCTGCCGTTCCTTTAGGAACAAAGGGTGTCTCCTTAGCTTTTCAAATAAATTTAGATTCTTGCTTTCTGTCGTACGGAGAATGGAAAGATTTCTGTTGGCTGACATTGTCTTCAGACACATGGTGCCCTCATTGTCCTCAGCTGCCCCTCTTCAGTAGATTTTAATAGTTCCCTACTCTTTCTCTCTTTGTTCTTCTCACTGTTGTTGTGGTTGGGGCCGCTCAGATTTAGTCAAAGGGTTCATTAGGACACAGTTTCATTTTGATGAGGCTTGTTCAGAATTTCCCACAATCTGTATAGATCTGTCTGATTTTCTTGCTGCTGTCCTGCTCCCTGGGGTCTGGATGCTGACTGTTGATCTCTTTCTGTGATCTCTTTCTGGTTTTGTCTCCATATTAAGCTTACTTACTTGCTATACCATTATTTTGGATATGATCCACTTTGAGGTTTTTGAGACAGACTTTCTCATTGGCTTTAGACTCACCAAATAGGCTAGATTGGATGACCAGCAAGTTCCAGGGACTAGCATCTTTCTGCTTCCCCAGGTCTGGAATTACATGTTGAATGCTACTGCATCTGGTTCTTTTCTTTTTTTTTCTTTTTGTTTTTGATTGTTTGGTTTGGTTTGGTTTGGTTTTTTGGTTGGTTGGTTGGTTGGTTGGTTGGTTGGTTGGTTGGTTGGTTGTTTAACTGGTTGGCTTTTTGGTTTTTTGGTTTTTTGTTTTTCTTGTCTCTGGGGATTAAGTTCAGGTTGCCATGCTTGCACAGCAAGCATTTTACTGACAGCTGTCTCCCCAGCACCACACCTTTTACTGTTAGATCAAATATACCTTCTATTAAATCTGATAGATTGATATAAAAGGTATCCTAAGTTCCTTTTCTACTTGTCTGTTTTAGAACAGAATTGAGAGTGGACTGGAGAAGTAAGCATGCCAGCTCCAGTAACATGTCATTTTTCAGAATAAGTGAGGCTGAGAGTCACTGAAGGGCCTTACCTGAAGAGAGGATCCAGCTGGGGTTTCTGAGTCCACTTCCAGAAAGTATTTCTGGCTTTCAATTCTGGAGAAGCTAGCAAGTTATAGTAGCAAGCTTCCATTGGCAATGCCCTGAAATAAATGGTCTCTGGTGGTTTATCTGTGACCCTTGCCAGGCCTTCCCATGTCATCTGTATTTCATGGAATAACTAGGGATGAGGATCTGAACCCTTGGCCCGGACCTGGTAAAAACTGTAATTGCTGTGGATAATGGAGAGTCACATTGAGTTGCCCTGAGCTTGGCTGTCAGCTGTTCAGAAATAACCAAAGCAAATGTTATACTGGCCACGCACATGCTGCCAACATGCTAGGCGGTTGTTTGTTTGTTTTTATTCCCTGATATACTATGTTTTAAAGCTCCTGGGCCTGCTCATGTCACAGAAGGAATGACTAAATCTCTGCCCTACCACCACATCCTAGCCAGACAAGCTATTTATTGTTCTGGGGTTCAGCACCCCCCCCCAATACACTGGTGCAGGACCACCGTTGGTGAAGTGGCTGTGATCACTGATGACTATCATTTAATATCAAGCAGAGTGCCTGACACGTAACAGATAGGACATTAGTAATAATTTTATTTTATCCTCATATCCATCCTGGTTCATCATATCTGTCCACACCTTAACTCACACTACACTTCTCTGTCTTCTGGTTCCCCTCCTTCTAGGATCTCAACCCAACCAAAAAGTCTTCTAAGTGTTTGAAAGTGTTCTTCATGACATGCTGCATCTCACAGAGCTGTTTCTAACAACATATTCCCTTTCCTTAAACCTAGGCAGGTTTTTGTCTGCTCTCTGCAGGAATACAGCAGAAGCAATGTTAAGAGTCTTCAAAGGCAGAACATTCAAATGGTGTACCCCCACCTGCTGTGTTGCACCCGGGCAGCACGGTGCAGAATCAGCATGTTGCAAAAGCACCAGCAGATAGCATGATGCAGAATCAATCAGCATGATGCAGACGCACCAGCCATATAGAGACTTCCCCAGTCATCACCCAGCACCTCTGAGGGGAGCCACAAACAGTGACCCTTCACAGGACCCCAACCCAGCCTTGACTTGCTCCAGCTGATGCTGAGGAGCTTCCTCCAAGACATGAGATGCATAAGAGAAGAAAAAGCTCTGCCACGGGTTGGCTTTCACAGTCCCTACGTGATTTTCAAGTCAGGCCATTTGTTTCATGGCAAACTGCAGTACAACCATTTTATTACGGCACCAGAGTATTATCACTAAGCTGTCTATATACAGTCTATGGTTTGTATCAGCCACCTCTGAGTGACTCGGTCTTGACATTTGGAACAACCCTCTTGATGGGCAGTGTGCCAGAAGGTCCAAACCTGAGCAGCAGCTACCAAAAGCACACCTGGGCTTTCCCCAGCCTGGGTGAGGTGGGCAGCAGAGACCCTGAGAATCAGCAATTACTGGAGCTTTGGGCTCCTGCTTTGTCTTAGCATTGGCATCCTGTCTATGAGTCTGCAGAAGCTGTTTGCTTGCAGTGGAAGCCATTCCTTCTGATGACTATAGTGACAGGTCCATCCGGTAATGCCTTGATGACATTCCAGGCTTCAAACCGTGTAAGACCTTGCACAGCAGTGCCAGCGAGCTGCAAGATCTCATCCCCTGGCTGGACCATCTCACCTTGTTCTGTCCCTATAAAGAAAGAGAAGATGACACGTGATCTTGGGCTTTTCGGGTAACAGGAACTATAAAAGACACTTTCTGAGGAGCCAGGAAAGCTTACAAGTGGATAGCACACCCATCTTTGGGAGCTTGTGAAGGATTTATTTCACAGCATGGTAGCACAGAGCTTGGCCATCAGGCTTAGCTGTCTGGGGCATAGAAAGTTCCAAAGACAATCAATGCTGTTTTTAAGTGTGGAACTACCAGGCAGTCTCAAGCCAGAGCCTGGTTAGGGACTTTCACAATCCCTAGAGAACTCTTGAAGTTCTGTGTCCTCACTGAACCTCTCTATTGATTCCCTGATTCATACTGACAACGTACTTAGCTGTCTGGGGCATAGAAAGCTCCAAAGACAATCAATGCTGTTTCTAAGTGAGGAGCTAGCAGGCAGTCTCAAGCCAGAGCCTAGTTAGGGACTTTCACAATCCCTAGAGAACTCCTGAAGTTCTGTGTCCTCACTGAACCTCTCTATTGATTCCCTGATTCATACTGACAACGTACTTCTGATGACAACATCAGCAATGAGTGGGAAGTGGTGTGAGCTGCTGAGACATTTATGAAGCGTTTGGCTTCAAACAGCCTGGAAAGAACTCTGTATCCACTCAGAAAGACCTAACCCTGCATGCACTCATAACCCTGCGTGGTGCCTACTCAGTCAAAGATGCATGCAGAAATCACAAGGTCTTCTTTTACTGTTTATATTGAAGGGACCTCCCCCTGCTACACACACACACACACACACACACACACACACCATTCTTGACACCCTGGCCTTAACCAATAGTGAATAACAGTATAGAGTAATAATGAAAATATAGCTAGGGATATTGAGCAATGAAGTGGACATTGTGCTGGTGTTCTGCACCCATGGCAGAATTCCTTGGGGGTACACAAAAGTAGATTCCCTTTTCACAAGCATGGAAACCAAAGAGAGACCATTACTCAGAGCTTGAAAGTGGCTAGTCGTAGGATCTAAGTTTGAACTCTGTCTTGCAGGCTCTGGCGTCCACATCCCATGGCACCACACCTGCCCGTGGCTAGAGGCTCATTCCCATGTGTTGCTCACGGGCCCACAATACTGAAGCAACTTGCCACTTTGCGTGGCAAACCTAACATTAGAACCCAGGTCTTACAGCTGGCCTTTGACCAATGTGCCTTTATCCACATCCCTATCCCCTTGCCCAAGACTTCCAAGTAAGTAGCAAGGTGTTGCAGATATATCTGCATGGTAGCTATAAGGCATTCATAATTTTCTCAGGAAAATCCATATCTAGCTGACTCACGTGTCAGATTATCGGGCAGCCCAATCCATGGCAGATGAGACATCAAATGGAAAATAAACACAAGAATCGATGAATGTAGGGCTAGAGTAAATCTAGCCAGGCTATCAGACAAGTGCCTGCCTCTGGCTTTACTTAAAACATTGAAATCGTACGCCTACCTTTGAAAATCCTGTTTATGGTAAGAGGCTTGTCACCATGCAGGGAGCCCTTTCCACCCTCCAGGCTGAAGCCCAGCCCTGCAGAGGTCTTCTCCAGTGTCACTGTGCAGACAGTGGCTTCCTCTGCAAAAAATAAATCACATGGGCTTGGTCAGTGATGTGCTCTTCTCTCAGGCCCAGCTCCCCAGGCTGATGCTGGCTGCTTAACTACACACATACACACATACCACAGACACACAGCCATACATACTCATTCGGAAATAGACTCGGATCTCTGCAGCACATCAAGCATGCTAGGAAAGTATGATGTTAGGGCCACACATTACCACGCAGTGCCACCAAGCATGGATCTAAACGGCCAAAGACAGAACATGGTTCCAAAGGAGCCTGTCCCCACACCAGCCCCCACTGCACTGGGATCACTTACTAGAGTCTACAGAAATGTCACTGGCTGCTGAAGCTGAGGCAGCAGAGTCAGTAGAGGAGTTCAGGTCATGAGTGGCCTCCACAGTTGCCCTCCTGGTGACAATCACAGCTTGCCTTGGGTCCCGAGCTTGGCGAAGGATAGCTAGGGCATCGTTGTGGGTAGCGCCCTTGAGAGATTTGCCATTGATGGAAAGAACCTCGTTGCCTTTCTGAATTGTGCCTTCCTGGGAAGCCAGCCCATTTGGAAACACTCTGTGAACCTGAACAACCCGAGAGTCAGGAGTCACAAACCGACACAAATCAGATCCCTTTTTGTGCTGGCAGAGGCCTCTGAGACAGGTATCCAACTAACCCCCAGAGGAAGTTAGGCCAAAGACAACACAGACCGACTATATCTCAGGGCAGAGTAACTGGACTGGGCCAGCATTCCAGAATTCCCTTTCCTTCTCTAGTTAGGGAAGAGACCAACACTGATGGCCAGTGAGTACTCAGCACACTTCCCACACAATACCCTTGACCTAGCCTATAACCCCAGCCACTCCCAATGAACACCTTCTGCCTTACTTACTCTAGAGCATATTTCCGAGAATGGTTTCCTGGGAAAACTGAATCTAAGGCTTATTGGGGGATATTTATGAGAACAGGTTTCTAAGATCAAAGACATTTGGTGACACCCAAATTTTAAAGAAAATCTCCAAAAATGTTCATTATTTAAAGATGCTTAGCAATCCTACAATGATAATTTACATCTTTGTTCTCTGAGTAAGCAATGTAATAACATGGTGGCTTATCGTTTCCGGAGAGATGTTCATGCCCCATTTTCTAGAGGAAGTACTTGAGGTACACTGTCCTAGGCTGTCTAGACATCCTTATTCTTGAGCTGGTCCCTTTCTCCTTTCTGCGTGGTGTGCAGGATTTTAAAAACTATCTTACAGTCAGAAAGCTCAATGAGTAGAGGTGCTTTGCCACCACACCTGAGGCCTGAGTTTGATTCCCAGATACATACCACACACATGGTCTGGATCATGAACTCAAGAGGACCAGAAACCATGTGGGTAAACAACTGGTCACCAGAAGCCGTGGGCTAATGACAGTAGCCCAAGCTGGTCAGATCGACTAGGCCAGAAATGATTAGGTGTCCACAGAGAAAGATGCTTAGAATAGAGGTCTGTTCACCTCCCCATGCTCTCCCAGACTCTAGGTCCTGGAAACAGGAGACAGGACATAGGGTCTGCAGACTCTTGGTGAGCACTGTGGTGTGTGTAACCTGCACATTGCACAGTAATGTCTTCAGCCTCTTGGCTGGATCCTACTGAGCTCAGCCAACCAGCAAGTCAGCTGAACATTTGAACCTGCTCAGTTATCAACTGTCCACTTGAACAGTATCGTTCTTTAAGTAGCTAAAAGGAGGATAGCCCTCTCTTTTGCAAGAATTTACCTTTCTTTTTTTTTTTAAAGATTTATTTATTTTACTTATGAGTAGACTGTAGCTGTCTTCAGACACACCAGAAGAGGGCATTGAATCTCATTACGGATGGTTGTGAGCCACCGTGCGGTTGCTGGGATTTGAACTCAGGACCTCTGGAAGAGCAGTCAGTGCTCTTAACCGCTGAGCCATCTCTCCAGCCCAAGAATTTACCTTTCATGGGCTCCTATTTACATAGTATTTACATTCCTGGTCTAGAGGTTTCTAAAAATCCCCTGTGGCCATAAACTGAACCTATCTAAATCCTTGTGACGGCCATGATTTAAATTTCCTGAGGAAATTATGTGATATTGTACCAAAGTTGTCCCCAGTTCACCCAAATGTATGCACAGATATGTGTGTTCGCAGCAGCATGTATGTGCACACACATGTGGAAGCCACAGAACAACCTCAGATGTCACGGCTTAGGCACCTTTCCCTTTGTTTAAGACATGGCCTCTCACTAGCCTAGAACTTGCCAAGTAGGCTAGGATGGCTGACCATCGAGCCCTGGGAATCTGCCTGTCTTGTCTCCCCAGCTCTGGGATTACAGATGCACTTCCATGCCCAGCATTGCTTGAACATGAATTCTAGGCATCACACTGAACTTCCCATGTTTTCGAGCCAAGTGCTTTATTGACTGAGATATCTCCCTGATTCTGATCTCCATTTTTAATATACCCTCTACATATTTTCAAAATTACAGAGATTAGGGCTTTAAGCTGTACAAACTTCCCATTTAGATGTTATAGTGTAGAACATGTTTGTGCACACACGTGTTAAGTACAGATCACAGAGGAACCCATCGTGTGCCTCTTGAGAAGGATGGTCATAATGACTTTCCTTTAAACCTCCTGTCCTGACCCCTGCCCCGTGGCCTGGTGTTCCCCCACAGAAGACCCCTTCCGGGCAAGTCTTCTGACCCCCAGGAAACCACTCTGGCTCTGACATGTCCATCCCTGGACCACTCACCGTGATCACCTTGTTTTCTAGATCTGCCCCTCCTGCCAAGCTGAATCCAAGGCCAGCACCTTCTTCCTTGTGTAAGATGGTGACGTGAATGCTGTCTAATTGCTGTGGGTGAAAATGCATACATTCACAAACACAGTACTGCAGCAGCATGAACAGTTTAACACATGCTTTAACACCACACTGGGTTGTTTTATTAAACACCAGCTGGGCCAGTACTACCACCTCCTCAGACTTCAGTTTCCTCACGCAAGAATTACAGGAAGCTTGGGAGGGTAAACAAATGTATGTAAAACAGCAAGCCCATATCTCTTCTGCTCCTACTCACCCACTCACACCCACTTCCCACAGGCTGGGCTGCATATTGCAAAGTCAGCTAGAGAGCCCTGCAGGCTGGTAGATGCTGCTTTACCGTGGCATTGTGAGACAAGGGCAGGATTTGGGCCAACCTCTCAGAGGCCAGTGCTGTTTCATAGGAGCTGGCTGCTCCATCTTCTACAGGCATAGCAGCAGTAAATGGCCCAGTTGGCATCTTGCTCTGTCATACATGCACATACAAATGTAAAACAGGAACACAGGCACAAACAGAAACTCCCAGTCAGGAGCCAGGACAACTCTCCTATACTAACCAAAGGCAGAGGCTCCCATTCTAGTCTTGAGCTGGATCCTGGAGCTCCAGTCCCCACAAGAGCCATGGAGGTCACATACATGGGCAAGGTGGACAGACATGAGTGACAGGCACAAAGAAGGTGGGCCAAACACATATGTGTATTAGGATTGGCAACCTCAGAGGAAGGCAGTCCAAGAGCTACTGGCTCATTCCCTTTAGACAAAACACTCAGAAATATAGGACTTATGACACACATGCACTTTAAAAGATCAAATAAATTTTGTTTTCAGGCCCATAGCTCTTGGGCCACTAGTTTGAATGTGGCACTAGGAAGTAACAACATGACAAAGCAGTTCATTGGCTGTGGGCTACCAGAGTCCCTGATTTGAAGGTCTTCTGTGATCTCTTAATGCAGAGTTCCCAGGTCAGAAAAGAAACCAGACTGTGAAGGTCTCATGGAACCACAGGGCCCATAGATACCAATTTATTAAGAGTTGTTGTTGTTTTAGTGGTGGTGGTGGTGGAGGTGTGTGTGTATGTGTATATGTGTGTGTGCGTGTGTGTTTTATTTTTTTGTTTTTTGTTTGACCTGTGGGTGGTTGCCATACTAGAAACAAAGTCTTCTACTGACACTTTAGATAGGCAACTCAGAACTTAGTTTTCTCCTCCCAACATACATTTTTTATTAACTCAGGTCTTAGAGGGACCAATGAATGGCTACAAGTGATTAGTGAGACCCTGGAAGAGGAAACCACAGCCCCAAGGCATTGTGGGTTCATCAGACTTAACAACCATACCTTTGACCTTGAAAGGGCAGCCATGACTCTTTCAATAAAAATAGAGTCAGTCCTTCCCAGTCTTCATTATCCCAGTGCAGGTATAGGGTATGGAGCCTAAGAAGCTTCCGGAGAGTGAGATCCACAAGGCCAATTCCTGACTGCCAGACCAGCTCTGGCTGGGCTATTTCCTCTCTAAACTCCATTGGCTGTGCTCATCAACTACATGGGAAGTGGAGCTTTCAGGATGATGTGACTGAAACACAAGGCCCTCCTGAGCTCACCTTGAGGTGGGCAGAGGAAATAATGAAGGCTTCAAGGAAAGAACTTACCTCATCTACACTCTTTACCACTGGCCGTGCTACAACATGTGCTTCTCTCTGGACACTCATGCCAGGTCAGTAGCCCATGGGATATTGGCATAGCACTGAGCATGAGCTTAGAGTCAGAGCACCCTGGCTCTGTGACCATGGACCTCCCTTCTCCTTCATAAAATGGCAAAAGATACTAGGACAATGGGCCTGCCCACACACACACACACACACACACACACACACACACACAACCCATCCCAGCTAAGAACAAGTGTTATCACTTGCTGTGTCAAGTGACATGGTGTCCCTCTACCACTGACAGGACAAAACCTGACCAGTTGCCAGCTAGCACCACAACAAACCTTAAAGCCCATGAACTTCTTTAGTTATATCCCCTCTGGCTCAGCTACGATGACAAACAACAGCCTTTGTCACTGCAGATGTGCACCCAGGCAACCTACCTTCAATGTTGCCTCATCTAGGACTCTCACTTCCTCAATGAGTTTTTTCAGTTCTTCTGCACTCAGCAAGGAGATAACTGACTGGCCGGCCTGAGAAGAACAGTGGTTCCTGTCCTCGGTTTCCCCGGGCTCTGAGAGACCTTCCGAATATTCTCTCAGCTCTGAAAGGCTTTCACAAGCAGAGATAACACAGTGTGAAAAGCAAGATTCTTGATCAACTCCATCCCGCCAGGGGCTCTGTGAGCTGCAAGCTATTCGGGAACTCTGTTGTATATGACATATCCACTCTCAGCACCACAAACAGTAAATAAATCACAGCTGATTCAAGAGAGAAGACCCAGCCTTGCAGCAGAAGACCTCAGATCCCCTACTAACCCTCACATATGTGAAACTGGTCGCATCCACCTCCTGACTCTAGTTAAAGAGGGAACAGGATGTATAAGCCAGGACTCTGATCACAGAGTCAGAGGTTGAGCTGAAACAGAAGTAAATATCCTACTCCCTCCCAGGTCCTGGGCCCATGTGAAAAGCAAAACAGATTCCTACTAGAGAGTATCTCCTGGCCTCACCCTTAAGTCAAGAGTGGGCCTTTCTTTTGTCTCCTGTATCTTTGTGGGCAGTTTACCGGGGGCCTGGTAATATCCCCCACTTCCCATCCCAGCCAAAGTCGGCTGTTATGTAAAGTACTCCTTAACATGGAAGACAGAACTCCAATGCACATGTGCACGTACACACATGCACGTGCACGCAATGAGATGGAATGATTTTTTAAGCAGTGTGTCTGAGAAATGTTTAAGTGCTATATAATGTAAAATAGAAAGAGGGATACGCTGGAGAGATCAAGCAGGGCACAGATACTCACTTGAGAGAGAACCCTGTGTCAGAGGCCACGGCCTCACCAAACCCCTCTGCGGCTGTGCTGTTGTTGCAAGGTGACTTTGGAGACACCCTCTCCTTGGGGATGCAGGTGATCTGGCCACAAGAGACTGAAGATGGAAGGCACAGCAGGGATTTCATGACAGCAGAAGACAGCTGGCTGCTGATGGAATAAAGTTTACTGGCCTTCTCATCCAGCAGCTTTGTCTCGCAGGACTGGGTCCTGGTCAGGGGGAAGCTCCGTGCCCGCTGACTTGGCATCTTGAGGCCTGGTCCTTGAGTATCCTCAGTTTGTGTAGTCAACAGTCTCAAGAGGGGGTCTGGAGACAAAGCTTTTGGGCTGGGTCGCTGACCTGGGGGAGGAGACTCAGACACACCTGGGTCCCTGACCTCTGAGGAGTTAGGGAAGGTTGTGAACGTAGGCTCTACCTCTGTCTGCCTGTGCTTAGCAGTTGCTGTAGCCCCTTGACCCAGGAGACCAGAAAACCGCCCCCCATCTTGCTTTCCTGAAAGTTTGGTAGTCTCCCCAGAGCTGGGCTGCAGACTCAGTCTCTGGACTCCTCTATCTGGCAATTGTGAGGAGCCAAAGTTTTCAAAGGAACTGATTCTCTGCCTGATGGAGGAGGAGGCCTGAGACTGTGACCCTGGGGGGTCCCTAGAAACTGGTGTTGGCTGAATGGCTGAGGCTTCTTCTGGGGATCTTCTGGAGTCTGGGACACGATTCCTCAGACCTTTCAAGCTCTGCCGAAACCAAGCTGGCTTTGGGGCTACAGGGGGCCCCTTCTTCACAGTGCTGCCATCTGCTGACTTGTAAACTCTGGGAGCACCATTGGCAGTGTCCATTTTTGACAGGCCCCCCTCTGGGTGGCCCTGTGTCCCATCCTCTTCACCAAGGCTGGTGTTGGGCTGTAGTGGCATATGGCTATGGTTCTCACTCATGATAGGGCTAAATAAGTTTTTGATGCAGTCGGAAATTCTAACCCAAGGGTCTTCAGCGGTGGTATCAAAGCTATAGTCCATCCGCGCCTGTCTCTTCAGCAGTGGGTGTTTTCCTGGGGATGCTGGAGTCTCTGGTGAGCAGAAACAAAGCCAAACCTGAGCATTATACTCTGTTGGGGGATTTTCTTCCTAAATTCAAGTTACAGTGCTGAAGAGCTCAGGAACAGAGACAGTGAACGTGGTGGGCGCTGGTGCCAAGGGCTGTCACCTAACTGGGGGACCAACAGGCAAAACTGGAGAAACAGAGGAGAGTGCCATGACCATCTAAACATCTTAGAACTAGATGTGTTCCTTGAAAATATCTGCTGTCATTTGACAAGAAAGGACTCTAGCAGTCAAGAAGGATGAGTGGCCATGGTTGTCAGAGTCAGGTAAAACCCCATGTCACCTGACTTCTCACTCTAATGTCCTCTCCAACGTCTAAAATAGTCACACAAGTAATCTACCAAAAAAAAAAAAGAAAATGTAAAGTGAAAACAATACTTTTGCCTTTTAAACTTCCACATCACAAGTCTCAAGTTGGTCACCATATTTGGACTCTCTATGCATTTCAAAAGCAAGAAGAGTGGTTACGCCCACTGGTAGAGTGTTTAAAGCTTACTGGGGTTCCCTCATTTCATAGGCCTATCTCATACCTACGGACTTGCCTTTTTTTTTTTTGGAAATCACAAAGTCATGTGAGTATGACACTCTGTCCACACTCAGGTCATTGACCAGGTTGCTTGAAAAATACATTTCTCAATCAAAAGAATTGGTGAAACTGTTCCAAGGAGAGAAAGCTGTGGCACTGGCTTTGAACTTTGGCTGTACATTGGACTGAAGGATCCCTTTCTGGGTTCTGAGTTGATATGCATGGGCTATATCTTGGGCAATAAGGATGTGGTAAACCCCATGAGGAGTTTCATCATCCACTTTATGCCCATGATGTTCTCAGGCTGCCATGTCCACGGGACAACATGGCAGAAGCTTTCTCAGAATAAGATAACCTTAAACTGACATCTACCTGCATGGGTGGGAGAGACGCTGCACTCAACTCCCTTTCTGAGGAACAGAGAAGGTTGGTGCATGAGCCCTAGCAGTCAAAAGGGAAGTCACTGAGCCATTCTCTGTGTTCACCATGCCTCATCCTTCTCTGTGTACAACTAGGCTGCTTGGACTTCATTTTAAAGACAGTCTTTATATGAGAATGCACCCTCATATGCGGAACACTGCTTCCTCCTATGTCCTGTCACAGTGCCTAGCCTCAAGGGAAGTAGAACTCAGCTGATACCAAAGAGGACCCATGCATGATCATGAAGGCCTGGGTGGGTGCTAGTGACTATGGGACTTTAGCAAGGAAGTCTGGCCCTCTCAGCCTCTCTCTACATTTACAAAGTATTCAGCTGTAACTGGCTGATGTGGTAAGAATGAAAGAGTCCAAGGTTCTACAGGCAAGTCCTCTGTAAACATGGGTGTATCTTCAATAAGGTGACTAAGAGAAGGAAGTGTGGTCAGGTGGACTCTCTCCTTTGGTAGGGCACCTCTCTGGGTGTCTGGCTGAGATATCTAGATCATTCATAATGCCCTTAACTCTCCAGAGTCCTTCACATGCTTGGGGAATATGGTTTGTAGCCATCCTATTTAACCCTTTGTGACACTGGGAGCTCCTCAGGTCAGGAAGGGGTCTGAGGCATCCCTTCCTCCTTTATCCCTGGCAGCAAGCACAGCCTCACACATCTACCATTCACCGTGTGCTAGCTACAGTGAATCACATATTATGATTCTCTGGGGCCTTTAATATCTGCTCACTAGTGAATGAGCTGACAAAGGTAAAGTCCATTGCCCAGAATCACAGCTAACAATGGGTAAGCCCATTGTTCTTTCTAGTAAGCTGCTAAATAACCAAGATACCAGGTTGGGTTTACTGAAATACCACTTGGATCTACCATTACTATCCACCTCCTCGACCCGGTGACATTCAGCAAGCACTGCTCCGGCTTTTCCCTTGCTGCACTCTCAGATTTGGGCATAATGGATGAAACGTGACATCTTACTGACACTCAGCTGCTCAGAGTAGCTGGGCTATTATTATCTTTGGGCATCTGATCATTTAGACCCTCAGGAATAGCCCACATTCCCAACACCAACACCCCAGAATCACTGCTTCAACCAGGAAGCGTATTTATCACTCTAAAGAATACTTCCACTGTCCTCTTGCTCATGCACTTCAGGACGCCTCACTGTCCACCAACCCCAGTCACAGGCTGCATCCACTGTACCCATGCAAAACACTGACCTCACACCAAACTCTACCTTCTACTTGATCCATAGAACTTTCTCCAGAAAGATCTTCCTTCTGGAAGATCCCTATGGTGGCTCACCTGGGCTGGCACTCCTCCTTGGCTCTCCATCTGTGGAGGATGAAGTCTGCGTGCTGGCTGCAGGTCCTGGGCAGCAGGCAGCGGTGCAGGGGGTTCTCCCTGCAGTGTCTTCCTGTAGCAGCAGCGGCAGCAGCTCTCTGGTTTCCTGTGGTGTAAACAGGAAGCCAGACTGTGTCAAAACGGTAGTCTACAGCTGCGAGAAGGCAAAGCACTCTTTGATTAGGTCTTGAAAGTGAATACTCAGACACCTTTAGAGGGAAACTCACAGCAGCCATGAGAAAGGGGTCTCTACTCTCCTGGGAGGTTGCTGTACAGCTAACTCCTCTTAGATGCTCCAGGTATGCCTAGGCTTCCACTGACCTGTTGTGTCCAATAAGGCCATGCATCATAGACACAGAAAATTACCGGCTGTCTGTGATGGGCATAAGAGGTGGGGATAAGAAATGTGCTGGCCCATTTTTGCGTAAAATAGCATGTTGGCCAACTATCTGACCCAGGGAGGTACACACAGGGGCCAAAGGAACTGTCTTCTAGTGTTGCCTAAGTTAAGACCCTAAGCCCCCTCAGAAGAAAAGCATGTCCATTGCTTGCCTCACTGGTTTTAAGTTCTTTAAATTACATTAGTCATTGTTTATTTATTGTGTTCACAGTACAAACCTAAGTATCAGAGGACAATGTATAGGAATCGCTTCTTCTACCACATGAGAACTGAACTCAAATCATCAAACTTGGCAACAAGCACAATTACCCATTGAGCCTTCTTGCCAGACCCAATTTTAATTTCGTTTGAGGCAAGGTCTTATGTATCCTAAGCTAGCTTCAAGCTCTTGGTGTAGCCAAGAATGTCCCAAGGGCATGGATTCAAGCCTTGTACCGCCACACTGTTTTATATGGTATTGGAAGTCAAATCCAGGCTTCTTTTCTACTAGAAAAACACTCTACCAACTGAGTTCCACACTGAGATTTCCCAGCTTAGTGCCTAATCAGCACTCAACTTCTGGCTTCCTTCTGCAGCACCTAGGGTGACACCATAAATTTATTGCAGAATGTTTTCCCTCTGGAGAGGGCTGCCACCTTAGAATTCTCCTTAAAACAGCCCTGTGAGGAGCTGGACCTCCATCTAGTATTTAGGTACAGTAACCACAAAGCCTGAGTGAGCTTCAGGGGCCAGAAGCACAGAGTCAGCAGAAGGCATGTTGAACCTCAGTAGCACAGAAGCCTTGCTAGAGAAATGCTTTGCATCTGGTTCTGGAGCAAAGCTGAGACTTTTCTAGGCAACCAAGCATGATAGCAGGCATGGTGTCCTCTAGAAGAAAAGGCAAAGCCAGGGCCCATATAAATGAGACTTTTGATGTGTGTGTGTGTGTGTGTGTGTGTGTGTGTGTGTGTGTTTCTACACAGAATTTACTCAGGCAAATGTTTCCTGACTCGGCACTTGGTGAATGAGGGGAGAGGGAGGAGGTGAGGCGAGAAGATGAGAAGATGAGAGATGGGGACTCAGCAGAGAAGACAAAATCAATTTCTTAAATGTGAGTGTCATTGTGAGACAGTGTGAATGCCCACAGAGCCCCCACAGAGGCCATAGCGGGCATCAGATCCACAGGAACTGGAATTACAAGCAATTATTAGCCTCTGTGTAGGTATTGGGAATGGAGCTTGGATCCTTTAGAAGAGCAGCCAGTGCTCTTGAGTCATCTCTCCAGGTCCATGGGAACTATCTTGAAGGTCATTTGGGTACAGGAAATTGGGTTGCTTTCAGTTACATTAAATGTGAAATACGTTATACATATCTGGTTGAGAAGGGTCTTAGGACTCTAGAGAGAAAAAGCTACAGGCAGAAACAAGAGAAGAAGGTAGGAGAAAAGAAGGGGAGAGGGAGAAAAGGGAGAGAGAAGAGGAATTGAAAATGGAACCACGGACAGTAAGATCTATTGAGACAGGTCCAGGAGTGGCCAAGGATGTGTTAAGAATGGTGTAGAAGGGTAATTGCTTCCTGTTTTCTGTCAGACTAGAACCCTGTCTTTGTGATTTCTCTGCCAGCACAACAATGCTCTGTTGGTTGTGTGAATAAGTTACATAAGGGTCTGCTGGCCACGTGGGACGATGCAGAGAAGACAAAAGAGTAGCCACAGAATGGCCTTTGTGTTAATGTTGACTGTGTTGCTAGTGTGGGCAGGGAAAGAAGCCAAAGGCAAGACAGATTGCTCAAGATATGGGATGCTAAACCAAGAAAGCAGAGAGACAGAGATAGAAATAGAGACAGAGACAGAGAGACTGACAGGCAAAGAGTGTGTGTGCGTGCTCGCACGTACATGTGTTTATATGTGTCTGTGTGCTCTCTTAAGCACATTGGCTCCTTGCCTGGCCTTCTCTACAGAACACCTGCTTCCTCCCCTGGCTGTCTTACTTGGCAATGCTCTCTGCCCTACATGTGGCCCCACCCAATCAGGAAGCCATGGAGACTCATCAAGGCACCTGTTCTCCTTTCCTAGATCTGCAGAAGGAAAGCAAGATGTTTAACCTTTCATCATCCTCTTTCTGATTTCCCTTCTAGACTCAGTCTCAGGCCCAGAAGCAATGAAGTATTTGCTGAAGGAGGAGTCAGGAAAGCACATCCATAGTATAGTCTGCCCTCCCTGGTTGCTACTCAGCTCCACCCCTTCAGCTGCATGAAAGTCTGTACTTCCTGTTTGGTAACAGCTCCTCCTTCACTGTGTCTTCAGCAGGGAACTCAAGAATTTCCTTCCCCAACCACCTCATTGAAGCTTGTCAATATGCAGTTTGGTTTCTTCTAGGGGATTTCCAGAGGCCTTACTTTACCCGTAGCCACCCTCGCTGCACCCCTCAGCAATGCATGCTTAAGTAAATTCCTCTTCTGTATAACTGGGATTCTCATCCTTGGACCCTGGGAAGGATGAACTAAAAGAATATGCATGAGCATATCTAGCAGAATCCCTACGGTGGTTTGAGTAGGAATAGCCCTCAGAGCCATATGTTTAAATGCTTGGCCCATAGGGAATGGCACTATTAGGACGTGTGGCTTTTGGGGGGGGGGTAGTTGTGGCTTTGTTGGAGGAAGTGTGTCACTGAGGAGGCGGGCTTTGAAGTCTCATATGCTCAAGCTATGCCCAGTGTGGCAGTCTCCTTCTTCTGCCTGCAGAGCAAGATGTAGAACAAAGCTCCTTCTCCAGAACCATCTCTGCCTACCTGGTGCCATGTTTTCCACAATGACAGGAATAGACTAAACCTCTGAAACTGTAAGCCAGCTCTAATTAAATGTTGTCCTTTATAAGAGTTGCTGTGGTCATGGTGTCTCTTCACAGCAATAGAAACTCTAACTAAAATAGTGTCCTTTGCTAAAAGCACTCAAGTTTCAGCAGCTGCCTTCCTGTCTATCCACCATCCTTGAGGAGTAAGGATAGAGAAAGGTCTTGACAGGGTGATGGGGAAATAACCACTTCCAAGAAAAGGCATGGTGCTGGAGCCTGCTATATACTGAAGGGAAGATGTAAGTCTCACAACAGCCTGTAGAGGGAGCCACTCAAAAAGCACAAAGTAGCAGCTAAGGACAGCTAGACTTAGAGAGGATGGTTTCCCCAGTCTCCCCACCTACAGGAGGCAAAGTTAATTTCTCACGAACGTCCCATACTCCGACCAGCAATCATCCTCCCTCTCTTCAGTTATTTAGGTGACTACTTGTGGTAAGCAGAGCATCTCAGATTCCTGGGCTCAGCCTGAACCACTGACGCGTGAGCCATGTGACCCATGAGTGTTACTGCCAACAGCTGTCAGTCCTGGAACTTCCGTTTGGGTTCTGCGAAGCTTCGTATGTCTCTGCACAGTGGGCTTAAAGAGAGCGCTTCTCTATGCCAGAGTACAGGAAACCTGTAGACATATCTAATGCTCAAGGGCAGCTGTGCTGTGCATGTTGCGGGGGACACACGTCCCACTGCGCACACCCTCCTACCTGGCTGCAGGTGGGCAAGGTGTGCCCAGAAGGGTCTGTGACCTTCTCTTTCTCCTCCAGTTTCTTCTGTGGCTCGCTGTCATTTTTAAAGTATTTTCTGGGTGGAGGCTTGGGTTTGGAGGATGTCGGCTTTCTCACCAAAATCTCAAAAGATTTCTTCAGCCTCAGTGGTGGGTGGCTGTCTCTTTCCAAGCTCTCAGGAAGGGGTGGGCTCTCCTGATGAGGCCTGGGTGGGACCCCTGGGCACGGCTCTTGCTCCTCCCCTGGGGGCAGGCTGGGACTGTGTGTGCTGCCTTCCCTCTCAGAAGGCTGTGGCTCCGCACCTGCACTGCAGGGACTTCCCCCTGGTGACCCAGACATGTAGCTGCTGTCACTGCTGGATCGGACCATGATCTTCTGGGCCCTTCGATGTGGAGGCGCTGAGTGCTTCTCACGTTCTTTCTCCAAGGTGGGCCGCCCATGCCAGCTGCTCTCCAGCCTTTTGACACCTGCATGGCAAGCATAAAGAAACATCCTAGCTGAGCCTCAAAATACCAGACTAGAGGACTGCAGGCATCACCCTGTACACCCCACTGCTCAGTGGAAGACTTGGAGCCTGGGCAGCCTTGGGTTCAGACTACAATGACTTTTACTTTGAGTCGAGAACGTCATTCAACCTTTCTGAGCCTGCATGTAACAGCCACAGAGAGCCACCATTCACACCACACAGCAATACTATTCACGCGAGAGCTCGGTCTCCCAGCTGTGGGAAGACTGGTGACCAGCTTCTAGTTGTGAGCCTCTCCAAGGCTTTGCAGCTACAGAGAGCTACCATGCCAAAGTGGGGGGATGTCTTTCAGGGTCTGGTGGAGGTGAGGGCAGTTTATACAGATCTACCCATTCCTGCCAACTCATTCTGACTTGAGTGGGTCATGCTTGCGGCAGAGCCCCAGCACTGTCTGACGTCAGTTCCACTAAGCTCTACTCCTCTGTTAAACTCCCTTCTACAGGAGCTGATCCAATCCCAAAAGACATCTTACATGCTGCACTCTACCTGGGATGAGCCTAACACTCCACTTCTGTGTGTGTGAAAGGAGAGGCAATTCTACCACTGCTAAGTTCTCTTTGAAGTTCAAGAAAGAAAGAAAACATTTGGAGGCACTTTGAACCTTCCACTTGAAGAGGTACCATCTTCTTCCAACAAAAGAAGAGCAACCACAGCCCACACCCGATGGTTTTCTGGACACTGGCATCTCCACATCTCTAAGATGCTGGTTGTTTTCTAGTGACAAATAGTCACAGGTACCCCTTTTCCTGAAGCTGCGACTCAAGGCACTGGGAGCTGCAGAGACCTAGCGACTTTTGGATTCATTCAGTGGAACTAGGGGAGCCTAAGGGACTCTGATGAGAAAACACCAAAGCCCGTGGGATTCCAATCCAAACACATTTTAAAGGAAAAGCTTTTGTTTTATCTCAGACACAGAATAACACATCTTTATTTGAGAGACCTAAGTCACTGAAGGAAGGCATAAAAGCTAACATTCCCCTGCATCTGATCACCTTCTCCTCTGCTGCTATCAACAGCAGCGACAGTGTTGGGGATGGGAGGGGTTCCCTGTCACTCCCCTGCGCTTCTGTACATATGGGATACCTGGAGCCCTGAGTAGGACATGGTAGAAATAAAACGGGGCCCTGCCATTTCCTCTGAATATTTTCCACATACTTCAACTTCCTTGCCAACATCAGGTTGTACTAGCATATGGATGTCCCAAAGTGACCTGGCTAATGTCCAAAGGCTAAGCACAGGAACCACTTAGCAAACCAGGTCCCTGACCAGCTTCCCCATGTACTGGTCACATAACTTTGGCAAAGAGCCTTCCAGAGCCTTGCTTGTTCTGATAATATGTACATAAAATTAGATGTGAGGATGTGGTGAAATAATACATTACATTAAGATTAATTAGCAATTACCAGTACCTTTTATTACAGAATAGGGATTGCAAATTTGAAGCCTATAGGAGCACTATCTGGGCAAGGCCTACAGATGCATCTAGCAGACAATGAAAGGGTCAAAAATGACTGCAGAGCACCTGCCACATTTAAATTTGCCCACACAGGGGAAAACAACAAAAAAAAAAACCAGTGAGCCAAATTTCACTGGCGGGCTCCTGTCTTTCAACTATCATGCAGTGCCAAGTGTGCTCACCATGACTGCGCTCATGGTGCTGAGGTAGAGGGTGGGTTAATGGCCAAACCCCAAGCTTTCTTTCTAAGGAGACAAAGTTTCTCAAGTAAACTCACCACTTCTCTTACCTTCCAAGCTCCACTGGTGCCTGTCCTTCCCAAACTTGACACCTTCCACAGCCTGAGCCACAGCTTCCTTGAGTTGCTGTTCAGAAACCTGGAAAACATCCATGACCAGCTCAAGCGAGAAGGGAAGGCAGGTGCAGCAGATTCTCTCCACTCTGCAAGAGCTGACATATCAGCTTCCGGAAGTGCCCTGGACAACACCCCACCCCACAGGGTCTTCCTGGTGTCGATCAGTGTCCATCAATAAAGGTGTCACCAGCAATCACCTCGGTTCTCCCTCCAACCTTCTTCTCACCACTGCAAAACTCCCAGCACCCACCTGGTGGCTAACAATTGTTTATAACTGTAGTATCAAGGAATATGACACCCGCATTTGGTGCCCTTGTGTACTGCATGAACGCAGTGCACAGACAGAAGCAAGCAAACGCCTGTACACATAAAGTAAAAAACAAACAGTCAAATGTGAGTCTAGGAGTCAAACAGACTTTTACCCCATCCCAGTTTCTTCATAGATTAGACACATACACTAAGACACACAGCTTAACCTTCTAAATCTCAATTTCTTGTTCTGTAAACTATAACAATAAAACCTTCACCGTCTGGAAAGAAGGTATTTTACAAAATAAATTACTGGTGATATGGTAAACAAAAGATAAAAAAAATGATAAATAAACCTCCTAGCCTGAAGAGATGAGTCAGAAGTTAATAGCACATTCTACTCTTGTAAAGACTTCAGTTCCCAGCAACCATGCAGGGTGACTCACAACTGCCTGCAGTGATTCCAATACTCCTGGCCTCTGAGGCACTTGCACTCCCATGCACACACCCACACACAGATACATACACACACATGTAATTTTAAACAGTAAAATAAATGATAAAAAAGTAGTTAACATCAAATTTTTAAGGTATGCATTCTAAGACATAGTCAACAAACTGAAAAGACAACTCTCAAATGAAAAAAAATGCTTACAAATCATATATCTAGTGAAGATATAAAACCCAGACAATAAGGAACAGTAACAAAAAACCAAAATTCATTTAAAAAAAAAAATAAGCAAAAGACTCGGGTAGACATTTCTCCAGAGAAGATATACAGATGGTCAAGAAACATGTGAAAAATGTTCGATTGCACTAACCCTGAACAAAAATCTCAATCACACCCATGAGGGCAGCTACTCAAACAGACAAACAAACAAAAACAGAAAAGAATAAATCTTGGGTCCAGAGAAAGGCCTCTGTGGTTCAAAAAGCTTACTGCTCTTTCAGAGGACCTGGGTTTGATTCCCAAACTCACAGTGAACACGTCCAGGGCATTCCGTGCCCTCTTCTGGCCTTTCCAGGCACTGCATTCATACACACACACACACACACACACACACACCACATAAAAATAAAATAACAAGTCTTGGCAAGGGCACAGAGAAATGAGAATTCTTGTGTCCTGTTAATGAGGATGTGAAGTGGTTCAGTGTCTATGGAAGACAGTATAGAAAGTCCTTAAATAATTAAAATAGAATTATCAGAGGAGCCACATCTGAGCATATGCACAAAAGACAAATAAATAAGCAAACAAATACCAGGTGGCTCATGCCTCTAATCCCAGTACTCAGGAGCATGAGACACCAAAAGTATAAGCTTGCTTCAAGTTTGAGGTCAGCTTGAGCTACATGGTGTCAGGACAGTGTTAACTACAGCATGTGAGACTCTGGTCTCAAATCAACAAGAACTGAAAAGATATCACAAAGCCATGTGTATACCTCATGTTCTTTTTTTTTTTCTATTATTACAATAGTCCATCGTAGAAACAAGTAACTCTCCATTGAAAGCTGGGTGCCAAAAGAAATGGCAGCACATGCATACAAGGGGAGCATTAGCCAGCCTTAGAGAGGAAGGTATATGGCACAGGTTGTGGCTTAGATAAACAGTGAGAGTGAAAAGCTAAATGCCCTAAGGCTGTAACAAAAGAACAAATGAGTCATGGTTGTGCTTATAGGAGGTATGGAGGCAAAACATACCAAGTGATTACTAAGAACCCTGTGGAGGGAATTTTTTCATGGGTAGAATTCAGTTTCTCGAGACAAAAACGTGGTGGTGGTTGCATAACTGTGTTGGTGACCTTCATACCACTGAACTACACCCCTGACTGCCTGCTTCACTGGCTAATAAGCTGTCCTGAAGACAACTGTTTCGTAGCTTCCTTTTCCTTTCAAGCCTCCATTTTGTCATCTGTGAGTTGGAGTGGGGAACAACACAATAGCTTTAGAGCTTGGCAATCCCAACAATCCCAACCAATTCACACGGAGGAAACAGTGAATAAACAGTGGGCATGGCTGTCACCAGGTCACCTAAGGTGGTCTCACCTACCTTGGCATGGCGTCAAGTCTCAAGCCTAGGTCTAGCCTGGAACTCACAGAAGCATCAGCCCTCAGAGTTGCTGGCTATGGAGTGTCTCTATCTTGACATCCCAGAGACATCTAAGCCCCATCATGTTACCCCCAACTCCTAGGTCATTCTGTCCTATTCCAATCCCTTAGTCATAGTCTGTCTCTTAGCCCAGAGCTAAGGAGCGAGGAGCCACTATGGCTTCTCATTCCTTCTTCTCTTGTCTCTGCCCATGCCTTCTGTGTAGCTCAAGACCTAACCGTCTATTCCTTTCTTCAAAAGATTCTATACTCTACCCTGTTCAAAGGTTGGAACAATAAAATATGAATCTATTGCATCTAGAGCTAATGGCCTATAGCTCCTCACTGGATCCAGAAAAGAACACAGATCCATCAGCAGTGTGAAAACACTTGTACAATTCCAGCCAACATCAGTTCTCACTCTTGCCTGGTCCACAAAACCTGCCATCCACTTACTAGCTATGGCTCATCCCTTCAGACTCTGACTTTGAACTTTGTGCTCCCACTTACTAGAGTGATTTTCTGCAAGCTCTGTCTAGAGAAACCTAACCTCTGTGACCTGTGGTTTATTGAGGCCTCCTCTCCTGTGTAGTGTCTTTATTGAGGCCATGAGCTTATTCTGGGCTCCAGACTATAAATTTGCTCGCCCCTGAATCTTCATGGCTGAGATCCATATATTTTCACTGAGAGTGCCCACCAGATGCACACACAAATAGATCTCTTGCACTTGCTACATGGGACTCTGGGTTTGTCTTCCTGTCCCGAAACTTGTAACTCAGCTATAAAATTTTCCTAAGTGGATATTGTTTCTACTGTGTAGGAGTTTGTCAGTAGGTCCCTGCTGCAGAGATTTGTTCCCACAGAAAGTCTGAAAGAGTTTGGAGGAGTACATGTCAAACCCCAGTCAGCATTGTCTCTGTTTCCATCAAGTTCTTGCACTGACTTTCATACTAAATGAATGAGCCTGGACAGAGAAAAGCCCAATGACACATTACCTGTGGGTCCGGATGTCGGCTTACGATGATGGGAACTGGGCCAGGGTCACAGTGGCTCAAGATTGTGTAGACTTCATTGAGGGTCATGCAGTGCACTGGAGAATCATTGATTTCCACAATCTCATCACCACACCTGCAAAAGCACCCACAGGAGCCTCAAAAATACTAACAACTATGCCAGAAAGAAGGTCACCTCCCAGGAACCCACTCCTTGCCAGGCAGTTCATAACATCTCAGTGAATAGACTTTCTTTATTACTTGAACAGAATTCAAAACAGGGTTTGTCAATGCAGCAATCCACTCCTGTCACTATGGACCATCCAGGCCAGTGTTTCACATCCAGAGCAGTCAACATAGACAGCAGTTCACCTGTTACTCTCCCCTCCTTCTTCCATTGACCTGATCAAGATGGAGGTCATGGTTTACCCTCTCTAGCTGACCAGCCACAACATAATTCATCACATCCTAGGCCTTACTGTCCTCAGAAGTAGAGTTTTCTGGAGGAAGGACTGGGCAGCATGTGCTAAACGTAAAGAAATCACCGAGGAAGGATGCAACAGAGGTCCTTGCAAAGAGAAGCAAGAACAGCAGCCAAGGGAACTTACTTTAGTTCCAAGATGGGTGTTGCTGGTACTGGTAACTGCTGTGATTTAGAATGGTACCCTCTGAAGGTCTTTGCACTGAAGGCTTAATCCTCTATGGGCACTATTGAGAGGTGGTGAAACTTAGGAGCCAGGGCCCAGAGTAAGCCCTCTGGTTACTGGGGATTTGTCTTTGCAGGGACCACTCTGATTCTGTTCTTGCCTCTCTGTTAGCATTCCAGACAAGAGGTGAATACTTTGTTCTGTCTCCTCTCCCTGTCATAAAGTGTTTCCTCATCACAGGCCCACATGCAGTGGGACTGGTCAGACACACATGGATTTTCCAGAACTGTGAGCCAAAATAAACCTTTCTTCTTATAAGTTGATTGCCTCAGATATTCACTACAGTAATAGACGTCTGGTTAACACAATCACTGAAACGGAAAAAGAACAGAGGTGGAAAAGACAGGATTGTATCATATTGTTGAAAATTATCCCGGCTAGTCCTATGGCAACTTGGCACAAGCTTCACTCATCCAGAAGGAAGGAGTCTCAATTGAGAAAATGCCTCCAGAATATTACGTTATAGGCAAACCTAAAGAGCATCTTCTTAATTAGTGACTAATGTGGGGAGACCAAGCTCATTGCAAGTGGTGCTGCTCCTGGGCTGGTGGTCCTGGTTCTGTAAGAATCAGGCTGAGTAGACCAGTAAGCACCATGGCCTCCTCCATGGCCTCTGAATCAGGTCCTGCATCCAGTTTCCTGATTTTCTTGAGTTCCTGTCCTGACTTCCTTCAATGGTGACCAGTAATGTGGAAGTATAAGTCAAATAAACCCTCTCTTCTCCATGATACTTTTGGTCATGGTGTTTCATCATAGCAATAGTAAGCCCAACTAAGACATGACCCAACTCCTTCCACTGTCACCAATGGAAAAAAGGGCACAAATGGTGAAATGACTTTCCTGTTACAACCTATATTGGGGAGGGACACTTTTCTGTAAAGGTCCAAGAGTAAATGTTTTGTTTTGCGAGACACGCTGTCTGTGTGACAAATGTTCAACTCTGTCATTTTAGGTGACAGTTGCAGCCATAGACAGCAAACAAGAACAGTGCATGACTGTGTTCAAATAAAACTTTAGGGGAAATGAAGGAAATTGGTAGTTGTTTTCAAGTTACCAGCTGGGTTGGAATGAGAACTTGAGTCTCCTGACTTTGCATCCCCAGCTTCCTCCTGTGTTTCTTATCTTGCCAAAACGATTCACATTCTCTAGATGTGTATTTTTAATAGATTTTTGGATTTTGAATAATTGAAGACTCCTGCCATGCAACACGAATAGTCCCTACCCCACGGTGGGTCTCTGATAGGGGCAGAAGAGATAAAACAATCACCCTAACTCTGAACTTGGGTCTGCCAACCCTTCAACAAGGTGCCCTGATTCAGCCCTGCAGCTGAGCCCCTATGTCTGCAACGGTGTCCCAAGCACAGTAGCAGTGGTTCTCCTGTAGATGGCAGCACAGATCTATTCCTAGCTCAGCACCTCTATCCTGACCATCACACTGGGGGAAAAAAAATGAAAAACAGGACAAAACCTTCCTGCTTAGCAAAAGTGTGTCCTAGCAACAGATGCATTTATACCAATGGCAGCTGTTAGAATAGCTGCAAAAGTATTGTGATATGCTAAACTAAGATAAATTTCTACCCAATCAGATCACTTACTGATTGCAGAAGTTCTTTTGTAGAGAGGTATCTATCTAAAACTGTTTTGCTTCTCTCATTAAAAACATGCATGCACACAGCTGGTTTGCTTAAAACACTTCTGTTTGCATGTAAAGCTCACAGGTAAACCTCAGAGTTGCCCATTTGTCTGTTGAATCTGAGTTAAAATATACTTCCTTTTTATTTGCCCTTGCAGCCTGACATTCTCAGAAGTCATGTTCCTTTAACTGTTACATGCACACAGACTTCTTAGGAATCAGTAACACTGGACTTAGCAGCTCTGGTGTAGGGCTGTGAAGACTGTGTATCCCTCTGTTGAGGTTTAGTCTGCTGCTACATACTGGCCCTCAAGATCTGGTTGCCCCTGTCTAGGAGATTCTCATGTGTACCAAGTGATGTTCTGTCACCTTGCCCCCTAAATTATCCCTGAGTGGTCAATAAAGATGTCTACAGCCTGTAGCTGTGCAGAAGAGAGATAGGCAGGGTTTGGGTTCCCAGGCTTGGGGGTCTGAGGCAGAGACCACCAGGTGGAAAGGAGAAGAGAAGGGATGAGGATGCCATGTGGTAGGTGGGTTGTGAGAGCACAGCCACGAAGGACAGCCAGTTGTAGTAAGAGCAGCCCAGGTAGAACAGGCCAAGTGATATCTTGGGACTGTTAATAGGAAATAGACAAAACAGCTTAGAGCCCAGTTCTAGTGCTTTTTAAGGCTTGTTATAAACGTAACGGTTTTGTGTCTTATATTAGGGAAGAAAATAATCTAAGGTGGGGTTGAAAACACATAAGTTGTATTTACCACACCAGGTGATTGACATGCAGCTGCTGGGGGCATAACTGAATTAAGTCTGAATCATTTGCCGTGTCTCCTGAGATCAACCCAAGATACTCCTAAAGGATGTCTTCCATGCTGTAAGCCAAGGGTCTAATCAGAAAGAGAAATGAGGACTCACCTCAGCCGTCCATCGAGATGTGCCACGGATCCTGGTGACAGTGTGTGAACAAAGATGCCTGAGATGCACTGGAAGTAGGGGATGCTGCACAGACCAATCCCAAGGCCAACACCTGCCTCTGGAATGCAAAATGGAGGAAGAGTGGAAGGTGTGAGCTTCCCTGGGATGGGGGACTAGCCTATTAGGTGCCTCTGACCCCTGACATCCTGGGTTAGTCAAGTGTCCTGGTCATGACATTCATTCCACCCCTGTGTGTGCAGTGTCACTATGCACAGGGGCCATTTAAGGACCAAGTGATGGCTGAAGGAGGCAGTGAGGAGGGGGTGTAGTAAGGTCAAGTGGAGAAACACTAGGAAGTGAGAGAGGGTAGACTGTGGGCAGGGGATAGAGGAATGTAAGCCAGAGGAAGCAGGAAGAGGGGAGGAGACAGTGATCTCTACAGGAAACTCGTGAGGATGTGTTAGAGAGTGACAGCAGCACACCCCTTTAGGGACTACACTTAGTGTAAGCCATGGATGACAATAAAGAGCCAGGGTGAGGAGATGGAACTGAGAATGGGCTAGCAGAAACAGCCCAGGCATAGGCTGGAGGCTGGAAGGAGTGCACCATGTTGGAGTAGGATCAGAAAGGCCAATGTGGGGAGATGGACCCAGAGGGCATGGGTCCCAGGCAAACAGGAATGCAGGATGCAGAGAGAGATGAGGTGTCACAGGGCAGGGATCAAGGGCCAGACTCAATAGGCTTTGTATGCACAGGTATATAAAAACAAACTGTTTGAGAAGAGATCTATTGGGCAGTCAGGCATGATTTAACTTCTGTCTTTAGTAATATGCCTGGCTTTACGAGGAGAGATAACTATGGAAGGTTAAGAATGGAAGAGCAACGGTGATTGGAGAGGTCCAGGAGGTAAAGAGAGCAGCAGAGCTGAAACAGGAGTGCATGGAATATATTCCAAAGGGACAGAATACAAGGATCGGATGGAGAAAATCTCTCTAAGGCAGTCTTGAACCCAGGGACTGGTGGGTGACCGGCTGCTTTCAAACAAGAACCAGACCTATGAAGTCCTGCTCTACAGGCACCCATGGTGTCTACCAAGGTGGCTGAGAAGATGTGAGAGGAAAAGATGGTTGCATGGGGAACATGGGTCCCAGGCAAACAGGAATGCAGGTGATGTTAGGGCCATGGGGACTTCCAGCATGGCAGGGGACACAGAGGGTTTGCTAGATTGGAAAGGCCTTAGAAATAAAATATGGTGGCTAAGAAGGACCAAATGGAAGGTCCACTGAATAAGGAGAAAGATCCTCCTTTGGGTTTTCCTTAGGCACACATAGCTTAGAAAAGGTGTTTTCACCTTTTGATGTTCATTCTCCCGACAGCACCAAGAGGGATGGCTGTTGTGGGGTCATTGTTATTAAGGTGAACAATATGGGTTGTGACATGCACTGTGAACAGAGATCAAAGTCGATCCTGGCATCCAGGTCTCTTAATCGGTGCAAGAGCTCTTTGGCCCAATTGGCATCTGACACCTGTGAGTCCTTGAGGCTCACTCCAAGCAATGCTGAAACAATCTGTGGGAGCAGAGGCTATAATGGTTGCTTAAAGCAACTCAGCACTGGTTCTAGTGCAGGCCAGCAGGGGAAGCACCACACTGAGGCTGTGCCTCACCCACACATCATTCACCACGGGAGCCCTATTGACAGTGCACAAAGACAGACCTATGGCCACCGAGTATTTGTGCCAGAGATGCCTGAAGGCTCAGCAAGCTTGTGGTCCAGCAGAGGCACTGAGACATGCATCGGGCAAGGGATCCATTGCCTGGTCCTGGACCCCATTCCCACACCCATCACTCCACACTCAACCCTTCCTCTGGTTTCCCAGCCTCTGCTTTGACTCCCTTTCCTTCCTCTTCATCTTTCAATCCCCACCCCCCTTCTACTTGCCTACCTTGCACCAGCCATATTGGCCTTCCCTCCGTCCCCAGAATGCTTGCTTATCACTGTGCTTGGAGACAAGCTCTGCACCTAACAGTGTCCCTTGTCCTTCTGGTCTCTGTTCAGCTCCACTTTAGCAGAGCAGGCCTCTAGAGCCTTCTAGAATTCACTGTCCATCTGGGCAGAGTGAATGGCTGTGGATCTCTGAATGTTATCTAGATAAAGAACTTTGGATCTCTTGCAGAAGAAAGAAAATGGGCCCAGAGGGTCAGTGAGCTGCTCAAGGTCTCAGGATATTAGCTGCAGAGTCCAGGACCCGATCCATTTTGGTGTGTGTGTGTGTGTGTGTGTGTGTGTGTGTGTGTGTGTGTGTTTATTTCTCTGTTATGTGCTTGCTAACCATCTCATCAAAATACATTGTCTGGGTTTAGATGGCACAAACAAGCTTCTAGAAACAGGATGAGGAGCCTGTGAGATATGGCTCAGCTGCCAGAGATAGCTGTCCCTAAGCTTGATGAACTGAGTTCAATCATTAGAACCCATGTGGTGGAAGGAGAGAATTAACTCCCACTAGCTGTTCTCTGTGTGGGATGTGCACATGTAGGTACACAGATTCATACTAGTAAGAGGGGAGGAAGGGGAGGAAGAAGAAAGAAGAAAGGAAGGAAGAAAAGAAGGAAGGAAGGAAGGAAGGAGGGAAGGAGGGAAGGAGGGAAGGAGGGAAGGAGAGAGGGAGGAAGGAAGGAAGGGACCTGATCTCAAGCCCAGCTGGATAAAGGCATAACATCTGTTAGTCAGTGTCATTCTGTGATGTTTCCATATGATGGAGCCCTGGGCAGCTCTGACACAGATGGGCAAAAACTGGCACCGTACTCCTACCTTTCTTCAGAGACACCTCCACCATGATTCTGTAGTTGGGTTTGGCAGTGCTGGCAGGAGACGCTGGACTTTCCAAGGAGAAGGGGCTGCTGTCCTGGGCACCACATGTGCTGGAGCTCAGGGAGCGGCACAGAGGGGGTGACAGGTGACTGCATAACGAAGGAGGTGTTGTCAGGCGGGTCCTCACTGTCAGAGTCAGCAGCCCCTTCTTGGCTTGCTGGAAAAGAGTGACAGTATCGGGAGCAGTTCCCAGACAGGTGAAGAACACACACTCAATAACAATGGTAGATGCTCCCCAAGGAAACGTAGGTGTGTGTGCATGGGTAATATACAAACATGTGACAGGTTACACATAACACGTACATATACATACACCAGAGTATACATGTTATATGATATATGATGTGCTCCTGACTTGAACCTAACTAAATGGTGATGAAAAAGTAGCATTTAGTGATGTCTTAAAAGCTCAAAACATCTCCATAAATTTACTAGTACAAATTCATGGAGTGCTTTGAGACAGTTTTATAAATCTTAGTTTGAATGTGCGTTGACACCAGTCCTTATCTTATTATCTTATCCTTCGTAGAGGAATTTTTTTAATGCTGTGCCCAGGGCGAGCATTGGCTAGGCACCTCTGCAAAGGGTCAATTTTTTCATTTTTCGAACTTAGAGGAAGAAGGTGATGGTGTGTTTGGTTTTATTGCCTGACGTCTCCAATGGACAGCAATTTTAATCCTGCAACATGGCTGCTCTGGCAAGAGATCACATCTAAAGACCTAGAGGTGTGTGGTTCTGCTAGGATACAGACATGCCACACACCTTTAGTCCCTCTGGCTGGAATACAAACAAATCCTTAGTATACACTTTTAAGATAAAATTGGTTTGTAGAAGGAAGTAGCCATGTTTGAAAGTGATATCTAATTGAGGGGCAGACAAAGTGATAAATCAGAGAAAGATTTGACAGAATGAGTCAGATATAGAATATGTCCAACTCTCACAAGAACAGCACAGGAAAGAAAAGTTATTTAGGAGCAGAACAGGGAGAGAGTCAATCAGTTAAGTGGAGTTAACTTTGGAGAGTTAGTGGGGCGTCAATGAGTTCAGTGCAATAGAGTTGAGTTCTTTTTTTCAGTTGGCTGCAGATCAGCAGAAGCAGCTGAGCCAGAGAATAAGAAGGAGCCAGAAAATTAGAATAAATTGCCAGTGTGAATTTGAGGCCAAACAGATCAATTCAGAGAAAAGCAGAGAGAAGCCATAATGAACTGGTCAGCTTGGAGAGGAGTTTGAGCCAGGACAGCTGAGTTGAAGCAGCCATCCAGAGTTCTGAAATAACTAGAAAGCAGTAAGCCTCTGAGATGACAATTATATCTGGCCTAGTATATAATATTTACACTCCAGGGTATGGACATAGACTGAGAAATTACCTTAAACTTTTGCAAAGCATCCTGGTGTGTTAGGCCAGCCATTGATTCACCATTGAGTTCCAGAATTTCATCACCTATTGAGAGACAGAAAGACAATAGCTAACAAGCTTTACTCAGGGTTTTGGAATATACTCGGGGCCTTATGTCTGTCTCTGTGTATGCCTTCCAAACCTTGCTCTTGGCCTTTGGATTCATCATACTTGAGCAGTGCCTGAGCCATCAATCATCAAGGACTGATTTTGCTACATTAAGATGTAACTCTCTTTCCTAGTACCTTGCTGTAACTGTTTCTTTTGGCCCAGATGTTACTTTCTCCAATGTGTCAGTGTAGAGGCTGCAGAGCAGCTCAGAATGGAGGGTTTCTGGAACCAAAGGGAACAATGACAGAACTCATCCCTTGTCACTGGAAGACTTTATAACTGAGAGCACACATGGTAAATTTATTTAAAAGTGATCCAGCCTTGAGGGCTCATGACTGTAATTCAAATACTTAGTAATCACAAGCCACAGGTTCACTAGAAGTTGGAAGCCAGCCTGGGCTACCTATCAAGTCCACAGCTAGCCAGGGCTATGAAACAAACAGAATCAAAACATAATTAAACGTGAGCTGAGAGGAAGATAGACGAAGTCTAAACTTCAGAATGCCCATTCTTAATTCCTCAGGGGCTTGCTTTAAGTTATCAAAATTGTTCCAAAGGGCCAATAACCCTGTCCTGGGCTTGTCTGTTGTGTCCTCATTTGGCCATAGCTGGTAAGAACTGATGAGCCTAGCTTGTGTCAAATTTGTTTTACACAATTGTTTTTGGAAAGAAGAACAAAAACTAATTAATTGTCAGTAGCTTTGATCTGTACAGCAAGCTTGACATAGCCAGCATATTCTTTCACAGAGTAGATTTGAGCATGTCATTTTTGAAAACACTTTGGACAATTATTTGAAACTAGAGCCAGGAATTGACTGTTTGAAATTCTCTGTTTTTATTATTACTGTTAACTAATGGAGACAAACGCCCTCCACCCACAAAATAATGAAGATTTCCACACAAAAGTAACAAAACAACAAAGGCTAACACCCTGGATTCTAACCCACACATCTTCCTTCTCCCTGGCTCCTATTTTCTTCCTGATCAGGGCTTAGCTGTTCCACTAGACCTCCTCCCTATCCTCATCCTCGTCTCCCCCTTCTCTTCTCCCTCCTCGACACCTTCCTTGTTTAACCTGTTCAGTTCACCTTTCCCACAAAGAGCTCTCACAGAGGCCAACTACTTTTCAGTGGCCTGACAGACAGCGCCATCTAGTGCTCACCTAGGCTCATCGCCCTCCTGAAGTTCCCACTTAATCCTTTTCTGCTTCTCCCCTACTTGGCCTTTTCCTTTTCTCCGGTTAACCAGGAAAGATTCACACATCCCACCGTCCCTGCGCTGTCTTTTCTCATTGACTCTTGGAGGGTTGCTGTTTCAGGCAGCCATAAGGAGCCGGCCTCCCATGTCAGTCTCTGCACTTCTGCTTCCTGTCTCTCTCCAGCCCACTGCATCCTATACACTGCCTCCTGACTCATCCAAAACCTCTACACCCAGTGCCCCCCCATGGTAAATGCAAAACTCCCACTCTCCACCTGATACAACCCTGACACCCAGTGCTGCATAGTGCTTGGGTTGGCAGCATTTTCTGAAAGGAGCAAGATCGTAAATATTTTAATCTTTGGGAGTTACAACATCTCTCTAATGGTGACTCAAAACAGGGCTGAAACATCAAGGCAACCATGGCCTTATATGAAAGAACATGGCTCTGATAATCATTGGTTGATGTGTTTGAGCATTTTGCCTGCACATATGTCAGTGCACCACATGTGTACCTGGTACTCTCAGAGGCCAGAAGAGGACATCAAATCCTCTGGAACTGGAGTCATGGGTGGTTATGGGCCACTGTGTGGGTGCTGGAAATCAAACCCTGGTTCTCTGGAAGAGCAGCCAGTGCTCTGAACCAAAAGCCGTCTATTTCTCCAGCCCCTCATAGGATGTTTTCACTCATTTAGAAAGATGGAAGCCTTCTTTTGTTGTGATAATATGCCTGGGATCTAGGACCTTAGTGTCTCCACAGCTCTCCCTCCTACCCCAGATAGCTCAGATGTTACAGATAGTTAGACTGCCAGCTGACTTACAGACACTGCCCTAAGAAGAAAGAAATTCTTTCTGTTAGCATTCTGTCTAAACTCTACCCCCACAGTTACCTGGCAACAGCCAGGTAGGCCTGGCCCACTATAAAAGGGGCATTCCCTTCCCTTCCTGTCCTTGAATTTTCCCCCCAAGCTGAAACCCAGCAATCTCTTTGGACAAAGCTAGTTGCCCATTCACCCAAACCCAGACTTGGGGTGGGGTGGAGTGGGGTATCTGACAGCTGTGTTCCCCAGGTCTCTTACTTAGAAAGAGCATCTGTCCTATGAGATATGAAAGGAGCTGAGAGGAAGCAGAGGAAGCAGAAAGAAGGCAGAGGGAGGGCTGCCCATGGGGAAGCCATTAACGGTTCAAACGAGGGTCCTGTCTGGTTTTTCTGTGGATAAATTTCCCTGAAAAAGATACCTCTTTGTTGAAGAGTCTACTGAATTCCTGGCTGTTCAGAACTGCCTGACTATGGAGAGTACAAATGTTGCAGATCAAGAGCCAAAATTAACTTAGACTAGCTTTAGCTGCCTTAACAGCAGCAAGTTACTCATCACCTCTGTGTGTGAGTTCCATCTTTCAGACTATCAGGTAAGATCTTTTTGAATGTATTAAGATCACCACCTTCTACCAACCTATATCTAAGAATGCTATCACATGCTCTCTAAAACCTAGATCAGCCTTTCACCCGTGTTGCTCGTAACCCACCTGCCTGATGTTTCCACTGATCTATGTGACAATACCCTGACTTATGACTTCCTTCTGTTCTGTACCCAGAAAAGAGGTTATGTGGCCCACTTTATGTCAGCCTAGATGAATGTCTCTGGGCCATGTCCACTCATATTTGGCTTAGAATAAACTTCCCTTTACTCCCGCTGTGATGAGAACTGTGATTTGTGTCCTTGTATTCTGTATTCCTGGGCCTAGAGCTTGGTGGGACTCTGACAGAAGTGTGAGACCTGGTGTCCCATGGTCTTAGGTGGAGGAGGTGGAGACAAAGGGGATGGGTCCCAGAAACTGAACAGGGGCATTGGGAAGGAAGGAATAGAATTGGTGAAGAACAAATGCTTCCGCCCCAGGCTGACAACAGCATCTGGGAGGAGAGGTATTGTCAGAAAATGATGGTCTGGTATCACTGAGATGGAGCCCTTAAGGGAAGAAGTCACCCACTGCCTGGAGCCCTGCCCCACAACCCCAGAAGTATACTCTGAAAGCCTAAGACCCACTTTAAGCTCTCAGTCTCTTTGATGCCCTTGTGGCTCTGAATGGTGCTTGTGATCTCTCAACCACACTCAGAGGGATGGAAACCTACCTTCCTGAAGCCGCCCATCAGCTGCAGCTGCTCCCCCTGCAAAGATGCTCTTCACATAAATCCCAATAGGGCCATAAATGCTGTCATTTCCCCCAACAATGCTGAAGCCCAGGCCCTGGGGAAAGAAGAGAGGGATAGATGTAGGAATATTCCAGCTGTTTCTTGAGCTTATTTCCTAATGACCTGCCCCTTGCCCTTGCAGAAAGGAATCGGGGAGGAGACAAAGTCCCATTAGTCCCAGGGGTTTCAGAGCTTAATCAGGCAAGATGGGGAGAGTAGTTCATGGGCAGCTTGGGCTGTGGAGTATCAGCAGCTTTGCCAGAGGCTCGCCCACGAAGCTGGCATTTCCCACACAGATGAAGCTGGATAGGGGCTAGCACCCCATTCTTTCCACTTGACTATTTTCATCCAGTCATTTCCTCCCTCTGAACCTCAGTTTCAGGTTGTAAAATAACGGTACCAAATTCACAGGCTGTATTTGAAAATAAGCCTCAATATCTAGGAGAATCACAGAGACACCAACATCATCGATAGTAACATAGCATGTGCCACGGAAAACATCCTTTCTGTTAACAAAGGCCCCTCGCTACCCTCCATTCTGTGCCCAACCTGTGCCCCGGCTAAGGGAACCAATCACCTGCTCTTACTACTGGTGTCATTCTTGCTGTCTTTATTTCTAGGTCATTCTCAGGACTGACAAACACATCCTAGGATTGTGACGATGGCACTGGGAGAAGCTGGGGTTCAGTAGACAGCCTCAGCTGTGGGGATAGCTACAAGGCAGCCAAGGCAGTCCAGTGCACAGCTGCCCCCATGGAGGGTAAGAATGAGAAGATAGAGGGCCTGGCTTCCCCTGCAGACTTTCCAGTGGATTAAAGAGACAATTTGGATTGATTTAGGCAAAGGAAACATCTACAGCTCCATTCATTATGTTGAAGATAAAGGATCTTTTCAATTCCCCAATAAGCTGAGTTCAGCCTCAGGGAACTCCCATCTGAGCTATGAGCTACTAGAAGTCAGCTGATTTCATGACTGGCCTCAGGCAAGTGCGTGAAGCACACATGGGGCAGGATAAATGGGGGGTCTTTTGGTATACCTCAGAAGCATCTAGGTGGGATTGGTTGCTTGGTTCCTAGACAAGCTCTTGAAGCGATGGTTGCCACTGGTATTGGCACCACTCTCCATAGATTGTTCATCTCGGGTCCACAGATCTCAGAGCCCACATGGAAACAAAAATGTCAGTGGTGAGAGATCACTGCCAGGTGTCTCTTGTGCTCATCCCAAAGCACACTCACTACCTTCTGCCTGAGACTTTGCATTGTGTACCTTTTTCGGTCACTATGACTAAATGACTGGCTTATTAATCAGAAAGTGACACTGTCCAGAGAGAACCACACTGCACAATCCCTTGTCACTTGAGGGGTCTTTCCACATACTACCTGCTGAGCTCCCAAGGAACGGGTGACAGAGAAAGATGACTCCAAGTATGGGGGTGGGGTCCCTCCCTAGTGGCCTTTAAGCCTTTGCCCTATATCAGCTGAAGTGTTCTTAGGTAGGTTAAATAAGCCTGCTATTCATCTGAGCAGCTAATTTATTTAAATGGGCTTTAAAATCTAGCAGCAACTGCCTGTGCCTGCCCTAGTTATTTTAAGCAAGTGCATGTCTGGTACAGTTTGGATGTGAAATGTCTGAACTCTTTGTGTCGTTTTGGGAGATTGTGTCACATTTAGGAAGGAAGGCCTACCTGGAGGAAGCAGGTCACTGGAAGGTGGGTAATAGTGTTTATAGCCTGACCTCAGTTCCTACTCAGCCTCCATTTCTGGAGCCACTGAGATATGAGCAAGCAGCCTCACGCTCCTGGCACCGCGGGTGAAGGCAGCTTCTGCAGCAGTGCTTTCCCTACCATGGTGGACTGTGCACTCAAACCATGAGCCTAAATAAACCCTTCCTCCCCTAAGCTGATAAGTGGCCAAAGGTATCCAATAAAAATCCCCAGACATAAGGTACCATGCTTTAGGGTGAGCATAAGAGATATTGGGGTATTCTCTCACCATTCATATCTTGGTTTCCTCTGTTGACGCTTCTCAGGCATGGGGCAGACATTAGGATGATGTGTCATCATCTAGACAGAGCAGAGTCCTTTCTGACTCTTCAGGATGTTCCAACAGAGCCAGAGCATCTGTGCCCATTGAATGACCCATATTGAAACACAGAGTTTATACAATTTGTGTTTGAGTCCAACTTTCTTCTACCAACATCTGAATGTGGATGTGAAATCCAGCCCTTTAAATCGATGTAAGGGATTTTAATTTATGTATCAGGCAAGATTAAGTTGTGGGAATATCATGTCAAGAGGAACAGGGAACAAGGTTGGAGAGTGCTGAAGTAGTTGGGGAATACTGTGGTGTCCTCAGAGAGAAAATGAATACTTAGTGGAACTGGAAGACTCAGTATTGCCTTGACTTCAGCAAGTATGTGTGAGCTTCTTTGCCCCCTCTTCAGCGTTGAGTATGATAACCCTGTTCCCACTCTTCTTTGGAGCAACTGCTCCCAGTAGAGAGTGAGCATTGCTCTGGGGCTTCCTGTTGGTGATGGTCTTTGCTCACCTTTGCTTGGCCCTTCATCAGCACTATGTTGGAGATGACTGACGCCTGCAGACCCCCAGACAGCTGCCCAAGCTGAGCTGTGCTCAATGACCGAGTTGGTCTTGCAGTACCCTGTTACGAAGAATCCAAGAGGGCAGAGATGCAACATTAGCCAAGGAGAAGAGCCCCACCCTCTGTCTTCCAAGGGCATCAGTATAAGAGCCAGAAGGTGATTCGTGGAGTGTCATTCAGATGTGGTGGCTTATGCAGGAAGGTCTGCTCTAAAAATTGTGTCCAGCTCCAAGCACATTTTTCCAAAAGCCCTGATTGTGCTAGGCATGAAGGTGCAGTAGGCAAGAAGTCTAGAACTCAAAGACTCAAAAAGGGAACATGAATTCCACAGATGAAGTTAACCAGCTGCAGAAAAGAAGCAGAAAGCATCAACAGAGAGCAGGTTTGTGTCCCAGAGCCCCAGTGAGGAGCAGCATGGTTTGGTGGTATGCTGAAACTTGGGAAGCCACATCCATTTTCCAGATGATTCTCCTGGCTCTGCCAATTATCAGCAGATTATCTTGGAGAAGTGACTTTGTCCCTCTGAGCCTCAGCTTCCTACTGTAGAAGATCATTTTTCAAAAAGACTTACCTGTATGTAGCTTCCAGGAATAATGAACCATTCAGGTTCATAGGCCAGGGCTTAGTCCCCAGGAGGTGACTATACATCCTTCATTTTCTACCTGCTGCTTCCTATTTGGCAACTAAACCAATATGTCAGCCTTGAGTGTGTAAGGGGGCTGCAGGATCCCTCTTCACTAAGATCTGATGTTGCAAGGTAAGACACACACGTAACTGTCTGTAGGGAGCACAGACGATATTTGGGCTTCAAGATCATCCCTTCCCCCCCAAAACAAGCTCATCCTCCCCTTTCCTCTCCTCTCTTTTCCCCTCCCCTCCCCTCCCCTCCCCTCCTCTCCTCTCCCTTCCTCTTCTCTCCTCTCTTGTTCTCCTCCCTTTCCCTCCTCTCTCCTTCCCTCCCCTTCCTCTCCCCTGCTGTTCTCTTTTTTTCCTATTGCTGGCTTGAAACTGTTCTTCCTTGCCTAGGTGATCTACCCAAAGTTACCAGGATACCCTAGGCTTTGTAGCCCTAAGCCACACAAAAGGCTGCCCCTCCCCCAACCCCAGAAACAACCCTTCTGGAACCCAGTCTTGCTGCCTCCATTGGAAGCCCCTATGCAGACAGAGTGAAACCATGCGTGAGCTACAGTGATGGTTAACCAACCAATGTCACAGGTCAGGAGATGTCCAGATAGTTAGTCAAACTCTGTCTCTGTTTCTCGCCTCCGCCTCTGCCTCTGCCTCTCTCTCTCTCTCTCTCTCTCTCTCTCTCTCTCTCTCTCTCTCTCTCTTTCTCTCTCTTTCTCTGTGTGTGTGTGTGTGTGTGTGTGTGTGTGTGTGTGTGTGTGTGTGTCTGTGTCTGTGTGTGTGTGTCTGTGACCCACACTATGGAAGAAAATAAAGCCAGGTCTTGTAATTTGTCCTTTGACCTCCACATGTGTGCTATTCACTTCCCCCTACCTGCACACACAAATACACAGACATTCACACACGATAAATAAGCAAATATTTTTTAAAAAGTGATGCTACTTCAAGTCTCAATTCTAATAGATACTAGAATTTTGATAATAAATCCCTTAGCTTATCAAAGCCATGGTTCCCTAATCCAGGTCAGTTATTATACAGAGGAAATAAAGGAAAGCTTTAGTTGAGAGCTTGAGAATAGGGAGTTTCTCTGTGTATTGGCTCCTAACAGCATACAAGTGACAGTGGTTACATGTACCTGGCTCAAGAGGCTCTTGACAGGTGGGCCTTGCTAAATGATTCTTGCCTAGTAAGATGCTTGAGCTGAATAAGCAAGCTCTCTGCAGTCTGTAGGCAGAAAACTACTAAGAAGACCCCCCAGCAGCTGTGGAAATCACAGACTTCTGTCCTCCCAAATCTCCAGGACCCTCCTCTCCATCTTACCGAAATTGGGTAGTCCAGTTGTTGAGAGAGCGACTTCCTGTTGCTACAGAGAGAGTAGGGCTGCCTGTCGGTGGGAGCTGAAGATTTCTTGGTCACTGGAAAATCCATTTCTCCAGCACTGTAGGGATTAACACCTAAACAGAGATGGGAGTGGGAAAACAAACAGGAAGAAACTATTTGTGTGCATTCAAACACCAAGCCTGACAAAGAACAAAATCAGCCTTGCCAATCACCAGCCATCCCTCAGGTTTTATGTGAGCAGAAACCATTCAGCATCCAGGATAGTTGATGCAGTCATGAGGCTGCAGAAGCTACAGTATCATTTTAACTCCCTTCATCCACAAATTTGGTGCTGAGGGGTGCAACAGGATTCCTCACCAGAGTGGGCTCCCTCTTCACCCAAATCCAACAAAGAGGTGACATAGTCTCCTACATGTCACGTGGTATGCCACACCACAGCTCTAGGCCAGGCTGCTGGAGAGTTTCCAATCCCAACCAAAGGGAGAGGAGACAGCACAGAGGTTCCTGGAATAGGAACTGAGCTGGAGGCCAAGCAGGGAGAGAACAAGTGACCACCTAGGGGAGACCAGGCAGGGAGACGCTGGGCTCTCGGGGAGTCCTCCAATCTTTCTCACAGACCCACCACTACCTCTTCCACACTGTGGTATATACACACATCTCACACAGGCAGACAACGTGAGTCTTTGGGGATCTATGAAAATGCTGTTCCATGTGGGATATGGGGCTTCCTGTCATCCACCTGTGTCCTACCACCAGTCAGTACTCACCTCTCAACCATCACAGTCACTTTGGAAACCTTTGTACTTTACAGACTTAATCTCTGACATCTAGAGCTGCCCAACGTGGAGACAAAGTGTGCTGCCGCAGGTCATTTAAGTCTGTCTAGTAGCCACATTGAAAAAGTAAGAGGAAGACCAGGCTGAGAAGTGCACACCTGTAATCCCAGCACTCACACAGAAGGACGGGGAGTTTAAGATCATCCTCCACCACATACTAGGTTTTAAAAGAGCCTAGGCTATCTGAGATCTTGTCTCAAAGAAAATAAAAATCTAGATTAAAAACAAAAGAAAAAGAGAGAGTTCAGGCCAGCCTGGCCTACACAATATGATTCTGTCTCAAAGAGTCAAAACAAGCAAAATAGGTTAAAAAAAAATTTTTTTAAATAAAAAGAACTAAAGGGAAATGGAGGCAATTGGTATATTGTATTAATATATTTTATTCTGTTCACTATGTCTAAGCTGTGTGCCATCAACATACAAGCAATACATAAAAGCACTATGAGATGTTGATGTTCTATTTTTCTCTTGTACTTAGTCTTCAGCTAGACATGCCCTCTAAAATTTCTGTGTTCTCCACAGTGAGCTGCCATGTGTTCAGGAGTCATGTGTGGCCAGTGCCTTGCCAGTGGGCTTCCAGAGGCCCAGGGAGGGACAATGTTTTCCCAGCCTCCTTCAGTTTGAGTAAGTGGAGACCCCAACCCTCCATACCAAGGACAGAATGTGTGGTGGCTCACAGGAAATTCAATATGCATCAAGGTTAGAGAATTCCTTCCTGGAGGGGCGGGGACTGGGAAAGACTTGTTTATAAACTAAAGAAAGGAAGTGACTAGCCAGGTAGGATCAGAATGAGACTTTCTGAGGACATGAGATGCCCAAAGGAGATTGAGAACAGAGGTAGAGGCACCATGAAAAGAGAGAGGTTTAGTTCTTCAGTGCTCTGAACATAGCTAGAAAAACTTCTCCCTGCCAAGGCGGTTGCTTCCAGAAGTCTTTTCAGAAACACTGATCCTCTGTAACTTGTAGGGACCAATTGTTCCCAGATGGGCCGGTAGGGAGAAGCATGGGGAAGACAGGATGCAGAGCCTGTAGCCAGAGGTCATCTAGTCTGAATCTGCACAGGTACCTCATTTCTGCAAGTGTTTAGTAGAGTGTAGATCCCACACCCCTCCTGGCCCATTGATGAGGCCTGAGTAACTCTCCTGGTGATGCAGCCAATTATCAGAAGCTTTTGGGAGCCCTGGTCTATTTCTTACTTATTAGTGAACAGAGACTCATTTGCTTCATTGCAGTAAATAAGTCTAGAATATAATTGAGACCTCTGAGTCCTGGGCTTTCCCATAGCCACAACCTACACTAAATGAAGGACAGGAAGAGAAATAAGTACAAATGAATTTGAAATGAGAGACAGAGCCATGGGCAAGCTGCTGACGTCATTCTGAGCTGGGATCTACCCTTCCTGACCCAAGCAGCTGCTGTGCTTTTGGGTGCTCTGCTCCTTCCATGGATTCAGGCCTGTATAAACAGAGGCCAGAGCAGGACCCAGTTGATTCTCTAAAGCTTGTTTAAGAAATCAATGTTCAATATTAATTTAACCAAGTTTGGTAAATTAATAGACAATGATAACCCCAATAGAAAACTAGAAAGAGTCAGTAAAACATGTGCTAAATAAATAAAGAAATCTTTCCATTTGTCTAAAGAGGTCTGTTTTCCAGCTGTTTTATAAGCCAGCGTGCAAGTCATAGCTTGCATAAGAAACCAAAGGCACACTTAACACAAACTGCCAGATGTGCTGGGGTCCTGGAGGCCATTACCCACCAAGGCCTGAAGGGCACAAGGAGAAAATTGTGTCAGTTGGACCAACTGAGCCATGTCCAGGGAAGACAGACCAGTTGGGTGATGGACAGTCAGGGTACCAGGAAAGCAGTACCTACAAGGGTCTATCTTAAGTCAATCACTCATCGAGGCTCTCAGTAACTGAACTCAGTGGGAGGTGGGTGACACTGTCTGAGAGATCAGCTCCCAGGACACCAGCACTGCTGAGATTGTGAACATGTGGCCTGTGCAGTCACCAGGGGCTGTGGCCAGAAGACTCTCAGCTTGGTTTAATACTGGGGTGTTGCCACTTTGAAATTCTTAATAATTTTGAATAAGGTCTCTTTGTTTCATTTTAGACAGAGCCTGGACAAAGCGTATAATTGATTCCAGATGCAAAGCAAAGCAGAGAAGCAGAAATAGGAAAGAGAAAGAAGGCTATGCAACAAATATTAAAAAAAAAATAATAGCAGTAACTCAATGTGAAGAAGTAGGTGATCTTATTTGTGGCCGAAGGAGTGTCAGGCTAAAGTGTGGCCAAAGTTCTTAAGTTGTAATGACCTACTGTTTAAACCAAAAGTTGACTCCTAGGCAATTACATTAACAAGAAACGAAGTTACACAAGCCTCTAAATGGGCCATAATTCATTTAAGGATGGCTGATACTGACATAAAATAATGAGGCTCAGAGAGTCAAGAAACTTCCCTAAAGTCACATAGTTAATCGCTTCCAAAGAAGCTAGATTTCAACCCAAGCACACTCCTCCTGGACCGTGCTCTCTTTTGCTTTGCTTTAGTGTTTTGTGTTTTTTTATGTTTGTTTGTTTGGTTGGTTGGTTTGGTTTTGTTAGTTGTTTGTTTGTTTTGGTTTGGGTTTGTTTTGATTTGATTTCCTTTTGAGACAGGATCAGATGTAGCCCAGCCTGACCACACACACACTCCTGATCATCTTACCTCTACACCCCACATGATGGGACTCTAGCTTTAAACCCCTACACTTGGCTTTCAACCTATGTGGTTGTAACTCAGTGTTCACAGAGAATAATTGTTTCAAGGAATCCCTGCAGATACCAGAATAAGTGGTGCTTTTTCATATTTTGTATAAACTTACTGCATTATCATCACATAACAGATGCATAGGTGCATCTAAGAATAAGGTGTACGTCTTATGCTGGATTGTTTAGAAGACAATGAGAAGAGCAAGAATCTGCACATTTTCTCTACAAATGTAGGTTTTTTTCAAGTACTTCCCATTTGCAGATATGGAGGCTAACAGAGTTACCTTTAGAGTCAATATGGGTGCAAATGAAATTTCGTGTATAAAGTAAGCAATATGGATTATGCTAGAGATAGACTATGTAATATCTATTTATACTATATGTAATCTCAATATAATATATAATGCAAATATCTAGAGAGAGTTGGTTAACTAGATTGTAATGTTCATATAATGAAATTGTGTGCTTCCACTAAAAAAAATAATAATGTTTAGAACAGAATTTCCAATGACTTGTGCATATAAGTTTTCTTAAGTCAAGTGGGAAGATCATGAAATTAACTGAAAATGTTAGCAGAATGTCCTGTCCAGCAGGGTATTAAACAGGGGTCTGGAGAGGTCACCTGAAAGAGAAAGTAGGGGAAACAGGCAGACGCAAAGAATGAGTAGCTTGTCTATAGTCTGATCAAATTACTGATTTTTCTTTTTTTTTTCACACAGGTGTTATATACACAAAAAGGCAGGATGTGGGGAAGGGGATGACGCAGGAGTGTAGGTGTTCAGGGGGAGTACAGATATCTTCCAGAACAAAGTGTCAGCTGAGTGAAGGTTCAGAGGACAGATCACTATGACTCTGCCTATGATTCACTTGATCTTTTCTAAGTTGGTACTATCTACAAGGTCTATGACGATTTAGCCTGGCAATTTTCCACCAAAGCTGCTTGTTTACAATAGCTTCTAGCCATCCATTTCAGTGTTTTTTCACAGAAACCCAAGACTTTGGATTAGCAGGCATGTTTATCAGGCCTATTGCTGATTTTAGGCCTATGGGTGATTTTAGGCCTTCAGTGTACAAGCAGGGCTGCCCCTGACAGCAGAGCTTAGTATTAGCATGGCTAGTGTGATTCACTGTGGTCTTAATTTCTTCACTCTTCTCATTCTATTTATATTAATCAAGAGTCCTGAGGTCTTCCAGCCTCAGGCCCCATCATATCACAGATAAGGCAACAGAGGTTGGAGAGAGAGAGAGAGAGAGAGAGAGAGAGAGAGAGAGAG
>NW_021604687.1:253670-278394 GCF_004785775.1 Grammomys surdaster
CTTTCTTTCTTTCTTTCCTTCTCTCTCTCTCTCTTTCTTTCTTTCTTTCTTTCTTTCCTTCTCTCTTTCTTTCTTTCTTTCTTTCTTTCTTTCTTTCTTTCTTTCTTTCTTTCTTTCTCAGCGTGTCACCTGGAAGAACTGGTCACAGAGAGATGGAAGGCCTATTAACCTCTCTAGCTGACTTGCCTGACTGGCAAGCACACTCATGAAGAATGTTCTCGGAGAGACAAACAGGTCCCATCTTGGTTTATCCTTGAAAACCCAGGGAAGAGCCAGCCTCCTAATCTCCCCCACAGCACTGACAGCCCTGGTAGTCCTGATATTCAGGCCCCACAGGTCCATGTAGGCCTGTAGGTCTCTAGCTGATGGTACTGTTTGGGGAGGGATAGGAGCTGTGGTCTTATTGGTGGAAGTTTGTCACTAGAGGCAGATTTGAAAGTTTAAAATCTCTCATTTCTAGTTCTCACTCTGCTCTTTGCCTGTAGCTCAAGATGTGAGCTTCCAGGAGCCTGCATGCGCCAACATGACTGTTTTCTGTCTCTTCCAGCCATTCTCAATTCTAGCCTTTTGGAACCATAATCCAAAAAAGCCCACCAACCAATTGGCCAACCACCATCACCATCACAACTACCAACAAAAACTCTCCTTCTTTAAGTAGCCTTGGTCATGGTGTTTTATCCGTAATAGGAAAGGTGTCAGGGGCAGCCTTGCTTATACACTGAAGGCCTAAAATCAGCCATAGGCCTAAAATCAGCAATAGGCCTGACATACATGCCTGCTAGCACCAAGTCTTGGGTATCTGTGGAAAAACACTGAAACAGATAGCTGGGAGTTATTGTAAACAGACAGCTTTGGTAGAAGGCTGCCAAGCCTGGCTACTCATAGGCCTTGTAGATAGGTAACCTTGGTGGATAGTACCAACTTAGATAAAGACAAGTGAATCATAGGCAGAGTCATTGTGGTCTGTCCCCTGAACCTTCACTCAGCTGACACTCTGTTCTGGAAGATATCTGTACTCCCCCTGAACACCTATGCTTCTGCATCATCCCCTTCCCCACATCCTGCCTTTTTGTGTATATAACCTGTGTGTGCAAAAGTAAAAATTATGATCTGATCAGATTATAGACAGGTCGTCACTTCCTTGTGTCTTTGCCTGCTTCCCCCACTCTCTTTCAGATGACCTCCCCAGACCCCTGTTTAATGCCCTGCTGGACAGGACATTTTGGCACCCAGCGTTGTGAGGCTTGAAGAGGAGACATTCTGCCCCCCAGCATTCAAGAGCTCAAGGAGATCACAAAAGAGGGTACACCAACTCCCCCAAAGAAGGTAGGCCTACCAGGTTTTTGGGAGCATTGAGGGTGGCTGCCTGGAGTGCAAGGAGGCACTCCCTGGGAGCACTTTGGGGTATAGTGACTCCCCCAAAGGAGCACCCAAGTGAGACGTTTCCACCCCCCACCCCACTACCCCTAGTTGCTTGAGAGCACTCCCAGTTAGAAGGATACCACAGTCCACCCAACTGTGGGACAATCCTTGGGAGGATCTGAGTGGTGTCGGCCTTGTGGTGAAAAAACCCCCCCCCCCCCCGCCCAGGCATATTTAGGGTTAAGAAAAATGAATTAGGGTTAAGAAAAGGAGTTAGAATTAAGAAAAGGAGTTAGGATTAAGAAAAAGAGTTAAGATTAAGGAAAGGAGTTAGGAGTAAGATAAGGAATTAGGGTTAAGAAAAGGAATTAGGGTTAAGAAAAGGCATGGAACAAACATTTTCTAAGCAGTCACTCTTTGTGACATGGCTCCAGGAGCCTGTCTTCAGAAAACCGGGAACTAGGGTTAAAAAAAAAATCTTTAAAAATTCTTTACTTTTATTAGTGTTGTTCTCCCAAGAGAGGACTATTGATAAAAACTGTTATGCCTCCTAAGGAGGAGATAAGAAGTTAAACCTTTAAAGTAAGAGAGTGAAGGGGCAAAAGTGAAAGGAGTTGCCCACTCTCTGGTGTGTTAGCAAAAGAAAAACAAGAAGTTTATTACAGAGCCCTCCTGGGAAGCAAGGGATGATTGGGGGATGCCCTAGTCTCTCTGGCTCTCTCTAGGAGAGATTCTCAGTGCTGCTTTCTGTTTATTGTTTGTCACTGGTGCACCAATTAGTCCTTGTGTGTTGTCTGTCTTTGTCTCGTTGTTTAAATGATTGTTGTGGTCTATGTTTCATGTTTAAAAGAAAAACTGGTTAAAACTGCTTGCTCGATTTAGTTTAAAACTTGCTTGGGAGGCAGTCTCAATTTACACAGCAAAAACTGATAATTTACCCTGCTCTGCTGCTGGGAGAAGGGCACCAGCAGAAAGAACCTTGGGAAGAGTTAACTGTTTTCATAAGCGGCTCTTGGAAGGAGGCCAGCAGGTTTTTTGGTTCTTCCTGGTTAGATAAGTGAAAGGTTGCTTTTCTCTTATAATTACAGCTAAAAAGGTAAGAAAAATTTGTTTAGATGTGCATTTATTTTTATTTTTCTTTGGTATTAAAAAATATAAATATGTTCTATATGTCCTGGTTATGTATTATTGGGTATGATTACAAGTTTATAACTTTGATAACAAAAAGCTGAATTAAAACTGGTAATTCAGAGTTAGAGTCATTCAAAAACCAGATATATAAAAGAGATCTCAGTAAGAGATTTATCTGGGATCAAACAAACCCTGATGAACACCTTCCTTTTGTTACACAATTGGCTTACTAATTGATCCCTCTAAAAGACCTTTAATACAAGCCTTTGCTCTCATACGATAAGCTTTAAAAATCTTAGAGAATACTTGTTGCTCTAAAAACATCCAAAGACAATATTTTTTTAAAAATTTGAGACATCAGCTATATTCCTAAATAAATTGTGATGCAGAAAATTCAAATAAGAAAAGATGGTTTACTTATTTTAAATTATTTTCAAAAGTTTCTAGGAGATGCTAATTGGCTAAGACCTTATTATAAACTCTCAACAAAAAAAGTTTAAGCCTCTGTTTAATGTTCTCAAGAGAGATACAAACCCTAATTTCTTTCTACAATTGACTGAGAAAAGAAAAATAAACTTACAGAAAATAGAAAAAGCTGTTATTAATAGATATATTATATAGGTTAATTAGTTGTTAGCTTTTTTATAACAGTCCTTTGGTTAAAAAAAAGATTATTAATATAGATTTATATTTCTTTATTTCCAAAAGAAGTTTTAACATCCTGTTTTAAAACTGTTGCTGTGTTAATACAAAATTATAGGTCAAGATCACAAAGGTATCTTAAGAAAGAACTTAATGAAATACTCCTTATTCCAAACAATAATATAATTGGTTTTTAAAGAATACTGAATATTTGAAAGAATAAAGAATATTTGGCCCAATACATGATCAATTTACTACAGTTTTCCCCTATATATCCCTTTATATTCCTTATGAATTTATATATATATATATATATATATATCCCACAAAAGGTGTGTTTACTGTATTAATAGCTCATTTAATGAAAAGACAATATATATAATTAGATTACATGTTTATTCTCTTGAGTTCCCCTGCTTCAGTACAAATAATTGAACTACATGCTGTAGCCACTATTTAAAATGCAAAAATTAAGCTTTCAATTGGTATACTCATAGCCAGTATATGGCTTATGGTTTATAATTGCTTAAAATTGTTCCTTTTTAGATATTGCTAATTTTCAATTTTTAAAAATACAGCTCAATTTAAGAAACATGTATTTTCCCTTAATTTTATAAGACATTTAAGAGCTCATACTGGATTGCCTGGACCCCAGGAAAATGCCATAACAAATTTGTATATCAGATAGGTTACAGACCTTACAAAAACAATTGGCCATGCAATTTTGCTCTTTACATTGGGGTTACTATATGATAGAAGTTTGTCTATCTAGATTGCTGTGTCACTGTAGCTGATCTACCTTTTGTGATCCCTCAGGCCAGAAACTGCAGTTTTTTGATACTTATCACCTCATTCTAAAAACAGCCAAAGATTAGGTAAACAGCTTTTGTTTGGTCTAGGAAAAAACTCCTGGGCTCTGACTTATGCCTGCTAGTCTGAGGCCACTTAAAAAAGTTATTGTGGAGTTTATTATTAGAAGTAGGGGGTTTTCTGTGAAAGCTATCTAAGAAAAAAGTACAAAGAAAACTTCTATTTTATTTGAGAAAGGGAAAAAGGTTCTATTTTATATACTATCCTAAGTGGGAAAAAGACAAAGAGTTCTGCTTTATCTCTCCAATATATTTGTCCTCTTATCCTTTTGTCCTCAATATTCACATATTTTGTAAAATATGTGATCTCACGTTACAAAGTTTGTTACAAGTTTATACCAAAAATTAAATTGAAATAAAGGTTTATAATGAAGAATGCTTATATGCATATTTGTTGGAAGTGATTGTGTGGCTAAACATCTATTACCTGTGTGGCTCCACAGGTTCACTGAGGTCTTAGAACTATAACTGGGTTATCAGTAAAGATTTGTGTAGATGAGCCCAGGAAATATTTTATTTTCCATCCTAACACCTATGGTAAATTGTTGGTTCTTTTTTTTTTTATTTATTGATCTTTGACAAATTGTTTTATAACCTTTGGAATGTGCTCTGAGTGGAAAAGTCTGTTTTTATCTAAAAACACTTAACTGGTGTTATTTGAGAGACTGACAAAATTCCTATTAATGTTTTGACTATCAGAAAAAGACTTAGTAACAGTCTCGTTATAAAAGAGCTTAATAATCATAGATATAATTTTAAAAATTTTTATAAGATCATCATTAAGATTTAAAAAGTCGTCTGTTATATAACATCACCACAAGATAGCACATCTTTGTGGATCTACAGAGACCTGCTCCAAAGTGGTGTGCTGCTACTTAGTGATTATTACATATGTTTAATAATAATAGCTTGAGACAACAATTTGATATTTTTAGAGAATGTATAAGTCAAATTATAAAAATTTGTTTTTAGTGTCCTCAATTTTTTCATAATAGTGTTAATACTTGAGGACTTATATCTAATCAATTATGTTAGGTAGATGTTACTCATTTCTGATTTTAAAAAAAATTGAAATATGCATATGTGATTTGACACCTTTTCAGACTTTCTACTTACAATTACTTTAACAGGAGAAACAATCAAAAGTACAATTAGTTATCCCCTATGTTATCTTTTTATACTTGGTGTTCCATATCATATTAAAATAAACGAAACTGACTGTTGCAGTCATACATTTGAGACGTTTTGTTGACAATTTGGTATTACCCATGTTACTGAAATTCCTTGTAATCCTCAAGGACAAGGTATTGTAAAACAGATATTGTGGAACTTTGAAATAGTGTCTTCATGACTCCCTGAGTGTGGGAGAAGCGGCTGCTGGCGCTTCTGCCCTGGTTTTACTAAGAACTCTAAAAAATTGGCTTTTAAAAACAAAAGAGGGGGAGCACACCCCAAGAAGAAGTCTCCCATAAATACTCTCCATCATGCCTTGTTTGTTCTCAGTTTTCTAAATCTGAAAGCTCATGGCAAACCTGCTGCTGACTGCCTCTGACATGCTGAGACCAATAAAAACTATGCAACAGTTATGTGGAAGGACCCTCTTACTTTTAAATGGAATGGCCTGGACCCAGTTCTCATATGGGGCCGAGGATAGATATGCCTGTTTGATACCACAGAAGGCACAGCTAAATGGCAGCCAAAAAGCTAATGAAATAAATAGATACCCCACAAAGACAGGCCCAGTTATAAATAAGCTGAATAACAATTGACATCCAGGGAAGAAAAATCTCCCTGAGATTTCCCTTCTTTTTCCTTTCCAGGTAAAAATGAATCACCCGTGGTGTTTGCTGTTGGAAGATCTAATCCCGATGCTGGCCTCCAGACTTACACTACTCAGACCTTCGATGAGCCATTGACAAGGACATCAAACAGCTAGAGACTGACATCACTAATCTGAAGAAATCCCTTGTTTTGCTGTCTGAAATGATCTTCAAAAATTGCAAAGGACTTTATCAGACTTGATTTACCCTTTTACAATAGAAAAGACTGTGTATAGCTCTAGACTGTGTACAGCCCTTAAAGAAGAATGTTGCTTTTTACATAGACAAGACAGGGATGGTTAAAGAGAACATGAAAAAGGTCAGAGAAGGCCTTGAGAAAAGACAGAGACAGAAAGAAAGATGAGAGCTGGTACAAGAGTTGATTTTCAGCCTCTCCATGATTGTCAACCTTATTTTACATTTTAAGACCATTAATTGGGTTATTTTTGCTTATTTCTTTTGGTCCCTGGGCCTTAAATAGGCTTACTAAATTTGTGAAACAACAGATAGATAATTTGATAGCAAAACCTATTCAGATACATTATCATAAGTTAGCTATGGAGAACCATGAGACTCAAGACGAGGTTGTTACTCTATCCAGGATGTTCCCAAAACCCATCTCCACTCAACCTAAAAGAGGGGACTCCTGCCTCTAGACCAAGCAGAGAGGGGCCACCCAGAACCCACTCTGACTGCCGATCTAAATTCTTGCTTAGGCTTCGAGGCTAAGCACTGCAAGAGAATATAAAATTTAAAATATTTCTCTGGGTTCCCTGAGGGACAAGCCTGACTGCATAGGGGTTGATGTCAAAAGTATCCCCTCTCTAGGAAAAAGACATCGGGACGGGTATGGCCCTCATGCCTCACTAGACAATGACAGGGGGACCGGAGCCATTACAAGGTCCCCTTTAATTACTGGAGGTCAGGCCTTTATCCCCGCCTTCACAAGATTAGAATTGCCACGGTCCTTCTATATTTGGAGAGAGGAGGAATTGTCAGGGGCAGCCCTGCTTATACACTGAAGGCCTAAAATCAGTCATAGGCCTAAAATCAGCAATAGGCCTGACATACATGCCTGTTAGCACCAAGTCTTGAGGCTCTGTGGAAAAACACTGAAACAGATAGCTGGGAGTTATTGTAAACAGGCAGCTTTGGTGGAAGGCTGCCAAGCCTAGTCATAAGGCCTTGTAGATGGGTAACCTTGGTGGACAGTACCAACTTAGATAAAGACAAGTGAATCATAGGTGGAGTCATAGTGGTCTGTCCCCTGAACCTTCACCCAGCTGACACTCTGTTCTGGAAGATATCTGTACTTCCCCTGAACACCTACGCTCCTGCATCATCCCCTTCCCCACAACCTGCCTTTTTGTGTATATAACTTGTGTGTGCAAAAGTAAAAGTTATGATCTGATCAGATTATAGACAGGTCGTCACTTCCTTGTGTCTTTGCCTGCTCCCTCCTCCCCCCTCCCCACTCTCTTTCAGGTGACCTCCCCAGACCCCTGTTTAATGCCCTGCTGGACAGGACAGAAAGGAACTAACATAGCCCTGTTCCTGTAGATATTTTGGGAAGATACTTACTGGTGGAGTTGCTGCGTGTCCTTTGGTGGCAGGCTTTAGGGAACAGGAAGTTGCTACTTTGTGCTTCTGGTTTTCCAGTCTTTTCTTTAGAGAGAGTTGTAGAAGATTCCTGTGAAAACAGTTCTCATCTTTTTATGCAGCAAGTTAGAACTGACAAAAATGCTTAGCATAATGGACTGTTACCATGGACCAGAGAAATACTTGTTGATTTGCCTGAATCTCTACTAAAAAAAAAAGCAGGCACTTTGAGAACTGGATTTAGGACTACTCACAACCATTTATTCCTAGATACACATTCATTAAATTAAAAGGTAATTAACAATAGAAATTACATAAATATTAATAAATGCAGTAAATGTTGTATGCATATGTCAGGTTCTTCATTAGACACGGGGCATTCGGTGGTGATTAAGACAGATAAGGAGGTGACCTTGGATCACTGGCATTTTAGTAAACAGAGGGTAACTTTCACATTAGTAAGCAAATGTGAAAGATGACTACTGACAAAGGCAGAGTTCTGATGTGGCTTACAGAGTGGTGTGAAGCGGAGCCTCGAGACCTGAGCTAGACAAAACGAGGTGCTACATTGTCCTTAGATTCTACCATAGACCCTCACAAAATCATTGCTGAACAAATACTACAGAGCTTTAAAATATTGAAATATCCATACATTCTTCTGATTTCAGAGATCTGTCTGCCTTTGTTTAAACACAGGTGGTAAGCAAGGTGGATAGAACCCTGCCATGAAATTACCATTTTAACTACTCCTGGGCCTGGACCGGCTGTGTCACTCACAGGGTGACCTTGAACTCAGGAATAGGCCTGGGTTTTAATTCCCTGCCTTTGCAACCTTCTCCCAAGCTGCCTTATGTATAGCTGCCTTTGTTTTTTAGATTCATGAAGAAGCCCCTCATATAATTCATATTGCATCCTTATTTTTTTCATGGATGAGAAATTATATATTTTTAAACTTCTATATTTAGAGATTCTTTCCATGGCCTTAAGGACTGTCCTAAAGATCCCAATGTTTACCTTTTTGCTGAGACATAGCCACATCCTAACCTACTGGATCCTGCTGTTTCTAACCCTCTTGGAGTCTTTAATATTAATGGGGAGGACGTTGTTCTGAAGGAAACAGTCCTCCACTGCTAGTGGGTCAGGGAATGTATGAACATTATTATACAAACAAGATTTACTTATAGCTATAGCTGCCATCAACATTCCTGGAGGCTCACACCAGTCCCCTTCTCAGGGGGAGAAATCACATCACTCTGTCAGCATCAGGGAGGGCCCCACTTAGCTTAGCAAAGTAAACTGTAGCACTTTACAGAAAAGAATGCAAATATATCTCTATTCTTCACCTTCCATAAAACCCATATACAAGTGGACTAAAGGCTTAAAATAAAACCAGACACAGTGAACCTGACAGAAGAGTAAGGGGAGAACGTCCCTGAATTGTCCCTGAACTGTCACAGGAGGAGACAGCCTTCTGAACAGAACAGAAGTGCAGGCACTAAGATCAACAATTCATACACTGGATCTCATGAAACAGTGATGTTTCTGTAGGCTAAAAGTTCAGGCCATTGGACAAAGAGGCAGTCAAAGGAAAGAGAAAAGTATTTTTACAACATCCACATCTGATAAATTTGTAATATACAAAAATACATAAAAACCTCAGGAAACTAGATGCTCTCAGTTAAAAAACAGGGTGCTGAGTTAAACATAGAGGTGGGAAAATTGCCGGGAGCCAAACCCAGGAAATTCCCCGCTATTCTAAAAAGCCTAGTCAGTACAAGTTTAAGAAAGGATGTTCGGAAGTCTCAGGTCTCAGGAACTTAAAAGAACGTCTGACATTTCCTGGGAACCGGTTATGACAGTGGGACAGTCTTGGGCAATAAGGATATGACAGTGTGATGGTCTTAGTGGGACAGCCCTAAGCAATGACCCTCACCTAAACTTCCCACTTTGCTATGTCTTTATAACCTGCCCCCCGAAATTAAAGTTTCAGAGCTTTGATGAGAATCTCAGACTTGCTCTACATCTTTGTGTCTCTTGTCCCTTTATTCTTTTATCCCCTTCCCTAGGGTCTCGTTGAATCCCCATAGTCCGGGGCAGGTAAATGATAGATGAAAAAGACCATGTAGTAAATTTGGATGGATTACAAAAGGAAGGGCAGCTGTGAGCAGTGCAGCCCATAACCTAGGCTCCTGGGTGATTTTGCCAAGCGTAGAATATGATGGGTAGGGACTGAGGAAATCTGGAGAGGCTGACAGGCTGGCCACCTTTGATTTGTAAAGTAGGGGCTTCAAGCATTTGTGCCAGGGTTTGAGGCTTAGCAATAGGGAAGCATAAGCATAAGCTTAAATGATTTAATTATAATCTCAAAAATTACTTTAAAGCCGGGCAGTGGTGGCGCATGCCTTTAATCCCAGCACTTGGGAGGCAGAGGCAGGCAGATTTCTGAGTTTGAGGCCAGCCTGGTCTACTGAGTGAGTTCCAGGACAGCAAGGACTACACAGAGAAACCCTGTCTCAAAAAACAAACAAACAAACAAAAAAAAGAAATGTTAAAAAATTACTTTGAAAAGTTGAAATAGGCTTTATAGTCAAAAATTATCCAGGTATTAGGCATATCTACTAAAGCACACCAGGTATCACATACACCTTTTCTCTCTGGATGTACATTATAAAATTCTCATCTTACCATTCCTATTAGGCACAGATACACTAATTTGCCAAGATCTTCTGTGTTGGTTGAATTTGTGTAACTAGAGATATGTAGATTCTAAAAATTCCTTCATTTCCTTATCTAGATCCTTGATTGCCTTGTTCTGTGAATCGGCTATGTTTTCCACTTTTATTGATCATGTAACATTGATAACATAGGTACCCACTGATAATGGAAAATATTGTCAAAGCAAGAAAGCTCTCCTTCCTTCCTCCCCTTCCTTTGTTCTGATCACACAAACCTCTAAGCAGGATACACCAGCTTACACCCTCTTTATTTATATTTTTCCTTTTATTCAAATATTATACAAAGTTAGTTGGAGTTTGGAAGGTTCCAACTCCTAAGTTTATATTGCCCTTGCTGCCAATGCTTTGAGATCACCCAACCCACACAAAGCTCAGCCCCTTTGATCACTGGCTAGCTATAGTCAGAAGTAAAGCCTGAATTGCCCAGGAGTGTGTTAAGATCAAGTTCTTTGCAGCTGTGCTGGCATCTATAGTGTCACAGAGACTGCAAGATTTCTGCCCAAATACTTCTGGCTTTCAGAGTCTCTGTTGAGAATTTTGTGTATTTCTGATAGGTCTGTCTTTACATGTCACTTGGCCTTTTTTCCTTGCAGCTTTTAATATTTTTAATTTTATTTTCCCTTTGTTCTCTATACTTAGTGTTTTGATTATTATATGGTGAGAAATTTTTCTTTTCTGGTTGAATTTATTTCATGTTCTAACCTATATATCTAGGCATTTCTTTATGTAAGTTAGATTTTTCTTCTATACTGTTGAAAATATTTTTGGATCTTTGAGTTGGGAATCTTCTTCCTGTATTCACATTGGTCTTAGAGTTTTTAATTTCATGCTGTACCAGATTTCCTGGATCTTTTGTGTCAAGAACTTTTTGCATTTAACATTTGCTTTGACAGATGTACAAGTATGTAACTGTAATAAAAATTACAAAAAATGGTATAAAGTAATAAGATTATTCTATTTGTTTTCCATTACACAAATCAGTAATGCATATATTTTAAGAAATCACAAAATAATAACAAACTAAATTATTATCGATGACAGTGGACTGAACCTCTGAACCTGTAAGAATTGCCTTTGTCATGCTGTCTGATCACAGTAGTAAAATGCTAAGACAAGAAGCAATAATTAAAGGCACATGCGTGCTCGCACGCACACACACAGAACCAACCACACAAGCAAACAAACAAACAAACAAACAAACAAAAACCCGAAAACCAGAAACCACAAAAATCCATTTGAAAAGACAGATCTACAGTCACCACGATAGTATCACCCTACATTTTATACACCCTACATTTTATCACCCTACATTTTATATGAAAGGAGTTCAAGCAGACTCACCATATAATGGAGGAGACAATGCTGCAATAAGACATCTTATGTTACCAAGTAAGATGTCTGTCATCTTGAGAGTGAGGAATGGATTACATCATGTTGAGTTATTTGTCATAGAGGGTTTTGGTTTTTTTTTTTTTTTGATTCTCACAACCTCACAGACTATTGCCAAGTTATTGGTTACTTCCATAACTTGATAGTAGGACCCTGTTCCTGAAGACCTCATTTACTTATGTCCTTGAACACTAATACATTAGGCTGGTACCCTGCCCCACACCCTAGGGAAGGGGACGAAAGAATGAAGGGACAAGAGACACGAAGAATGTGAGCAAATTTGGGTTCTGATCAAGCTCTGAAACTTTAATCTCCGAGGCAGGTTATAAAGACACAGCAAAGCGGTAAGTTTAGGCAGGGGTCATTGCTTAGGGCTATCCCACTATATTCTTATTGTCTAAGATCATCCCACTGTCATATCCTTATTGTCCTAGACCATCCCACTGTCGTAACTAGCTCCCAGGAAGTACCAGACTTACTTTAAATTCCTGGGACCTAAGACCCACGAACTTTAACCTTAACCTTAACCACAAACCTTAACCTTGTATTGACTAGGTTTCCCAGAACAGCAGGTAATTTGGGAAATTAAGCAGGGGTTTGGCTCCCAGCAGTACCCAACTGGAAGCTCCACTGCTACTGCAAGCACTGATGGTCCTGGAAGGTACTTTGCATGCTTTTGGAGAAGAGTCTTTATGGATATTGCCTGTCTACAAACTCTGTGACCCACAGCTAAAATATACCTGCAAGATATAGTGGGGCAATAGCAGCACAAATGTTATGAGAGTAACCAACCACTGTAATACAAATAGGGTTAAGGTTCTCTACATGAAATCAAGCATATACCAGACACTGCTGAAGTGGCCAAGAACCTGAAATTAATAGGTCCTTGGCCTAGAGGTAAACCTACTACTATTTTTTGACAAAGAAACAGCAATACAATGATTTTTTGTTTGTTTGTTTGTCTTTGTTTTTCGAGACAGCTTCTCTGTATAGCCCTGGCTGTCCTGGATCTCACTCTGTAGACCAGGCTAGTCTCTAACTCAGAAATCTGCCTGCTTCTGTCTCCCAAGTGCTGGAATTAAAGGTGTGTGCCACCACCGCCTGGCTTTTTTTTTTAATGATTTATTTATTTATTTTTATGTATATGAGCACACCATTGCTCTCTTCAGACACACCAGAAGAGGGTATCAGACCCCATTACAGATGCTTGTGAGCCACCATGTGGTTGCTGGGATTTGAACTTAGGACCTCTGGAAGAGAAGTCGGTGCTCTTAACCACTGAGCCATCTGTCCAGCCCAATACAATGCTTTCTAATGGCATATTGCTTTCCCTATAGACTAGGATATTATGGTTCAATCTGCTTATGGTTGTATAGTTACTGTTACTTTTTTATTACTGATTGCCCAGATTGACTTTTAATCCCTAATTAACATTTTCCACGCTGTATAACTTTTTCAGGGTGTATCACAGTCGCGCCTAGAAGTAGCCAATTGGTGCGACACAGTCCAATGTACTGTCTGGTTTTTCCAGTCAGATTGCCATATCTTCTCTGAAACTTGACTCAGGAACCTGATGCTTACTCTTGACAGCCAGAGGAGCTGGCTTTCTGATCTTGCCGAGGTTGATCTGGGCCTCCAGCTTGTGCTCTGGGAATGCAGACACTCCAGTGCTCACTAAGTAAGGGCCTTGGCACATTGCCTGTCCATGCCTGCATCCTTCCATGGGTCCCAGCATTTCAGCACCTTCCTACCACAGCTGTCCCTTCAGGGCTGTGTCCTCCAAGTTGAGCTACAGGGGAAAACACCAGGTCCCAGCACTCAGAGAGTCTTGGAGACACAGGGACACTCCTGTGACTACTAGGCTAGTGAGAGTGTTTGGGTGAGCTCAGTAAGGGCTCAGGGTCCTGTCAGGTGAAAAGTATCTGCAAATTACCTAACAAATACAACAAACAAATACCTAACAAACAAATAAAAAACCTTGTTCCCTAAAGGCTTTATTTAATTGGCAATATTATGGGTACCCATACATGTAGAATAGACTGTTCAGTCCACTTCCTGTTTAGTACTATTCTGTGAAATTATCCACCTGGGCTCCAGTAGGAACCAAGGGAATGCCTGCTGGATGCTGTGTGCAGAGCACAGACAAGAAGGAAGTCCTGACTCAGTGAGCACAGGGTCCCTGCCCACAAAGGGGAGGAGCTGGACGTTAATCATAGGTGAGCTGGAGTGGTAGGTCCTGCCAAGGGCCGGCCCGGAAGAGAAACGTGTACGCTCCTGGAATTCAGAAACAATTGCTATAAAAATACACATCTCTGCAGATCTCGAAAAGGTGTACATCCAACGGGAAGCCTGTGTCAGGAATCACTAAGCTGAGTTCCTTTAACACCCTCTAACCCTAAGGGAGGAGCACATGTCACTCAAGAGCAACTGGCCAATCAGGACCGCGAGAAGTACCTGCCAATCAGAAGATAAGGGAGGGTTTTTCCGGGATTCGTGCTTCAGGTTCCCTGCAGTGGGGCGGACTTCAGTGATTTTGGGCGCTGAGCTCTGACTGTTGCTGCTGGCTACTGTGAGGAAAGCTCAGACCGGCTCTGAAGTTGCTACATGGAGTGGATATGGTCACGTCCCACAATGGTAAGGAGCGGGAGCTGTTGAGGTGGGTCCTACCCAGGGCTGCGTGGGAACCAGAATTAGATGCAGCCACCTGTACATTCCCTCCCCCATGATATTAGTCACTTCTGGATCCAGCGGTGGTACCTGAGCAACTTCACTCTCTGCTGAATCTGCACAAAGCGTCTGAAGGAGGGGCTTGTGTATAGAAACTCCGTTGGCGGGATACCAATGCAGACAGGCTTAGTTTCTCTACAGGCTTTTTTCACATTTAACATTTTGGTTGCGATTCATTTCGAGTTAGTTTTGTCAAGGTTGTAAAAGGTATCTCATGTATTGGGTGACTGAAAGCATATCCTATCAATATTTCTCCATTTTTAAAAAGAAACACAAAAGGTGAGTTGATTTTAGAACAGCTGAATCTTTAGCCTTTTAGAAAAATGTTTGAGACAAGCTATCTTGTCGCCTAGATCCCAGTCTCATATTCCCCGGGGCAATGACCCTACTTTCCTTTTCATTAAACTTTCTAAATGCTTTAGTTACAGTGCTGTACCACAAGAGACCTTTAAAATTCTCAGTCATGTACTGAACTGTCCTATGCAGTGAAAAGGCAAGTGCTTGCATGTAGAGCCTGCCTTCTGCCTTCAGACCAGAACAGGAGGAACAGTTTACTGTGTACACTGTAGGGTGAAACCGTATACACAAGAGCTTGCTCACAGACTGACGTTTAAGGAGTCCCCTCAGGGGTCACCATTAGGAAGCAGAACCTGATGGAACAAAGTGAGTGATTTCATAATTCCCCAGCATTTATTGATTCATGCATGCAAATAAAAAGTGTCCTGATTGGTGGGTACACAACTTGGGGAGGTGCTGTTGAACCAGACTTTGTCGATCCAGTTAAGTCAGCTCAGAAATTTGAGTCAGGGGCTATTGGCTATAGCTGTGTGTATCATGTTACAGATTTCAGCAGCTAATATTGCACATGATGACAAGAATATACATTATCTTATTGATGCCATTTTCCCTAATGCCCTTCTTGAAAGTCACTATTGAAGGAAAGGGGACCAATGATGGGAGGGGATGTCTCAGCGGGCCCATGCCGAGGCATCTCTTCCCCCTGAGGGACCAGCCACACGAGGTATAGCATAGAATTGAGTTTATTCAGGGCCAGGGGTGAGAGAGAGAGAGAGAGAGAGAGAGAGAGAGAGAGAGAGAGAGAGAGAGACAGAGAGAGAGAGAGACAGACCACATGGAGAGAGGGGGAAGGGAAGGGGGAGGGGGCAGAGAAGAGCTGGGGGCCAAGAGAGTAAGGGGAACAAGAGAGAGAGGAGGGGGCAGGCACCCCCTTTTATAGTGGGCACGCCTACCTGGCTGTTGCCAGGTAACTGTGGGGAGGAGCATACCTAGCTGTTGCCAGGTAACTGTGGGGAGGAGCATACCTGGCTGTTGCCAGATAACTGTGGAAGTGGAGCTTAGACAGAATGCTAACAACTTATAGCCATGTATTGGTCCAATTTTATCTATCTTTTTAAGAAGTGAGTTGTCAGTAACACTTTTTAAATTTCCTATTCTTTGAGCATCACTGCTCTGTTCACCCATTTGTTTCTATTCTCCAATGTCTCTGGAGAATTCAGAATTTTATTCCTTTTTCTCTCAAGTGCTTTGATTACTTGTTTCTCTTTACAGGAATTTCTTCTGTACTCAGGCTTCCCTCTTGTTATGTAATATCTTTGAACACCTAATCCTGCCTCAGTGCTTAAAGAGAGTCTTGCAAATGCTTTCATAGTGAGTCCTGACTAGTCAGTGAGAAAAGAAGAGAGGGGAGAGGGAGAGGGAAAGTTAGAGGGAGATGGAGAGAGAGAAAGAGAGAAGTGAACGAATATCCTCCTACCTCCCTGACTTTCTTGGGGGAAAATATAAATATGATGAGACTTGTATAGGAATTAGGTTGACTGATCAACATTGAGGCTGGTGTAGTCACAGCAAAGAAAGGGAGGAAGAGGCATCAGGGAGAGAGCTTTCCTGCTTTCACTGTAGTTTGCATTATCAGTAGGTACAGATGTTATTAATGTTAAATGATCAATAAATGTCCAATCTGGAAAACTTAGGGGTCCATAGAACAAGGCAGTCAAGTATCTAGTTAAGGAATGAATTAATTAAAAAAAAATCTGTATTTACACAAGCTCAACCAACAGGGAAGGTCTTGACAAACTGGTGTGGCTGTGTCTAATAGGAATATTAGTATTCCAATTTTAAGCTGTACAACTGCCCTGTCCAGCAGGGCAGTGGACTAGGACTGGGGGACCACCTGAAAGAGAGAATGCAGGAAACAAGGGCATGCAAAGAACCATGGCTTATCTATAGTCTGATCAAACCACTATTTTAATTTTTTCACGCAGGGGTTATATACACATAGAGGCAGGATGTGGGAAGAGGGATGACGCAGGAGCATAGGTGTTCTCAGGGGGAGTACAGTTATCTTCCAGAACAGAGTGTTGGCTGGGTGAAGAAGCAGGGAACAGCTCACTATGTTTCATGTCTATGATTCATTTGTTCTTATCTAAGCTGGTACTTTCCCCCAAGGCTACCTATCCACAGGATTTATGATAACTTGTTCTCATCCAGGCTGGTAGTTTTCCACCAAGGCCACCCGTCCACAAGATCTACAGCTATCTGTTCTAGGAACAGTGCTTTCCCACAGAGACCAAGACTTTGTGTTAGTAGGCATGTACGGCTGACTTAGGCCTATGGCTGATTAGGCCTTCAGTGTATAAGCAAGGTTGCTCCCAACATACAACCAGAGAGAAAAGGTGTAAGTATCATCTGGTTTGGTTTAGTACATATGTCTAGTATTTGGAGTATTTTGTCCATAAAGTCTATTTTACCTTTTAAAAATAATTCTGGAAATTATAATTAAATCATTTAAGCTTACACTATCTTCCTTTTGCTAAATCTCAAACACTGGGATAAATAGCTGATGTCCCAATGTAACAGATCAGAGCAGGCCTGGCTCTCAGTTTCTCCCAGAATCCTTCAGTTCGTACTTGTTACAGTATATGACTGGCAAAACCATCCTGGAGCCCAGGGGTAGGGCTGTACATCTCCCATCTGCTCTGTACATCTGCTCTTCCTTATGCAATCCACCCAAATTTGTTACATGGTATCTTCATCTATCATTTACCCACAGCATTTCTTGTTCTGGCTTTCTACTCCTCTCCATCTTCTCTTCACATGGCTCAGGTTCATGTCCACTCTGGACTCTCTCAGATATCCTTTGCTCTAACTCCTCTCCCCTGTATCTACAATAAACTTTCTACTCCACCATATCCAGGAGCAGCCATGTCCCTTGCTTTTTATTTCTTTTTCCTTTCACCTCCTATTAACCACTCCTTGATTTCACATTCATGGCCAGTTCTTGCTTCAACTGTTGTTACTTCTTGAATTTGACTAAAGTTTGGCTGCTGGACAGCCAAAGATTTGAGGTAGAGATGGTGCACTGGACATTGAGTAAGTAATGAAATGTCAATGCAAAGGACCCTGCGCCTTGGATGATGAACAGTTAGTTGTCCCTAGAAAGTGAAAGATTCTGAGAAGATTAAAAATTTACAAGACTAGGGTTGTGTTTGCCCCTAGTGTGGAAGGGCAGATTAAGGAAGGCCTGTTCTTTCTGACTCGTGTGAGCTCTAGTCCTCCAGAAGGGAAGGTGAGGTTGGCTTATGTTCAGGCTATGAGGTCACACAAATGAGGGGTCCAGGCAGGTCTAGAAATTAGGAGCACCTGTGGAAGGTAGCTTGCAGGTTCTTTCCTGGATTGTCCTCTGATGCCATTCTAGGAAGCTGTGAGGGAGGCCTTAAGCTGTGCCATGTTGTGTGGAAAGAGGGGGTGTAAGGCAACAGGAAGAACAGGATAGCTAAGGTATCAATCCACTGGGACTGGGGTAGACTGTGAACCAGACTGTGGCTGTGTTGGTACATGTGATAGCCTGGGTAGAGGCCCTTGGCCTTTGAGCCTCCCTCAATTTGGATTCTGTGGAGAGGGGAAAGTGCTACATCTCTGGGCACAGGAAGCTGTGTTTCTTATGATATCACTGTCGATTGTGCATAACAGGCATTATATTTGTTGTGCAGTGGGAAGAGAGATTTGAAAATTGAAGATCTGGTTTCTAGTAGTTCCTAAGATTGCATCCCATGCTCAGTTTTGCATGATAAATGTTACTAAGAATTTGGAAACTGTTAGAAAGAAAGTGATGAGTTATCATCCCTCAGCTCCATTTACTTAAAATCCTTTTCCAGTTCCTGTACCACCAACCCCCATTGCATGTTTCATTGAAATTAAATTTCAGGGTGCAAAAGTAGTTTTAGTTGCAGAGGTTTTTCAGGTGTTCATGGTGCTTGACAGGAAGCAGACCTTAAAATGTTTTTCAGCATTGTTTTGTATGCGAGAGCTTCAGCCTTCTTGTCTACATTACAGGCTGAAATAGAAAACAACAGGAAGAAAGCATAGAATGTTGCTGAAGCATTCACTTTCAAAGGGTTTTCATAATGTTCTTGTAGTTGGCATGTGGAGAAGAAAAAGTAAATATCAAATGTTTTACAGCCAGAGTTCTTAGATCATTGAGAAGGAAATAGCTATTATAGTATACTGTAAAATCCAGAAAGTTGTTTCATTTAGATGGAATCTGAACTTTCTGCCCATGAGTCAGAGTGCATGAAAAAGTAAAAATGAGGGCTGGAGAGAGATGTTTCAGCAGTTAAGAGCACTGACTGCTCTTCCAGAGGTCCTGAGTTCAATTCCCAGCAACCACATGGTAACTCATAACCATCTGTAATGGGATCTGATGTCCTCTTCTGATGTGTCTGAAGACATATAATTGTACTCACATACATAAAATAAATTAATTAATTAAAAAATAGTAAAAATGAGGTTAAAAAGAGACTGAATTGTTTTTCTTTGAATTTAAATAATGTCAATAAATAATACTTGAACAAAAATGTAATAGCTTTAGATAAGTGACTCATCTCTTTCTTTTCTTTTGAGTAAATAACCAGAGTTACACTTTGATTTTTGTTGCGGAGAATGTGTTTAAGCACTTGAGATATTTACACAGCAGTTTCTTTATGTTTAATGCATTATATATACAGTATCAATAACCTATAACATGACATTTGTATTATTATTATTTGAATGGTTTTTCAAACAGTTTTTTTTAATAAGAAGCGAGATTTTTTTAAAAATTAAACATGCAATTTCCTTTTTACTTCCTAATGCAGTTTAGTGAAAAATAACACAAGAAAATGATTTGTGTTTGTTTTCTGTATTATATACATATATTTCACATTGCTGAGAGTAAAACTTCTGATTTCAGAAACCTAGACAGGGCCTAGGAATAGGCTTATTATGAATGCTTGTGTAATGGTCATCCTCTTCAGAAACAGAATGAGAACTGTATCTGTCAAAATCATGCTTTCCTTGTCTTCACTATTTTGCTTCTCTTTGTATTTTCATTTAAGAAATGTTGAATTAATTTCTTTATGGAAACTAGATTCTTCTCTAATACAGTATATCAGAACCAATTTCTCCTCTCTCCTCTCCTTCCAGTTGCCCCTCACCAATCTCTCCTATCTTCATCTCCCCAAGATCCCTTTCCCCTCTGTTTCCTCTTTAGAAAAGAGCAGGTTTCCAAGAGAGGAGATTCAAGCAGAACAAAGCAGACAGAAAAGACATGTTGTAAGTCCTCATTTTTAGGCTGGACCTGGCAAGCCACTAGGAAGAAAAGAGCATCAACATCAAGCATAGGAATCAGAGCCATACTTCCTCCCAGTGTTAGAGTTACCACAGATCCCCAAGGTAATTGCCATGACACATAAGCTGAGGACCTGTCTGAGATCCATGCAATCCCCCTTTTTGCCATGTAAGTCTCTGTGAGGTTCCTGAAAACCTGAGGAGTATAAGGATTGGATTCCCTCTGATGTACAGCTCCTCAAGTTAAACCAAATATTGGTTGTCCACTCAAAAAGTTCATTATTACTTTGTCTCAGCACATTTTGCAGGCAGGAGAGAGTGGGTGGAGGATGTTATAGCTTGTATTGTGTCCAGGATTTTCTTTCTGTGGCCTGTGGATTATCTTTTCTCCGCATAGAGACTAGAACATAGGGGTTTAGGCTCCAAGCCTGCACTCCCTTGATTTTTACATTTGTTGTGTTGTGTGGAACGTATCCAAAACAAGGTGGCCTTATGGTGAGGTTACAAAGAGCAAAATATTTTCCCCTAGAATCAGCATGAGTTGCTTAGCGACCAGTTTGGCTCACATCTCAAGGAAATGTTACCTGTTTCCACTACTGAGTGCTTGCTGGTTATAAAGATGGCCACATCAGACTATGACATCCACTAGTAGGTGTGGGGACTAGGGTCACTCTCAGAATTTCCTGAAAGTTGAAAGTGCACTAAGTTCCTACACTAACCCTAAATGCCCTCAAATTCCAGGTCTTTATGCCTGCACTGTACATTCCCCCTCCAGATGATCCCTACCTACCACTTCCCATTTACCTCAGTCTACCCACAGAGTCTATTTGCCCTTTTCAGAAAGATGCATGTGTTCCCTCTATGTGCTTTCTCCTAGCATAACCTCTCTGGGTCTACAGAGGGTAGCTTGATTAGGTTTACCTAAGAGCTGATATTCACTCATCAGGGAATATATACCATTCCCCATCATTCTAGGTCTGGGTTACCTCATTCGTGGTGATTTTAGTCTAGTTGCAATCATCAGCCTGTTGTCATGCATTCATGTCACGTTGTCATATTTTTAGCAGCTGTGTGATACTCTGTTGTGCAAATGAACCACATTTTGTTTATCCATTCTTCAGCTGTGGGACATTTAAGTTTTTCTTACCTTCGGACTAGTACAAGGAAAGCTTCCATGAACATTGTTGAGGATGTGTTGTTGTGGTTTTGTGCTGGGAGCCACCCAGCCCATAGAGGGTAGTGGCAGGGGCACAGAGTAGGACTCTGGTGATGGTTTTAAAGTCTGAGGGTCTCAGGGCTTTCTGGCTCTCTGATCTGTACTGAAATGCTGATGATAACTTCTAAAAAATCCTAAAAACTTCTTGCTCCTTCTGAGGGTAAGAGACTTAGGTGATAAACACCTGTAGCCTAACAGCAGAGGATTAGGCAATGTGGCCTTTGTTCTATCTCAGCAGGAACTGCTGGTCTCCAACTTTCACCTGCTAGTCAGAAGTCAGAGGAAGAAAAGGACAGTTAAAAAAGTAGTTATAACTAAGTAATAACTAAGTTATTACTAAGTTGTAAAAAGTTTCCTACCAAAGGTATCTAAAGGAAAAAGTAGAAGGATCCTATGTGGGAAAAAGGAAAAATTCTATTCTATCCATCTATTCTAACTCATCTCTGTGTCCTCAGTACTTACACATCTTTCAGAATATATGATCACATGTTACAAAGTTCATCACAAGTTCACACCAAAAATCAAATCATAAATTGAAGTAGAAGTTTACAACAGAAAATGTTTACATGCATATCCATTAGGAGTAATTATCTGACTAAACATTCATCACCTGTCACAGCTCCACAGGTTCACTGAAGGTTTAAAACTATAACAAGTTATTAGTGAAGTTTTGTATAGATAAACCCAGGCAATATTTTATCTTCTGTCCTCGCACCTATAATAAATCGTGAGTTCCCTTTTAATGACCTTAGGTTAATTGTGTTACAACCTTTTGGAATGTGCTCTGAGTAAGAGAAGGTCTGGTTACTATCTAAGATCAATTAACTGGTGACACTTTTTTGTTGTTGGTTTTTTTGAGACAGAGTTTCTCTGTGTAGCCCTGGCTGCACCACCACTGGCAGGCAAATCTTCGCATTTTTAAGAAAAAAAAAAATTTATGTTTGTTGTTTTCTAAAAATTGATGGGATGGGATCGTGGGATGGTGATTCCTGAGATACTCAAAAGGAAACCTGGAGTAAATGATTGCATTTGTATGTAAAATAAAAGACCGGACCTGTGTTCTGAAGGAGATGAGCTACCCAGAAAAACTTTTAGGAAGAAAAGAAGGAAGTGCATGGAGAACTGACACAAACACACACACACACACACACACACACACACACACACACAGATGGGGGAGGGGGGCAAGGGTGAGGGAAGGATGCAGACACACACACATATACAATCCGGAGAACTTGGACAGAGAGATCTCTTACACTAACAAAAACAAAAACAGGATATGGGCAGAGCGAACTCTTAGAATATCAAGAAGTGAGAACGTAGAGAGCTTTCATATAGAAAACGGAACACACACAGAAGCAGAATGGAAAGCTGTATCAATCAGAACACAGGTCATCAGCCTGAGTCCACAGTTTAACTTCTAGTCATTCTTTTTGCTGTTCCCAAGCCTCTCTTTTCTCAGAACCCCTCTTAGAGCCAAGGCTGTTCCCTGACACCTCTTGTTTAAGGTGCTGTGTTTTTCTCAGCGTGTCTAGGTGGATTTCTTAGCAAACACCAGGTGTCTATATGAGGTTGGAATTGTGTCTGAGTCTTCAACTCTATTCCATTGATCAACCTGTGTCTTTGTATATCAATACCATGCAGTTATTTTATTGTTCCTAATTGCTTTATCTTTTCAGGGTCTTAATTAATTGAAAACAAACAAACAAACAAACAAAAAACCAAATCAGTAACCCTCCCCTATACCTCCTATATCAAAATGACTTATAGACAAAGAAAAAAAATCAGAGAAAAAGTAATAGATAACAAGTAAAATGATATATGTAACAGTAACTTTAAAAAAGCAAGTGAAAGATTTGTGTGTTGAAGAGTTCCATTATTTCAAGAAATTTTAAGAGGTCTCTCTGTCCGTATTCTGCCGTGTGTGTGTGTGTGTGTGTGTGTGTGTGTGTGTGTGTGTGTGTGTAGGAACCCCATCTAAATTCCCCCCCCAAAAAAAAAGAGTTTATAAACCTTGAAATTACAAATTCCAGCTTTCAGGTAAAAAACCCAAGAAAGCTAATGCAATCTGGATCTATAAGCCTCTAAATTCTACCTCTCTTTATTTTCTGCTTTCTCCCTGGAGATCTCTGTCTATAATCTGCTTGCTTGCTAGTCTAAACAATCTGTCTGTCCATGTCCTGCTTTTTGTTATTTTAAGAGATCTCTCTGTCCATATTCTGCTTTGTGTGTGTGTGTGTGTGTGTGTGTGTGTGTGTGTGTATGACAGTCATCCAAGTAGTTCTCTCTTATTATCCAACATTTACTTCAGGTTTCCTTTTGAGTATCTGAGCATCCCTTGATCCAAGCCCTTTGATTCTTAAGAGATTGCAAGCATAGAGTTTGTCTTAACCTTGCAAAACAATTCGGAGACTCGGCTGCCTTTGTTAAGCACACAAGATAAGCTAGTAAGATAGGACCCTGCCATGAAATTACCATCTTAACTTCTCTTGTGCCTGTTCCTTCGGAGACCCAGGGTAACCTTGAAACCAGGAATAGGCCTTGCTTTTTATCTCCCTTCTTTTGTATCTTTCTTTCAAGCTGGCTCACAAGTAGCTCCCTTTGTTCCTTTAGATTCCTGAAGAAACCCCTCTTATAATTCATATTTCATTTTGATTTTTTACATAAATGAGAAATTATATATTTTTAAACTTCTGTATTTAGAGATTCTTTCCATAGCCTTAAAGACTGTCCTGAAGCTTCCAATGTTTACCCTTTTGTTGTGACATAACCACATCCTCAACTCCTGGACTCTTGCTGTTCTTAACCATCATAGAGTCATTAACTCTAAGGGGGGGGGGCATTCCTTTGAAAGAAAGAGTCCTCCACTGCTAGTGAGTCCAAAAAGAATGTCCAGTATTACACAAAGAAGCCTTACTTATGGCCAGTGCAGCCTTCAGCATTCTTGGAGACTGACACCAGTAGCCAGTGCTAGGGGCAGGAACCATGTAACTCTGTCCCCACCAGGGCCACACTTGGCTTAGCAAAGTGGTGCTTGTTAAAGTGTAGCTCTACATGGGAAAGAATCCAAATAAGTCTGTATTATTGACCCTACACAAAATGCATATCCAAGTGGATTAAAGGCTTAAAATAAAACCAGATACAGTGAACCTGACAGAAGAGTAAGGGGAGAACCTCCCTGAATTCACTGTCACAGGAAGAGGCAGCTTTCTGAACAGAACACTAATAGCAGGCACTAGGATCAACAATTCATACACTGGATCTCATGAAACAGTGATGTTTCTGTAAGATAAAAGTTCAGCCAACTGGACAAAGTGGCAGCCAAAGGAAAGAGAAAAGTATTTTTACAACATCCACATCTGATAGATTTGTCATATACAAAAATATACACACAGCACAGATACACATCACACTGCACACACATGCACACACACACAAAAGATAAAATGGGGAAGACAGTAAATTTTGTGTTATATATAAGTACATCACAAAAAATGTGGGGTGGGCATTACACCTTGCTTTCATCATTGAGCCTCACTCCCAGGCCAGGAACCTCTCTCTCTTCTCTCCTCTCCTCTTCTCTCCTCTCCTCTCCCCTCCCCTCCCCTC
>NW_021604687.1:278494-278847 GCF_004785775.1 Grammomys surdaster
CTCTCTCTCTCTCTCTCTCTCTCTCTCTCCCTCCCTCCCTCCCTCCCCCTCTCTCTCTCCCTCCCTCCCTCTCTCCATCTCAACAGCCCATCAAAGTTAACTGGATGTCTTCCAACACCTCTTTGTAGAGAGCAACCCATGAAGAATGCATTATCCTATTGTAGGCCTTCTTCTGGATCCCTCAGACAGAACCCAAGACTAGTAAACTAACTCGTTTTTGTCTTTAAAAAACAACCAAAAGAAATTAAACCAAAAAGCATTAAAATACAAAACAGAATTATGTGATTTTTAAAAAATTCTTCCCTAAATGCAAACCAAATAAATACATGAACAAATAATTTAAAGATTACAAT
>NW_021604687.1:279247-284622 GCF_004785775.1 Grammomys surdaster
TGGGAGACTGGCAGAGTTCTCATTGCAGTTTTGACTATCAGAAAAGGATCTCATAGCAGTCCCACTATAAAAGAGCTTAATAATCACCAACATAATTTTAGGATTTCTTATAGGATCATCAATAAGACTGAAGTCATCTATTTGTTTATATTGCATCACTACAAAATCACTACAAGACAGTACATCTTCGTAGATCTGCAAAGATCTGTTCAAAAGGAATGGGCTAATACCTAGTGATTGTTAAATATGTTTAATAATAATGGGGAAAGCATATTAATAGCAGGAATCTTTCCTAAAATGAATTCTTTTGGGCCTTGCCTATGAAAGCAAATGAGTCTCCAATTATCATCCAAAGCAGACCATCTCAGGAGGATCACCTGCTAGTTCTTAGCTTATCCTATGATGCTGGCTCCTGACACTCTTTCTCCACATCCTCTGCAGCATCTGCTGTCACCTGAGTTTTTGATCTTAGCCATTCTGACTGTTGTGAGGTGGAATCTCAGGGTTGTTTTGATTTGCATTTCCCTGATGACTAAGGATGTTGAACATTTCTTTAGGTTCTTCTTGGTTATTTGAGATTCCTCAGTTGAGAATTCTTTGTTTACCTCTGTACTCCACTTTTTAAATAGGGTCATTTGGTTCTTTGGAGTCTAACTTCTTGAGTTCTTTGTATATTCTGGATATTATCCCTTTATTGAATGTAGGGTTGGTAAAGATCTTTTCCCAATCAGTTAGTTGATTGCCATTTTGTCTTATTGACAGTGTCCTTTGCCTTACAGAAGCTTTTCAATTTTATGATTTCCTGTTTGTTTATAGTTGATGTTAGATCCTGAGCCATTGGCGTTCTGTTCATGGAATTTTCCCCTTCGATTTCTTTCTTCAGAGACTTGAAGTTCTTGTCATGCATATCTCTCTTACTTGGTTAGAGTCACACCAAGATATTTCTATATTTGTGATGAATGTGAAGGGTGTTGTTTCCCTAATTTCTTTCTCAGTCCTTTTATCCTTTGTGTAGAGGAAGGCTACCGATTTGTTTGATTTAATCTTATATCCAGCCACGTTGCTGAAGTTGCTTATCGGCTGTAGGAGTTCTCCTTCTTTCTTTTACCTAACCTCTTTTTTCCTGTGGATTGTGAGTTATTATTATTATTACTATTATTATTATTATTTACTATTGTCACTTTTATTTTTTTACAGTCCAGTCATTGCCCCCTTCCTACAGTTCCTCATCCCATTCCCTCTCTACTCTGTCTTCAAGAGGATCTTCTCCCCCTTCCTTTGGTAAGACCTCCTGACTCCTTGGGGCCTCAAGTATCTGGAAGCTTCGGTGTCTCTTCTCCCACTGAGGCCAGTTCAGGCTGTCCTTTGCTGTATATCTGCCAAGAGCCTCGGACCAGCTCATTATTGCTGCCTGGTGGGTAGCTTAGTGTCTGAGAGATCTTAGGGTTTCAGGCTATTTGAGAATATTGATCTTCCTATAGGGATGCCCTCCTCCTCAGCTTCTTCCAGTCTTTCCCTAATTCAATCACAGGGCTCCCTGACTTCAGTCTAGTGGTTGGGTTTAAGTATATGTATCTGTCTCAATCAGCTGTTCGTTGGGCCTCTCAGAGGACAGCCATGTTATGCTTCTGTCTGCATTGATTATCCTTTAGCTAATAACTAATATCCACTTATAAGTGAATTCATACCATATTTGTCATTCTGGGCCTGAGTTACCTCACTTTGATTTTTTTTTTCTAGTTGCTTCCAATTGCCTGTAAGTTTTATGATGTCAATTTTTAACAGCTGAGTAATGTTCAAATGTGTTAATGTACCACAATTTTGTATCTGTTCTTTAGTTCAGGGTAATTTAGGTTGTCTCAGTTGCTTACTAGTATGAATAAAGTTGCTATGAACATAATTGAGCATGTGTCTTTATAATAGAGTGGTGCTCTTATTGGATATACGCCCAAGATTGCTAAAGCTGGTTCCTCAAATAAATGAACTCCTACTTTTCTGAGGAAACATGATATTGTTTTCCATCGTGGCTGTATTAGTTTTTACTCATTCAAGCAATGAAGGGATGTTTCCGTTATCCAGATCCTTGCCAGCATGAGTTGTCACATATATTATTGATCTTAACCATTCTGACGTGTGTAAGATTGAATCGCAAAGTAGTTTTTATTTGTGTTTTTCTTTTCAGTGTTAAGGATGTTGAAAATTTCTTTAAGTGTCCCTGACACATCTGAGATTCCTTTGTTGAAAAGTCTCTGTATCTAAAAACCCATTTTTAAGTGAATTTTTTCAAGATCTTGTTTTTGGAGTTCTTAGTAATTTGTATATAAAGCATACATATACTATATATAAATATACATACACACACAGACACGCACATAATATTATGTATTTCTATATAAGGCCTCTATAGTAATAAAGTTCATAAAAATCCTTTCGCATCCCTTGTATTGTCTCTTTCTCTGAGTGTCTTTTTTTCACCTTACAAAAGTGTACTGCCATACCAACCCCAGTAGAATCTGTGTGACAAGTCTGTTCCACAGACTGAGGCGAAAACTTCAAAAGAAGGAGGCCTCCTGGGACCTGTTGTGGAACTCTTGCCAGGAACAAAACATTGACCCGTAGTTCTCATGGCAACTTACTTGTTTTAGTTTTTCTTATTTCTTTTCTTATTTACAACATGTTCCTGATGGCCTACGCCAGGATCTTAAGCAAAGAAAATGGGTAAGAAATCATCCCTTGAGATGGGGTCACTAACATGACCTTGCCTCTGGGGAGACTGACGCTTTACTTTATAATCAGTTACATGCTGCATAATAGTATTATGGTAAATAAAACTTTCCCAACAATAAAATTTCATATGGCTACACATGTGTCATCAGAGGCGGGCTTTGGTATATTGTAAAGAAAGCCTTAAATAAAAAGAGTTAAAATAGTTTAAATTTGTGCACTGAAGATTTATAAAAAAAAAAAAGTCAGGTATGAGATGTTAAATAATTGTTGATCATAAAGATTAGTTAACCTGCTCTTGGAGATGTGCCACTAGCCTTGGATGACTGGCCACTGAATACATCCTTTCAGAGTTGTAACATTTGAATAATTTTTATTGTGTTAAATAATAATGATGATGTTACCTGTTCTATCTGTGATTTATTGAATATATCTTTTTAGAGTTGATGTACTTAGATGATTCTTGTGCCTTGATGATTGCTTTCCTGAATATATCTCCTAGGAGCACTAATATTTGTTTTTTCTATATATAGAATCCCTTGCCAGAGAGTTGAAAAATATACTCAGATTAAAACTGCCTTCGTGTCTGTTTCTGTTTGTCACCGCCAAATCCTTACCCACCTAAGCGTTCGAGGACCCTCGTCCCAGGGACTCCCATACCTGACTGGGGTGGTCCGTTGCAGTGTACCACTTTAATGATGGTGTAGTTAGAAAGTATTGATTTTAGTGTTTGTACTATTGGCATTTCATTCAGAAGGATGTCTCCTATGCCTGTCTATTCAGGGTTTTATGCACTTTCTCTTCTGTCAGTTTCAGTGTGACTGGATTTATTTTGAGGTCTTTGAGTCACTTGAACTTGAGTTTTGTGCAAGCTGATGAATATGGGCCTATCTGCTGTCTTCTGTATGCAAAGATAAAGTGTAACGAGCCCCATTTATTGAAGATGCTGTCTTTATTCCCATTGTGTATTTCTGGATTCCTTATTAAAAATTAGGTGCTCATATGTTGCTGGGATTATTTCTGCACCTTCACTTCTGTTCCATTGATCACCGCATCTGTCTTTATCCAAATGCCATGCAGTTCTCTTGTTGTTCAGAATTGTTTTAGGTCTCTTGGGATTTTGTTCTTCCACACGAAGCTGGAATTGTCCTTTCAAGGTCTGTAAACTATTCTTTTGGGATTTTGATGGGGATTGTGTTGAATCTGTAGTTTGCTTTTGGTAAGATCGCCATTTTCACTCTGTTAATCCTACTGATCTATGAGCTTGAGTGATCTTTCCATCTCGTGATATATTCTTCCATTTCTTTCTTCAAAGGTCTGTAATTTTTAATCGTACAAGTCTTTCACTTGCTTCTTTAGAGTTCTTCTAACATATTTTATATTATGAGTGGCAACTAGGAAGGGTGTTGTTTCCCTGATCTCTTTTCTCATGCCACTTGCCTTTTCATATAAGAGGAATATAGGAGGGTGATTGATACTGCCTGATATAATCTAGGATTCAGCCACTATCCTGAAAGTGCTTATGAGCTATAAAAGTTTTCTTTTGGAACTTTTCAGTTCATTTATATACACTATTATATCGTCAGCCAGATTGTATACTTTGAATTTTTCATTTCCAAATTGTATCCTCTTTACCTCCTTCGGTTGACATGTTTCTCTAGCTAAAACTTCAAGTTCTGTATTGAGTAGATATGGAGAGAGTAGACAGCCTTGTTTTGTTTCTAGTTCCAGTGGAATTTCTTTTAGTTTCTGCTCATTATATTTGATGTTGACTATAGAATTTCTGTAAACTTCCTGTGTTATGTTTAGATATATCCCTTCTATCCCCATGATCCTCAAGCCTTTTTTCATGAAGTGGTTTTGTATTTTGTTGAAGACTTGTTTGGTGTCTCATGAGATGATGCTGTGGTTTATTTCTGAGAGTTTGTTTATATGGTGGATTACATTTCCTGATTTCCCTGTGTTGAGCCATCACTACATCTCTGGATGAAGCCTAGTTGATCAGTATGCATGGTCATGGTATTTTTGATGTGTTTTTGAAGGTAGTTTGCAAGTATTTCATCAAATATGTTTGCATATTTGTTCATGAAGGATATTTGTCTTTCTTTTTTGAAACTGTAGGTACTTAAACGTAAATGTGACTGTGGCCTCATGAAAGAAATTGAGTAACATTCCTTCTGTTTCTCTTTTGTAGACTACTGTGTTAAGCATTGGCCTTAAGTCTCCTTTCAAAATCTTGTTGAGTTCTGCCAACTTAGCTATCCAGCTGTGTCATGTTTAGTTCAAATTCTGTAATGACAGCTTTTATTTCACTAGAGTTATTTGTCTAATTAAATTATCTATATTATATTGATTTAATATTGTATATTGAAACTGATTGAAACAATTATGTATTTATTTCATACTTCAATTTCTTTCTTTTTCTATTCAGATTTGGTGGAGTACAGAATTTTAAAATATGTCTGGTGATTGGGATTTCCCCATTGCCTTTTGTTATGTGTTCCTTCCCATTTCTGAGTTATTTTAGATAATCTTTCCCTCCATTAAGGGCTTATTTATTTTGTTGATTTTTCTGCAAAGAATATCTCTCTCCCTCTCCCTCCCTCTCTCTCTCTCTCTCTCTCTCTCTCTCTCTCTCTCTCTCTCTCTCT
>NW_021604687.1:284632-316867 GCF_004785775.1 Grammomys surdaster
TCTCTCTCTCTCTCTCTCTCTCTCTCTCTCTCTCTCTCTCTCTCTCTGTCTCTCATCAGCTGTATAGTTTCGTGCTGTCTTGTCCTTTATGTGCTTACTACTTTTTCTTCTAGAGCTTTCAGGTGTGCTGTTACCTTACTAGCATGAGATCTCTCCAGTTATTTGTGTGACACTTAGTGTCATGAACTATCCTCTGATTATGACTTGTTTCCTATAAGTTTGTTTTTGGTGTGTCTTCCATTTGATTGAATTGTAGAAAGTCTTTAATTTCTTTATTTCTCTCTTGACTTGTTCTTTCTTTTTTCTTTTTGGTTTTTCGAGACAAGGTTTCTCTGTGTAGCCCTGGCTGTCCTGGAACTCACTCTGTAGACCAGGCTGGTCTCAAACTCAGAAATCCACCTGCCTCTGCCTCCCAAGTGCTGGGATTAAAGGCATGCACCATTGATTTTTTTTTTTTTTAATATATAGTAGAAAGCTTCAACGGGTCTGTAAGCCACCTTTGGTTGTTTCTATTATTGATGTGCAGCTTTTATCATGACTGGCTGATAATGCAGGGTGGTTATTCAGATTTTCTGGTATCTATTGAGACTTGTTTTGTATTCAATGATTTGGTCAGTTTGAAGGTGCTGAGAAAAAAACGTATATTCTTTTGTTTTTGGATGGGATGTTCTGTAAATATCTGGGAGGTTTCTTTGTTTTTTCACATCAGTCAGCTGTAGCATTTCTCTGATTACTTTTAGTCTGGAGGGCCTGTCCTTTGGTGGTCATGAGATATTGAAATCTCCCATTATCAATACATGAGGGTCAATGCGTGTTTCTAACTATGGTGCTCGTATGTTTTGGACATACATATAAGTATTGAAACATCCTCCTTTTGGATTTTTTTTTCTTGATGAACATGTAATGTCCTGCATTGCTTTAAATTAATTTTCATTTGATGTCTATTTTGTCAGATGGTAAAATAGCTATACCAGCTAAGTCCACTTCAATGGGATATTCTTTTGCATCTCATTACCCATAGATGCTTCAATAGATCCTGACCCTGCCCTTCTCTGGGAAGTTGTTGGTATCACAGATGTTTGCTCTTCTGTCCAGTGTGAGTCAGGCCAGCATGAGCCCCTCCTCAGAGGAATCTAGCCTCATGCCTAGCTAGGAAACTGTCCAGTCTGAGAAGCTGGCTTGTATTGAAGGGCCACTTCTTTTTGACTCAGCAGGGATTTCTTAAAAGAACTGCCCCTGCATTTCCTCTCTCTTTTTCTTTTTTTCACTATAGCTGGTTTTGGATCGGCTGAACCTTTGAAGATCTATTCAAGGAGCCTGAAAAACTTAGTCAGAAAAGTTGATATACTAAGGGAGTTCTTGCCACTGATTGTTATGCCAAATATTTTTTGGCTTTTTAGTAATCCTGTAGTTTTGCTCAATATAACTATCTCATGAATAATTTAAACTGGAGTATTTATTTTTATTTGAGTGTGCAATAAATAAACTATATTCCTTTATTTTCATCCTCTAAGCTAATCTGGCTTCTTCCTAGTCAAAATCCTAGTGATGCTTGCATTTTAGTACTGATCTGACTCTCTAGGCTTGAAGTGTTTTCTCACGAGGTCTTATGGACCCTCCTTATACTGAATCCCCACTCCCATTTTCTTTCCCCATGCCATGGCTGAGAGGAAGTTCTGCTTATTCTCTCACCTACTCAGTCTGGCTTATTGGCTTTTATTGACAAATCAGAGAATAAATGTGGAGCAATACTTATAAAACATTGAGTCAGGAGATGCTTAAATAATGATTACAACCAGAAATGGAAGCACAGAACTCAGTGTTTAAATAACACAATGATAGCCTTAGTATAGTGCATAATAACGTTATGGCTAAATTTTTGTTAGCTTAATATTTTTCTATTTTTAGTTTTGTTCTTTTTGTGTTTGTTTTAGAAGACAATGGCTGTCTCTATAGCTTTGGCTGTCCTGCAAGTAGAGTGGACACCTACAAGCCTCCAAATTAGAGATCCATCTGAGTCTTTCTCCAAAGTAATATGATTGTTTACATGTGAGCCAACATACCTTGATTTTTTTGGTTGTTGTTTTTGTTTTTGTATTATTGGCTGATGTTGTTTTATATTATCGGCTGACAATATAGGTTTTTTTGTATATGTCAAGCATACGCTGTTAGGCTGAGCTTCACCCATATCTTGCATTTTTAAATTTGACAGAGAATATCACTCTGTTTTCCAGGAAGTCATGTACTGATAACAGTGATGCTGCCTAATCCTGCTGAGTCATTGGATTGTAGGTCATGGCAGACTTCCTACTTGTTGTGTTGGTTTTGAATTTATGTTGGAATAAATATGAGTATTTTGCTTGTGTGCATGAATTTGCATCTCATGTGTGCCTGGTCCTTCAACATCAATCTAAATGGAGAGAACCTTAAAGCAATTCCACTAAAATCAGGTACAAGACAAGGCTGCCCACTCTCTCCCTATGTATTCAATATAAACATTTAAATTATAGCAAAAGCAATAAAACAACTAAAGGAGATCAAGGGAATACAAATTGGAAAGGAAGAAGTCAAAGTATTGCTATTTGTTGACGATAAGATACTATACATAAGTGACTCCCAAAATTCTACCAGAGAATTCCTGCAATTGATACCCTTATTCAAATGATAATTGGGCTGAGAAGTAATAAGGGAAACAACATTCTTTACAATAGCCACGAATTATATAACATATTTTGGTATAACTCTAACCAAGCAAGTGAATGATCTGTACGAAAAAACTTCAAATCCTGAAGAAAGAAATTGGAGATTTAAAAAGATGGAAAGATCTTCCATATTCATATATAGATAGTATTCCCATAGCAAAAAAAAAACCATCTGACAAATAGTTCTTTACTTTTTGTAGTTAGTAATTATTCATACAATATCTATGATGTGTGCTTAGTACTGTTGATCTGATTGCTTGTTTCTTTATATCTGTTAATTGGTCTTCTTCTTGCAAATGTATGTCCTATTCAAAAGATAAAGAAATGAGCGATGTGAACCGTTTAATTCACTTTCCTTCTAAATTGGCTTTGTGATTACATTATAACTTCTGTGTCAGGAAGTAACTGGAGGAAAAGTGGGAATCATTTAAATACATTGTCAATATGTTGACTATGTGAGCACCATGCTTTCTTTTATACGCATGTACGGGATGTTTTAGGATGCAGTGACATATGAGGATGTGACTGTAAACTTTACTCGGGAAGAATGGGCTTTGCTGGATCCTTCCCAGAGGAAGCTCTACAAAGATGTGATGTTGGAGACCTTCAGGAACGTTACTGCTATAGGTAAGACTGTTAATGTTGTTTTCCTTTTTAAAATCAGAAGGCAGCTGGTTTTTTGGTTTGTATGCTTGTTCGTTTGTTTGTCTTTTTGCTTGATTCTTTTGTTGTTGATGATGCTCTTCTATAATTTCAGTTGAGGAGAAAGAAGAATGAAGCGAATGAATCAGACAGAGTTGTAAGGTTCGCTGAAGAGAGTACCTTAAATTTTGCCTAAATTCCAATAATATATCATACATTTTCTGGTACTATGTTTCAGGTTATTATTGGGAAGACCACAGTTATGAAAAGAATTCTCAAAATTCTAGAAGACATGGAAGGTAATTTTTATTTACGTGGTGATCCAAATATGCCTCTGAAGAAATCTTCATGTGTTCTTGATGTTTTAGTTAAAAGCAACAGTGTAAGTAAGCAGAGCTTTAAGGATATTGAGTATTTAATTCTAACAAATGCATGTACCTCTATGCCAGGTATTCTATTTCCGTTTCCAGTGCACTCTTCAGTGTAGAATACATGGAAACAGTGCCTTAACCGATAGTACTATTTGAAGCACAGCCCCATTGACACTAAAATGCAGATCTGCCAGTCTGTTTAATCTTAATACCTGTAAATATTACAAAAAGTATACACATTGAATGTATGATGTGTATATTTCCAAGCCCTTCCCACAAGCAAACAGTGCACAATTAAGAAGCTGTTACTCACGTACGTGTAGGAAGATGGGTATGTTTCATGATAGTGGAAGTTTATAGGGGTTGAGAAATTTGCATAGAAAACTTAATGTGAATACCACACATGTCTCTGGAGCACAAAAATTCAAACTGTGTGAATGCAATATGGATACCTTTTATTTGTTATTCTACCTTTAATAGGTATATTGTAAGGCACACACATCTCTGTCCATCTATCTGTATGTCTGTCTCTCTATCTTTATTTTATATAGAGGATGCAGGTCTCAATTATTTAAAGATATTGACAGAAACCCTGTACTTCTCCCTCTCTCTCCCAGAACATTTAGAGGATGTGTTGTTATTCCCACTTTGAGGAGATTTGTTGAACTTGATATAATTTTACAGTTAATTGATTTTCCTATTTCATTGGGAATAAATCAACAAACTCAAACTGCAGAAAATTCTTGAGAGTATAGTTATGTAGACATTGTCTTTTTTTCCTGGTTCACTTTGCAAATGTTATGTGGTTTACTCTATAGGAAAATTTATTAATGCAGTCATTTGTTGTTGTTGTTGTTTTGTTTTTGTGTTCTTGTTTTTTGAGACAGGGTTTCTCTGTATAACCCTAGCTGTCCTGGAACTCACTCTGTAGACTAGGCTGGTCTCAAACTCAGAAATCCGCCTGCCTCTGCCTTCAAAGTGCTGGGATTAAAGGTGTCCGCCACCACTGCCCAGCTGCAGTCATTGTTTAAAAGCTGTGAGTTCTTTCACATTTTCTTAAATATGTTTTTTAAAACCATATGAGAGAAGATTGCTATGAATGTGAGCCATGAAATAAATGCTGTTACAATCACAGGTATCTTTAAAGATGTAATGGAACCCATAATGAAGGAGAACACCATGGACATAAACAAAATGATGAAACCCTGTTATATCTGATTTCTCATTACATTTGGAAAACACTGTAAAAGTAATTCATACATATAAAAATATTCAGGAATATAATACATGGGGTAAAACTTCCAAAAGTGCCAATCGCATACACAGGCATGAAAAAATTTATACTGTAGAGAAAATTTCTAAATATATGCAAAGTGATAAAGATTTTGTCTGCCACAGGCGTCTTCAAAGGGAATCAAGAATTCACACTGGAGAGAAAACCTATAAACGTGTGCAGTGTAATGAAGTGCTTTCAAGTCATAGTCATCCTCAGATACATAAAAGAATGCTTACTGGAGCCTTTGTATATGATAGTGGTCTTCAAATGCATAGGAGAACACACACAGGAGAGAAATCCTATGATTCTAATACACGTAGTAAAGCCTTTGCATGCCACAGCCATCTGCAAAGTCCTAAAATAGCACATACTGGAGAGAAGCCCTATGAATGTGTACAATGTGGTAAAGCCTTTGCATGGCACAGTGCTCTTCAAAGGCATAAAAGAATACATACTGGAGAGAAGCCCTATGAATGTAAACAATGTGGTAAAGCCCTTTCATGTCACAGTGCTCTTCAAAGGCATAAAAGAATACATACTGGAGAGAAGCCCTATGAATGTAAACAATGTGGTAAAGCCTTTACACAGATCAGTAATCTTCAGAGTCATAAAAGAACACATACTGGAGAGAAGCCCTATGAATGTAAACAATGTGGTACAGCCTTTGCTTATCACACTTCTCTTCAAAGGCATAAAAGAATACATACTGGAGAGAAGGCCTATGAATGTAAACAATGTGGTAAAGCCTTTGTTTCTCACATCCATCTTCAGATTCATAAAGAAACACATACTGGAGAGAAGCCCTATGAATGTAAACAGTGTGGTAAAGCCCTTTCATGTCACAGTGCTCTTCAAAGGCATAAAAGACTACATACTGGAGAGAAGCCCTATGAATGTAAACAATGTGGTAAGGCCTTTGCAGATAACAGTGTTCTTCAGAGTCATAAAAGAACACATACTGGAGAGAAACCATATGAATGTAAACAATGTGGTAAAGCCTTTACACAGAACTTCCATCTTCAGATTCATAAAAGAACACATACTGGAGAGAAGCCCTATGAGTGTAAACAATGTGGTAAAGCCTTTGCACAGAAATTTCATCTTCAGATTCATAAAAGAGCTCATACTGGAGAGAAGCCCTATGAATGTAAACAATGTGGTAAAGCCTTTGCACAGAACAGTCATCTTAAAGTACATAAAAGAACACATACTGGAGAGAAGCCCTATGAATGTAAACAATGTGGTAAAACCTTTGCACAGAAATTTCATCTTCAGAGTCATAAAAGAACACATACTGGAGAGAAGCCCTATGAATGTAAACAATGTGGTAAAGCCTTTGCACAGAACAGAAGTCTTCAAATACATAAAAGAACACATACTGGAGAGAAGCCCTATGAATGTAAACAATGTGGTAAAGCTTTTGGTTGTCAAAGTCATCTTCGAATGCATAAAAGAACACATACTGGAGAGGAGCCCTATGAATGTAAACAATGTGGTAAAGCCTTTGCACAGAACAGTCATCTTCAAAGGCATAAAAGAACACATACTGGAGAGAAGCCCTATGAGTGTAAACAATGTGGTAAAGCCTTTGCACAGAACCGTAGTCTTCAAATACATAAAAGTACACATACTGGAGAGAAGCCCTATGATTGTAACCAATGTGGTAAAGCTTTTTCTTGTCACAGCCGTCTTCAAATGCATAAAAGACTACATACTGGAGAGAAGCCCTATGAATGTAAACAATGTGGTAAAGCCTTTGCACAGAACAGAAGTCTTCAAATACATAAAAGAACACATACTGGAGAGAAGCCATATGAATGTGACCAATGTGGTAAAGCCTTTGCATGGAATAGTCATCTTCAAAGGCATAAAAGAACACATACTGGAGAAAAGCCCTATGAATGTGACCAATGTGGTAAAGCCTTTGCACGGAACAGTCATCTTCAAAGGCATAAAAGAACACATACCCTATGAATGTAAACAATGTGGTAAAGCCTTTGTCCATCACAGTACTCTTCAAAGGCATAAAAGAACACATACTAGAGGGAAGCCCTATGAATATAACCAGTGTAGTAAAGCCTTTACACATAAAAGTAATATTCAGAGTTATTAAAGAACACATTCTGGAGAGAAGTCTGTAAAGACTTCACATACCACTATCATCTTCAAAGGCATAAAAGATCACATACATGGAGAAAACCCTGTGAATATAACTAATGTAGTAAATCCTTGGCACATTTGAGGTTCTTTAAAGGCATGAAAAACACAAATTGGAGTGAACCCCTTTGAAGGTATTCAACTTGATTAAACCTGTGCATATTGGCCTCACCTTGTAATGCATGAAAGGAATCATACTGGAGAGATACCCTGTGTGCATTAGAGACAGAGAGAGAGACAGAGAGAGAGACAGAGAGAGAGAGACAGAGAGAGACAGAGACAGAGACAGACAGAGAGACAGACAGCAGAGAGAGAGACTGACTCTTTGGCTAATCTTCCCATGGTTTTCCTCCTACTTAATTACCTTGCCTAGCTTTGATATGAGTAATTTTGCCTATTAGTATTTTCACATATTATGTCTTGCTCAGTGGATATCCAGAAGAGGCTTGCTATTTTTTTTTGAAGGGGATGGGAGAGGAGTGGATCTTGTGGCCATGGTAGGTTGGGAAATTTATGGAGAAGTCGAGGGAGGGGAAAACAATCCTGGAATAAAACCTTCAGCCTATAATGTTTCCTCCTTGCAAGATGTGCTGGGTCAGTAGTAGCACACTTGTGGTAGCCAATTAGTGACTGCTTTAATTGGAGGCACATGAAAGAAGAAGGAGGCTGTAACTGACACTGACTGGTTGACCAGAAACTAGAAGCAAGATAAGCCAGAATGATACAATAGAACCAAATATACCTGCCCTCTCCCACAACAAAAATCAGCTTCAATAATGATGTTCTGCTCTATTCATAGTTTGGTGACTATACCAACTGTCGTGAAAAAGTCTGCCTTCAGCAGGGTATGGGAGTAGTATAAATGACCCACACCTAAACACTAGGTATAGAGAAGCCACATTTGCAGTCTCTATTGCTTTTCTTACCTAAGAGCTTGGGGAAACCCAGAGAAGAGGGGGAGAAGGAATTGTGGAAACCAGAAGTGTCAAAGACACAAGGAGAGCATAGGCAACAGAATTATCTTACCTGGATTACTGGGGTTTCCCAGCTATTGAAGCACAATCTTCGAGCCTGTATGGGTCTACACTAGGTACACTACATATATGCTATGGTTGTTGGCTGGTGGTTTTCTTTGTAGGGGTTGTTGAGGAATACTGAGGGTAGGAGTGAAGTTTTCTTGTACTCTTTTACCTGCTCTTAAGACTCCTGCCTTCCTATTAGTTGACCTCTTCAAGGCTTGAAATGAATGTTTGTACATGTTCTCCTTTTATCTAATCTTGATGTTTCATTAATGTGTCTGGTAGACCTACTTTTTCCTGGGGTAGACATAAGACAGTCATGGTTGGGAAGAGGTGAGTTGAGCGGGAGCTAAAAGTGCTAGAAGCAGGGATAGTGCCAGTTAGAATGGATTGTATTAGATAAGAATAAAAAGAATGGAAATGGGTAAAACCTTAGAGATGAAAGGCTTTAAAATTTAGAGCAGATAAAGTTTAGATATGAGAGATTTGAGCATCATTTGTTTGTGCAGGTACAGGAGTGGCTTCCTTAAAGGGAGATAATGTGAAAACCGAGTATGGAGTCCAGAGCCTTTAAGTGAGCTGTGATTAGGCCAAGTGTTTTATCAAAGAAAGTGAGGTTTTAGGATCTTCTGATTCCAAGGAGGAAGAGATAGTCATACCGTGACCACAAGGGCATAAAGGAAGAGACAAAACACCTGTGAGAAGTGGGTGAGGTAAGGGTAGAAATAAAGTTTAAGGTCATCTAAGGAATCTCTTGGGCTTCTAAATGGAGCTGAGAGGGAACAGGTTAGAAAAATAAACGACCTCCAGCCGGGCGGTGGTGGCGCACGCCTTTAATCCCAGCACTTGGGAGGCAGAGGCAGGTGGATTTCTGAGTTCAAGAGTTCGAGGCTAGCCTGGTCTACAGAGTGAGTTCCAGGACAGTCAGAGCTACACAGAGAAACCCTGTCTCGAAAAACCAAAAAAAATAAATAAATAAATAAATAAAAAATAAAAATAAACGACCTCCAGCCCAGTGACAATTCCCGTATCGTAGAAGCCTAGGAGGGCACTGAGAAAATATGGCCCATAGCAGACAATTTGTAGCAAGAGTTGTGGAGCACACGGTTGCAATACTTAGGCCCAGGTGAAGATGAATCGGGTAGCTCTGAGGAAGAGGAGGAGGCGGCAAGGAAATGGTCACTTGTCCAAGAGGGCAGAAGGAAGCTGTAGGGCTGCAGCTCCTAGAAGGAAAGAAGTAAAGCTCCATGAATTAGCTGAGAAAGTGATGTCAGAAATATAAGTGACATGATGTCTAGAATTTATTTCTAGGGGAGCCCCAAGAAGAATAAGAGACTTGTAGGAGAGAAGTGTCACAAGTCACAGAGGAGTGTCGTCTCTATTCATGTTAAATGGGCAGGACTACAAGGGTTCCTGGTACTCCAGTGTGGCTTTGGTAGTACTACTAAGGAAAATAGGAAGTTCTGAATCGACACTTAGTACTAGAGGAGAAGAGACTAGCAGTCAGAACAGGTAGAGGAGAACTCTATTAAAAAGATGGACTGGAAGACACTTCTGTGAAAGAAGAGGTTTCCAACACAGGGAGACAAGTAACTGTCTTACTTGTCCCTTTGTTCGGGACCCTAGAGGGTGTGGCAGGATCCAGAAGCCAGAGAGAGATGTTTGATGTTTTTCCAAGAGGTGAAGCAGGCTTCAGTAACCAGTGAGGTGCTTACAAAAATAAATGACCAGAAATGAATTATTAGAACAGGGGAAGAAGAGTGGCACTCTAGAATTTGGAGTCAAACTTGTTGCCTGGCAGAAGCCAGCAACAGACAAACTTCAGACAAGTCAGATGAGATGGTTCAGAGAGACTGATACTGTATGCTATTCCTGTGGTTTTAGGCATGTTTGAGAAGAATGTTTTATTGAAGGGATGACGGGGTGGGTGGGAGAGCACAACTATGAGTATCTGGAAACATCAAAGCCTCAGCTGTGCAGAATACACTTGGCCTTGAGTTTAGGGGTGAAGGAGTTAAAAAGTAATTGAAGAGGTGGGGGAAAAAGAATGTAGAAACAAGTTCTATGGGGACCCAGGGATTTTTCAGGAAAATAGAAGCTGCGGGTACTGCAGCAAATCTCACTGATAAAAACAAGTTTAGGGAAGTGGTGGCCAGAAGTGCTCAGAAGAGCCCGGATTTTCTTAGAGGTACTAGCAGCCAGTACCTGCTTCTGATATGTTAAATAAGCTAGCCATTTGTACCGAGTTTTTTTGAGATTTTACAAATTACAAGTAAATGAGTAAGTTATCTCACTCTACTTCATGAAGTTTAAGTTAACCAGTCCTATGTTTTTCTCTGTAATTGCTTAAATGATTTTTCTGCTTTTAGTGACAATGCTCTGCTTGTTTGGGAAAATCAGAGTACTGTACTATGTAGTATTATCCTAATTTATCACTGATATTACCTCCTTATACACTACTTCTCAATTCTTTCATCTTAAATTGTTCATGTATTTTTATTTTATATCTATGGGAATTTTGCTTACACGTACATCTGTGAACTTCATGAGAGAGGAGGTTGCAGATCAACTAGAACCAGTGTTGCAGAATGTCATGAGCCACCCTGTGTGAGTGCTGTAACTGATCCAGTTTCCTGTGTAGAAGCAGTAGTTGCTGTTTGTCTCTGAGCCACCACTCCAGAATAATAGAACATACATTGAATAGAAGAATTCCCTTGAAATAGTATAGAATATTGATATTTTTAGATACATGTCCCAACATTGCTTAGATTCACACTGTGCTCTGGGCCCTCCAAAGTTTTTTATTTAGTGATGCAGAATGGGTAAATGAGTCCTATTAATTTCTTGAGGACTTAGAGATCTTACTAGGTTTGTTTTTTAGTTGGAAAAACTATCTGTCATTCATATATGATGAAACTGTTTATCCCTTGTTCTTCAGGAAACAGTGCTTGAATACACTGTTGGTAATACAACTCTGGTATCAATTTTGAAATAAGTCATTTGTACATAGATTTCTTCTTGCAGTACTTTCATTATGTTAATAATGTCAATATTTCTCTCAATATTTGTTTTTCAAAAGATGTCTTATTGTTTTTGTTGGTAAATCTCATTAGTTGGTTTTCAAATTATTTTATTAGGTTCACCTATCTCATTGAAAATATTACTTTTGTTGTCCTGTCTACTTAACTTAGTGTCTCTATGTATTTACATGACAATAAAATAAATCTCTTACAAACTTAGTCCAGTTTGCCATTCATTGAAAATTAAAACAGCCCATGTATCAAATTTCTTAACCATGGAAATACATGTTTTATATTTTTCAAATTAACTCTTCTATTAACTCTCCAAAGTATAACTAAGTCACTATTTGAACAAAAGTGGTCTGTATGCATGAAAAGTATTTCTTTGGGGTGTGTGTGTGTGTGTGTGTGTGTGTATAAAATGTCCTATGAGGATATATGCCCTGCCATGAAACAAACACATATTTCAGAATAGGAAATCTCCCTTTAGTCTAAGGCTTTTAAAGTGAAAACACAATTTTTGATATATTTTTATTTATTTATTTTAAATCAAATTGTAGTTTTTACTTATTCACACAGGGGTTATAAAGGCAAAAATGCATGTGGGATGTTGGGAAGGGGATGACACCAGAACGTGGGTGTTCAGGGGGAGTACAGATATCTTTAAGAACAGGGTATCACCTAGGTGAAGATTCAGGGGACAGGTCACTATGACTCTGCCTATGATTCACTTGTCCTTATCTAAGTTGGTAGTAATAAAATTAATGTACATTGATTTAATCTTGCAATAACTTCACTTTCTACTATTGTTTTCATTGATATGAATTTTGACAGCTTAGAAGAAAATATGCTGATATGTTAAATCTTTTATGGATGTTTAAAAAATAAAAATGATATGATTAAGAATAATAATGATGCAAATTTTCATTTGGAATTGCTGATAAGCAAACATGTATGGAGAGAGTACTTCTCTTCCTTGGTGTGGCCTGCCCTCTTTCTAATACAACTTACCAGTTACTTTGTTACCAGTTTCTGATCAGGAAAACATGGACGGGAAAGACAAAGATGAGGAGGGCAGCCACAGATTTCCTCCTCACAGACTGTCCTCTCAAGAGCAAGAAATCTGCTCTTTCTGTGGATTTGTGAACTGCTGAATCCTAAGAGATACAAAGGAACTAAGAGTCACAGGGATGGAGAGACACAAGCAGCAATTGTAGCTGATGCAGAATTCTTAGCAGCAGTTCCTGTCCTAACCTGTGTCAAGTTCACTGCTACCACAGGCTCAGTCTGTGCTGCTGGGGATGTCCTGTAGCTACGCAGCTGTGGTTTTCTCTTCAATCTTAGTACAGGATCAGACAAGAGTTCACTGATTGAAACTCTTGATCTCCTTTGGTCCCAGGTGTAGAATTCCATGTTTCTGTTCTTGTGCATGACTGTCTCCTTAGTCAGCAAAATGCTGTCAAAACTTTTATCTCCTTGGAATATCTGTGTGTCAATAGGAAGCTGGGATTTTCTACTTCAGGAGTGACAATCCTTGATCTATGCTTTTGCCTTTTGAAGAGAGCAGCATGACAGATTTAAAAGTGAATGAGAGCTTGAAATCTACAGAGTTGGATCATAGTGTGACTCTGTAAACTCTCCAAGTTTATTAGGCCTTCGTCCTGTATTCCTTTAAGTGGATATAGTAGCTTCAAATCTCTGCAATGTTTTTGACATTAGCTAAGGTGCCTGACTCAACTATTTTTAATTGATTGGCATAATATCTTAAAAAAAAAAGTAAGCACATCATGACTACTGTCATTTAAGTAAACAGGAGAAATTTTTAATGATGTGTTGAACTTATGAGTCGTAAAAGAAAGAACTGTAAATAAACAAACTTTGACGTTAGCTTTGTGTGTGTTGAATTACAGATGTGCTGTTTTTTCATTCTATTTCTAGAATTATTTATTTTATGTATGAGTACACTGTAGTTGTCTTCGGGCACACCAGAAGAAGGCATCAGATCCCATTACAGATGGTTGTGGGCCACCATGTGGTTGCTGGGAATTGAACTCAGGACCTTTGCAAGAGCAGTGAGTGTTCTTAACCTCTGAGCCATCACTCTAGCCCTGGTAAAGTGTTCTTGGGGATCCAGGTCATTGATTTCTCATTGTGAGGCTTCTTCTGGGAGAGTCACCTGTCCTTAGCTTGTATAATGATTATCCTCTTAACAATTACCTATGTGCAGTTTTTACAGCTTAAGATATTAGAAGTTCTTAGTTCCTGGAGAGGAATTTTTGACAGTTGTTTAAAAAGATGTGATTCCAAACTCTCATCTGATGAGACATTCCCTATGCTGTGAACTGTGGTGACTGCAGACACTCATGTCCACTCACGGTATAAGGCTAAGGGACACCCAAGTACTTAACTCCAAACAGGAAACCTGTAGAGCCACCTCCACAGCTCAGAGCATTGTGGAATATGGGGAGAATAAGTCCAAGAGCCAGAAGATGAGAAAAAGGAATGGAAATGCAACATTGTGGTCAAACACAGCCAAGGCAACCATGGTCTTTCTCCCAACACTACAGCTACTAGCACAAGAGTGGATTCCTCACCAGCACAGTAAAGAACAGTGGAACTCCATGGGCCCATCCCTTATTCTACTGAACTTTTGAATACTGGCAGATCATGGGAGAGAGGCCAGAGTTGATTTGGCTCCAGTGGAAAGATTGAAACCCAGGATCCTACAGACAGCCTTGTTTAAATTCTGTGGGTCACAAGATGTGAATGTGAGAAAGAGACTTGTAAAGAAGAATATTTGAAGAGATTTTAAGGGAGCTGAAAGAGGTAGGGTGGAGAGGGAATGGCTGAAATGCATTATATATGGGTCTTACTTAGGATTTACTTACTGTGAACAGACACCATGACCAAGGCTACTCTTATAAAGCAAACAATTAATTGGGGCTGGCTTACAGGTTCAGAGGTTCAGTCCATTACCATCAAGGCAGGAACATGGCAGCATCCAATCAGGCATGATATAGAAGGAGCTAAGAGTTCTATATCTTCATCTGAAGGCTGCTAGCAGAATACTGGCTTACAGGCATCTAGGATGAGGGTGTTAAAGCCCACACCCACAGTGGCACATGTACTCCAACTCCACCACATGTTCCTATAGTCCAATCCCTGGGCTAAGCATATGCAAACCATCAAAATATGGAATTGTATATTTTTAAAAGATAAAAATTATAAATATGAAACAAAATTTTTATGTAAAGGAACTAATGAAGAATTTTTTTTTTTTGGTATTTGGTATCTGTCATACTATAAATCACCAATGATTTAAAAAAAAAAAAACAGAAAATAACAACAAACTAAATTATAGACACCAAGCCCCAAACTAAGGTTAATAATTATTGCATGTTAGATAATCTGATCAATAATAGTGATGAAAAATAATTAATCAATTTTTTTTACCTGTGAAAGGAGAATTTGTCCTAGATAATCTTACATTCATCAGTATGAATTTTTTCATCTTTTCATTGAGATCATCAACTGTCATCCTTCAAAAGTAATAGCTAATATATCCTTGATTAGTGGTGGGAAGATCAGGTTCAAAGCCATTCTCAGCTAGATAATGTGTTTGAAGCTAACCTAGGCTACAAAAGACACTACCTCAAAACAAACACAAATAAATCAAAACTCATACATAATGAGTGACTATAAAAACCTCCTCAATCAGCTCATTAAGTAAGTAGGATTTATGGAGAGTATCTCAGAATATCTGTTGATTCAACAACAACAACAAAAAATATGTAACCAAAAAGCCAGTTGGGGAGGAAAGGGTTTATTGAGATTACACTCAGGCATTGTTCTGTTCATCACATAAGGATGTCAGGACAGGATGTCAATCAGGGCAGGAACCTGGAGGTAGCATCTGATGCAGAGGCTATGGAGGGTGCTACATGCTGGCTTGCTTCACATGGCTTTCTCATCCTGCTTTCTAACAGAACCCAGGATCACCAGCTCAGGGATGGTTCCACCACAATGAGCTGGGACCTCCCCATCAATCACTAGTTAAGAAAATGCCCTACAGCTATTTTATGGAGGCGTTTTCTCAATTGAGTTTCCTGCCTCTCCATAGCTTGTGTCAAGTTGTCATAAAACTAGCCACTACAGATGGCTTCTCTGTGGTGGTGTAATGGGTCAGGACTCTTAACTGGGGGCTTTGGCTATAGTTACAATAGTATAGTTCATTCTTGTGATATGAAATGGCTCTTGCAACATTTCCAGGTAAACCCTGGATGTGAAAAGTCACGTAACCTACAGGATTAACTCAGAGGTATAGAATATGGCAAGAGGTTAACGTTTCTAAGACAAAGATGTTTGGGCTTTGTATTGTACATTAGTATCTGTACAGACTACCTCTTGGAATAATTGCCCACTCCCAGATGTGCTAGTTCCAAGATCCTTTGCAGCCCTAGAGATTATGGGGTATTGGTTACTAGCTGCTGTATCTGTACCTTCACAATTTACTGTCATAACTTCATTCAATCTTTTCCACAAAAGAAAAGTACTCATCAGTAATATGAGTGTTTTCAAACATCTTAAACATTCATGCAGAATGTAACAAAGTATTCAGCTTGGCTATTAGTAGAGACTCAGTGTTCCTGTTTGCCCCTTTCAGTCTGTTTTTTCTAGACCCTCCCAGTCCTCTGTGACTGCTGACCACAGAATCTCTCTCCAGCAAAGACCCACAGATGACCCTGTAGGCTAGTACGCAGGTAGCCAACTTTTCATCCTCCTTCCTCTCTTCCATTTAGGTCTCTCTAGATTTACCTCAGTCCTGCTGCTTCCTGCCCACATGAGCTACCCCACCCTCATTCATATTCTCCACTCCCTAGGGACTCAGGCTTGGGCACTGATGCAGAGAACTCCTAGCTCATTCCTGCCACCTCCAGTATATTCTCTATCCAGGCCTTATTCCCACCCACTTCGCAGTCAGTTTATCTTTTCTTAATTTACTGGGATAGAGTCATATTCCCTCAGGACAAACTTGCCTGAAATCCATGTTCTTCTGACTGCATCCCACCTGCTGGAGTTAAAACAGGGTACCACTACATTTGGCTTCACGTTCAAATAATTTTATGTATATAGAAATTTTAGGAAGATTGTCATTGTGGTTTTCATATGTGTGACAGAGAGAGTAGCACTATTAGGATGCGTGGCCTTGTTGAGGGAAGTGCATCACTGTTGGGGTGAGCTTTGAAGCTCTGATCAGTGCAGAAGAGCTAGAGTTCTCCTAGCTGGCTTGAGATCAAGATGTAGAAATGTCAACTCCTCCTGAGAGCCTGCATGGACGCTATCATGCTCCTGCTAATTGATAATGGACTGAACCTGTGGACTTGTAAGCCAGCCCCAATTAAATATTGTCCTCTGTACATGTTCTTGGTCATAGTGCCTCTTCACAACTGTAAAACCTAAACTCAGACAATGTATTTATTTATGAGACCAGTCTCTCTCTTGTACTCAGTGGTTATCCAGGCTGATAGGAAATCCAGTGATTTCCAAGAGTCTACACTGCCCAGCATTACAGTTACAGTGTGGCTGCCTGCATGCTGGTGTCGAGTAGGTGCACATGTATGTGCATCAGAGACTTTACTGACTTAGTTCTGTCTCTCTACTCAGCTGTCCTCATCTGTTTTGGGGTTGGGGGGTAATGGCTCGACCTGGTGTGAGAACCAAACCCCAGGAGAGCAACTCTGAAACAGACCCTCCGAACAGCCTCAGCATGAACTCAGAAGGAACAGAAGTGATCACTGTGTCAGGTCCTGACTCTGTGGCCTTCTGCTGTCCTGATGCTGTCAATCACTTCCAGAAGCCAGTACCACACAGTGGAGAAATGAAGTTATCACCTTGGGAGCTTTTATCATTGAGCCTGTGCAGGAAGTGGAAGACACCAGAAACTCTACCAATAAGTGCTTCTGTGTCAAGAGTTCCCTGCCTGCTATTATTCCCTTCCACTCCTCACTGGCATCAGTAGAAAAGCTCACTAAGAATGCAGTAGATTCTCATTCACTTTTTAAAATAATGACTTTGATAAAATGAGATGGTATTTTCACTCATACCTTTTAAGTACAAGGACTGGGAAAATACAGCTGATATTGTGGAGTTGAGCTTAATTCTCCCAATTATGAGGAAATATAGATATTTTAAAATGTCTTTATTTTGCCTAGGAATTTATTGCATGGTATCCATGAAAGATATGGGTAGGTGATGCTGACATGACATTTAGTCTACACTTTGAGTCCCCTTTGTCTTCTTATACTTTTCCCTCTCTCTTTGTTTTTAAAGTAATGTTTAATGATACACTTTATGGCTTTGGGGAAAACAAGAACATGCCAAAACATACAGCAATGGAAGTGAAGAAGTAAGTTCAGGATAGAATTTAATGAAAGGGAAACAAAAAAAAATACACAATGACAACATCAAACAGTAAAATGAAGAGCTTGTTGTTTGAAAAGATAAGCCAGATCAATGAACTGTTAGCAAAATAACCAAAGAAAAGGACACAGTAATCAAATTAGAGACAAAGAGGAGAAATTACAACAGATACCAATAAAGTTCAGAAATTCGTAATGGTATGTCTTATAAACTTTTATTCTAGATTCCAAGTAGAGGGTAGAAGGAAGCAGTCTTACTTTGTAGCCCAGGCTACAACTTCCTATGTATCATAGCCTTTCCTTCAACTTGGAAACCTCAGGCCTCAGGGTAAGATTCCTGAGATTAGAGGAGTGGATTAGTAGTATTCCCCATTCTGAAGTACTGTAAATGCATGTTCTTTGACTATTTACATTTATTGTCTTGCTTGTTCCTTGACTATTTTCATCTATTGTATTGCTAGTTCCTCAACCTAGAACTGACCTTAATACATGCATGTAATTAAAATGGTATAAAAGCAAAAAGGAGGAGATAGGGATGGGTTACAGGGTTTCTAAGGAGGGGAAATTGTGAGGAGCAGCCTCACTTTTACAGTGAAGGCCTAAAAATCAGTGATAGGCCTAAGTCAGCTTGCTAACACAAAGTCTTGGTCTCTGTGGAAAAACACTGAACAGATGGCTATAGGATCTTGTAAACTAGTAGCCTTGGTGGAAATTTACCAGCCTGGATAATAGTCATAGACCTTGTAAATAGGTAGCCTTGGTGGATAATACCAGCTTAGATAAGAAACAAGTGAATCATAGACAGAGTCATAGTGACCTGTTCCCTGAACTTTCACCCAGCCAATACCCTGTTCTGGAAGATATCTGTTCTCCCCCTGAGAACACCTATGCTCCTGTGTCATTCCCTTCCCCACATCCTGCCTTTATGTGTTTATAGCCCCTGTATGAAAAAGCAAAAATTATGGTTTAATCAGCCTATAGACATGCCGTGGTTTTTTGTGTTCGCCTGTTTCCCCCATTCTCTCTTTCAGGTGATGTCCCTGGACCCTGTTCAATGCCCTGCTGGATGGGACAGTTTATTACATTGCTGATTTCTAGTTGTCAGCACTTAATTTAGAACCTTAAAAGTCAGTATTAGTCAAATTGTTTACGATTCTGTTTTATTTCTGCCTTACCATATTGAATGACATCACTTTTTTTATAGCAATGATTTTTTTTTGTATGATGACACAATCTATAAAGTGCTTACAGAATAAGGATGAGGACTTAAATTTGGATCCCTAGTACCATGTAAAAAGCCGGGTGCAGTCTAGTATGCTTGTAACATCAATGCTAGGGAAGCAGAGACGAGTGGACCCCTGGAGCTCACTGGCCAGGTCTTGATGAATCAGTGAGCTCTGGGTGCAGCTTGAGATCCTGTCTCCAAAAAATAAGGTGTAAAGTGAATAAAGATAGCCAGTGTTGATTTCTGATCTCTGTACATACACATGCACACACACATATACACGTACACACACATGTACAGAGAGAGAGAGAGAGAGACCACATACACACACACCACACTCCCACATACACTCTCACACACAGAGACACCACACACATTCACACATACTACACACCACATACACACTCATACACATACTCACAGACACACATCCCACATATACTACACACACACCACACACACCACACACACCTCAGACACACACCACGCACTCACATGCACACTTTATCATACACACACCACACACTACACAACACACACACCACATACTATTCACATACAGAGAGAGTGAATCTCCATTATACTGAATATGTTAAACAATACAGTTGGTCTCATTTCATATTTCATGGTGAAATATATGAGTCTTCTTTGTGTGAGACAAGACTCCGGAAGAACTTGTACTCTCTTCTCCTTTGTCTGAGATATTAGAAGTGGATGGTGAAGGACACAGAAGTTGACAGTAAGGTGACAGGTTATTTTACTTCTGCTCCTGGGTTTGCTCTATTTTGTAACTTTACTAACTACAAAAATGTTGGTTTCACCAGTTACTACTGCAACTGTGAGTGTGTGTGTGTGTGTCTGTGTGTGTGCACTTGCACATGCACCCATGCACAGGCATGTGTGTTTCAGGAAACCTATAGGTGGAAAACTCTCTAAACATAAGCATGTCTGTGGCTGTTGAATTTGAATGACATAGTAAATGACTTTTGGATATTTGTCTGTGGACCTGGAAGCTATAGCTATAGACAGCTTAGGTTTTTGGGGGCAGGCACTTAGTGCTGCACTGTGCTGGAGACACCTATTCTATCTGACATAATTACCTGTCTGAGAAGACAGCTATGGTAGGGGCTGGGTAACTCAATGTGCTGAGTGATACACAATCTCCAACATCTGGTGTGCTTCCAGGGGAAAGAGAGTCCCCCTTTGTCCTGCCTTGCACTCACTACCTCTCACTTGAAGCCTCTCAGTTGGTACCCTGTCTCCAACAGCAGGCCAGTTCTGAAGATACTGCTTCTATCCACCCCATTTGCTTCAAAGCTTTCCTCTGCTGTGCCATTGGTGGCAGGCTACTGAGCCTCCCTGAATTTAATTCCACCTGCATTATGGCATACAGGAGTTTCTCACAGGTTCCAGAGCACAGTGAAGCTCCGTCCATGGCTGCTGTTCTATTTCTCTTGAATTTTGAAAGAATTTTATGCCAGGTAGCGGAGTTAACCTGGTGGACTTTGTAAGCAATCTGGACCCAGAAGTCCAGTAGCAGCCTTTAAAAATAAAGTTGTATCCTTTCTGACACAAGAAACCACAAATCAGTTCCCTTTTATTTCCTGTGTAAGTCAATGTGAAAATCAGAAATTAAGTCTGGGCCTACTCCTAGGTCATTTTTCTGTTTACCAACAGATGGCGCTATGTTAACCTAAACAAAATTACCGCTCTTTAACTGTGCTAATTTGGGAAATTCTTTCAAAGGTATGAAAGCTCCAAATATATACAGACGTAAGTTTGATTTAGTTGAAGTCTTAGGGCTCTGATTTCCAAAATTAAGTATATGAACTGCTTCTTTGAGCACATTGGAATATCCAACCTAATATCCAAGAGATACATTTTGATTACAGCAGTCAGGTAAGGTCATGTCTCAATGCCAATGTGAAGACTCCTGTCCAGTACCAGCTCCATTTCATGCATGCTCCTGAGACAGTGGATGTTAATGTGACCTTGGGACCTTTGCAGACCCACTAGGCACAGCAACTAATGGGTCAACCTGCCCAGGGGTTACCCTTATTCTCGAAGCACCATTGAGATTTGTATTCAGACTGTACATTTCTACTTCTAAGTGTCTGATAATATGAAAATAAATGAGTAAATGGTATACGCACAAGGCACAGCTTACAAAACTCGTCTTAAAATAATGTTTAAAAGTTTTTAGTGTAACTGTACTTGTGTTAGCTATAAGTTTTTAAAATACTCTATAATAACTAACCACAATAATGTAAAAGTACAGTAAAACAGACTAAATATAGATGCACCAATATAGCAACATTCATTTAACAAATGTTTGCTGAAAAGCTTACTAGGTACTGGGCTCTCTTTCTTGTGTGAGAATAGGCAAGACATGACATACAAGACTCTCATGAATTAGTAAATGTGTATTTGTGAAATGATACCTACTTTCCCCTTCTTTTTCTTCCATCTTGCATGTGTGTTCTTGCATGAGCGTATGTATGTAGAGGTACCTGTCTAACTCTTCAGTGCTAGATTACAAATTCACATCACTAAGCCCTAAAGTCAGCCTTTTCTTTCTTAATGTAGGCTCTGGGGATTTGAGCTAAAGTCCTCCTGCACATACAGCAAGCTCTTTTAGGGCAGCTATTTTTCCAGCACCTTTTTCCTACTTTGAGACAGGGTCTCGTGTAGGCCAGCCTAACCTTGAACTCAGTATACAGAGGATAACCTTTCACTTCTGATCCTCCTGAGTACCGGGATTATAGGACCGAGCCACCCTACCCAGCTTAATAAACAGTGGGCATTTATTACTTTGTAATCAGGCCTCAGCCAAATTGTTAATATGATATTTATTTCAACTGTTACAATGGTAGAGGAGTTTTCTTTATAAAGTCCCTTCTCTAAGATAGAAATTGTTTAGCTAGTCAAATGAAGATGGTAGGAAATCACAGGAAATAGAACAAACCATTCCCTCCCCACCTGGGAGGGAGGGAGAGAGAGAGAGAGAGAGAGAGAGAGAGAGAGAGAGAGAGAGAGAGATCTGTTCATATGAGGGAATCTTTCCCTGAGATTTTCAGTGTTGGTTGAAGAAGGCCTGATCCAAAAGAAGTTAGGCCATCTTTAACCTCCATGGGACTCCATGAATTCCCAGAGCACGTTCCTGCCTCATGACTTTGCTCTCCAGGGCAATGGGATCATGTGCTTGAGCCCTCCTGCTTCACCACTCCATGTTCCCCAAACAAAACCATCTCAAATGTAGGTCTCAAGGCAATTGGTCTTTTCCCTCAGTAATGTGATCAGTCACTGAGCAGACTGGAAGCTTCAAAAAGTTACACCTAATCAGGGCCCTGGCACTAAGCTTCTCCATAATTGTGTGAAAACTCTTTAGCCTGCTGTGGAGGGAACTGTCTCCTTAGATACCACTGTGGCAGAGATAGAAAGACACCGATGGATGAAGATCAGACTTGAGTGGCAATATTACATCACTATGAAAAACTTGTAACCTAAAAGTTCCTGAACAAGGCAATGCACATGTTTCAAGACATCCTGTGTCTGGGACACCAAAACGACAGTGGTCCTGTGTGCTCTGAGTTCATTTCATTGCCAAGCTAGAGGCTGAGTAGATGGATCAGTTAATAAAAATTTTTTTTAATGTGAGATGATAACCTGAGTTTAATCTCTGGAACTCACAAAAATGTCTAGCATGATGGTGAAACAATCTCAGGACTGGCAATGTAGACACACGAAGATCCCTAGGGCTCACTGGCTGCCTAGTCTATCCTAATAGGCAATCTCCAGACTAATATCACAGACTGTATTCAAGGGAGGTAGATGGAATTTGTAAGGATGACATCGAAGTTTGTCCTCAAACCTCCATGTGTATGTGTGTGGGGTGTGTGTGTGTGTGTGTGTGTGTGTGTGTGTGTGTACCCATGCATACACACATGAATATGTATACCCCGTCAGAAGAATTTTTTTTAAGAAGCTGGAGAGATGGTGAAGCAGTTTAGAGCACTAGCTAAATTCTTCCAAAACACTAGGGTTTAATTCCCAGGATCCACATGGTAGGATCAGGACAACCATTTGTAACTCCAGTTCCAGGGAAACCAATACCTTCCTCTGGTTTCCATGGGTAACACATGAATGTGGTGCACAGATACACAGGCAGGCAAAACATCCACACACATAATAAAAATAAATAAATCTCAAAACAATTTTTTTAAGATGTCAAACTTGGTGACCTCCTCACCAGAATTGTGTGATGAGACGGAGGGTAAGGTCCTGAGGCCTGCAGAGCTGATGTTCTCGTTACTCCAAACTCACTGTGCCATTGCTGAGGCTCGCTTTCCTTCTCTCTAGGCTCAGAGATGCGCTAACCAGCCCTTGCCATCACTTTCAGCTCTGTACTTTTGAGTGATGATTTTGAGAGATGATTATATTTAAAGCCTCCCTGGCTGCTTCCTTTTATGAAATTATCACGTATCAGAAAATAATTCAAGGGAATCAAAATGCTTCCCTTGACTCTCAGGGGAGCCTGACCATTCTTGGACAAGCATGTCCTGGGTGGGGCAGCTTCTCATGAAAGGAGTCTCTGTAGGATCCCTGAGAACAGCTCCACAGAAGCCTCCCTCTGCAGCACACAGAACAGGATTCTTCTGTTCTTGCTCCCAAGGTGGGGCTTCTCTCCATGCTGAGGCTTTGTCACTGAGGTCAAGGGGCTAACAAAGTCATTGAAACACACTTACCCTTGTTTTCATCAGAGACTGAGACCACAGCAGCCATTCTGTGGGCCACACACCCCACCATTGCCTGGAACACCATCTCTCTACCAACCAGTCCTTGTAGGACCAAATGGCCTTGTCCAAAAAGCTCTTGACAGTACTTTTTTCAGCACTAAGATTGGCCATATTGCTTTTAGGAACCAATAGCTAACTCTAAAAATGGAAAGCTACATACTCCCCATGGAATGAGAGGATGAACCCAGGATGATGGCAAGAAATTCTAGGGCATTGTGTCTTATAAACAAAATAATAGTCTCCCTCAGATTGGTCCTGGGGCAGCCACCTGGTCATAAGGGAGATGTTGCATCTCTGCTAGTCTCAAGGGGGAAGGGACAAGCAAAACCAAGACTTCCCTTTGATGTTCACTCCCCTTATCCACAACATGACACTGTCACCAAGTCCTTCTAATTCCATCTTCTCATGGCTCTTCAGTATGTCCATTCTTGCTTCTGTCACAGTACAAGGTCCTGGCTCAGATCAACCTACTACCACAGTGTTTGATGCCTTGAAAAGACTCATTCTAACAAATGATATCTGGAAAGACATATTTCTACATAAAAGAACTGGACTTCTTTCTCATGTCATACACACAAAGTAATTCAAAACATCCCTATGTCTATAAGAAAGAAGGTTCTGTTACAGGGTTCTCTAAGAGGCAGAATTCACAGCAACTCCACTCAAAAGAAAACAGAAAATTTTCCATGGAGGAGGAATGCAGCCAGCAAGCTCCAGAAGTGTCAGTCTTGTCAGTGATGTCAGCGAGCAGTCCACATGCAAAATGAGCTCTCCCAGTGGAGCAATGGGACTTGTAAGCCTTGAGAGAAGTTTAGGCTCTGGAATTATTTTGTTTCTCACACCATATGCAGAAAGTAATTCAAAACGGCCCTATGTCTATAAGCAAGAGGCAGAACAGTAAAACTCCAAGAAGAAAATCAGGCAAATGGAAATGTAGGTCAAATCCTTTCCTGCCCTGAATTGCCTTCGGTCCTGAGTTTGTCATAGTAACAGAACAGAAACAGAATGGTAGTCATGTCAATCAAAGCCAAGATGAGACACTGCTTCACACCAGCTACGAGGGCTATGGTCACACTATTCCCACCAGCAGAGAGAAGTTGTAAGCAAGACATGATCCAGAGGCTGGGGAGGTGCCTCAGTGGGGAAAATGCTTGCCTTGCAATACTAGTACCTAAATTCAGTCCCCAGCCTAGCGTGGTGGCACAGTTCTAATTCTACTTCTGAGAAGCTGCCCATCCTCGGGGCTTGATGGCCAGCCTAGACTACTCAGTGAGATCCTGCCTTGGAAAGCAAGGTATTTCCCCTCATACTTGGATCCTAGTCTGTAATGTAAACACACACATATATAAATCGCTCTCAGTGTGGGTATACAGTATACTATTTCGGAAGGAGGTCAAGGGAGGGTGATACTAGGTAATGGGGAAGTACAGAGTACAGGGAAATGGACACAGGAGTTGTGGAAGGGGACACAAAGCTAAAGGTTTTTTTCTTAGTTTCAGCTCCATCATAGTTTCTGGGGGAAGGGGGGTGAGGTGATGAGTAAGTGTATAAAGATGCAATTGATAGTGAATGTATAAAACTCTAATCCAGGAGCCACAGTCTCAGAATGGTCATTCTAAGGGTTCACTGAGATGAACAGCATTAGGAACTGAACACATCTTTGCGTGGCTACTCTCATCTCTCTGTGTGATATTTTCATTTTAGAGTTCATTGCAATAAGGTAACTTTATAATAAAATAAAAAAAAAGAAAGCTCTCAAAAGATAAATTCGCCTGCATTGATAGATTACATTGTAGCACCACCACTGGACCTGGCGGTAAAAACTGCTGATAAAAGTTACCTCTGTGTGTCATGCAAAAATCAGGCAGACTGTGTGGGCTTTCAGCCTTTATCCATCTACATTAGGGTCATGGGGTGTCACAGTATTGGGAATGGAAATGGGATGAGAACTACTCCATTAGCCTGTTCATATCTACTAGCTAGTTGTTTCATTTGTATATTAAAATATTTTAATGCATAAAAAGTGAGGTAGGTAGCGCCTGGGGAATAGTGCCCTAAGCTGACCTTTAACCTGTACATGAATGTACAAACAGGTGGGCCTACATGCGCCCTCACACATGAATCTCCACCTGTGTGAACACTTACATAGATAACCATAAATGTACACAGAATTTTTAAGTCTCATACTAACAATAGAAATGTAAGTCAATGAAACTGATTTGGAAAACTGGCTGAAGATTTCTCCAAAAAAAAAAAAAAAATGTTTTGCTGTGATTTTTCAACACAGGTTCTCTTTGTATGGCTCTGGAGGTCCTGGGACTCACTTTGTAGACCAGGCTGGCATAGAAATTCTCCTGTCTGCCTCCTGCCTCCTGACTCCTGCCTCCTGCCTCCCCTGCCTCCCCTGCCTCCCCTGCCTCCCCTGCCTCCCCTGCCTCCCTTGCCTTGCCTGCCTCTCTCCTCCTGCCTCTCCTCCTGCCTCCCCTCCTGCCTCTCCTCCTGCCTCCCCTCCTGCCTCTCCTCCTGCCTCCCCTCCTGCCTCCCCTCCTGCCTCCCCTCCTGCCTCCTGCCTCCTTCCTCCTGCCTCCTGCCTCCTGCCTCCTGCCTCCTGCCTCCTCCCTCCCCTGCCTCCCCTGCCTCCCCTGCCTCCCTTGCCTTGCTTGCCTCTCTCCTCCTGCCTCCCCTCCTGCCTCTCCTCCTGCCTCTCCTGCCTCCCTCTCTGCCTCTCTGCCTCTCTTTGCCTCTCTGCGCTGCAAGTGTTGAGACTAAAAGCATGTACTACTATGCACAGTATAATTTGTCAAAAAAAATTAATATGGTATGATCCAACAATTTCACTCCTAGGTATACTCAAAAAAAAATACCCATGTAAAAATTTACACAAATGTTTAAAGAGAAGTATTCATAGTATCCAAAAATAGAAAAGTTTTCAGTGTTGGTTAAATGATAGGTGGGTAACTTGGTTTATTCATACATTATAATATTATACATCAACTAGAAGCAATTAATGGCTGATAAGTCTGCAATAAGATGACTGGAAAGTGGCATAGCAATCAAAGTAACTTAGTGGAAAACATCACATATGTGTGACTTTGTTTATGAGATGTTCAGAACTATGCTGATAGGAATAAAGTATGTATGGTCATAGTCTCTGAAGCTCATGGTCTTATGGGAAACAGGGGTGTGGCAGAGGTGTGGGCTTTGGGGGAATTTCTAGAGCCTGTGGGGTTTCTTTTGAGGTGGTAAATGGTTTTAAAGTTAGCAGCGATGGTTGTAAAATTCTACAGACATGCTGAAACCACAGAATATTATTCACTTAATTATATGATGTATGAACTGTATAATAAAACCATTCAAAGTGACCCAGAATGGTGGTTTGTGCCTACATTCAGGAGTCTGGGGCAGACATTTTGAACCACCCATGGGTTCAAGACTAGCCTGTATTTCATAGCAAGATTTCATCCTATCTGTGATGGCATAAAGAAACCTAGTATCCAGTTTCCAAGGAATATCAACCACTTCCCAAATGATTCTCACCTCTGTCTCTCCATTGTCAGGGGCAGCCCTGCTTGTACACTGAAGGCCTAAAATCAGCCATAGGCCTAAAATCAGCAAACAGGCCTGACATACATGCCTGCTAACACAAAGTCTTGGGTCTCTGGAAAAACACCTAAACAGATGGCTAGACGCTATTGTAAACAACCAGCTTTGGTGGAAAATTGCCAGGCTGAATAGTCATAGACCTTGTAGATAGCTAGCCTTCGTGGATAGAACCAACATAGATAAGGACTAGTGAATCATAGGGGGAGTCATAGTGATCTGTCCCCTGAACCTTCACCCAGCAGACACTCTGTTCTGGAAGGTATCTGTACTCTCCCTGAACACCCACACTCTTGCGTCATCCCCTTCCCTACATCCTGCCTTTTTGTGTATATAACCCCTGTTTGCAAATAGTAAAAATTATGATTTGATCAGCCTATAGACAAGCCATGATTCTTTGTGTCTTTTTTTTTTTTTCCGGGAGCGTTGAGGGTGGCTGCCCGGAGTGCACGCAGGCACTCCCAATCTCGGAGCACTTTTTAGAGTGACTCCCGCAAAGGAGCACCCAAGTGAGGCATTCCCACCCCCACCCCCAGTTGCTTGAGAGCACTCGAATTTAGAAGGATACCACAGTCCACCCAACTGTGGGACAATCCTTGGAAGGATCTGAGTTAACAAAAGGAAAACTGGTTAAAACTGCTTGCTCGATTTAGTTTAAAACTTGCTTGCGAGGCAGTCTCAATTTACACAACAAAAACTGATAATTTACCCAGATCTGTGGCTTCGAGAAGGGCACCCCGCAGAAAGAACCTTGGGAAGAGTTAACTGTTTTCATAAGCAGCTCTTGGAAGGAGGCCAACAGCTTTTTGTCGTCTATGATAAAGAAGCTCATAGTTTTTTTTTTTTTTTTCTTAGAAAAATCTCTGTGACAGTGTTTAATTGGGTTCAACAAGTAACAAGGTGCTTTTCTCTTAGAATTACAGCTAGAAAAAGTAAGAAAATATTGTTTAGCCTAAATATATGTGTAGCCACTTCATTTTTGTTTCTGACTGGTTTTAAAAGTATAAATATGTCCTATATGTGCTGGTTATATATTATTGGGTATGATTACAAATTTATAACTTTGATAACAAAAACTGGATTAAAACTGGTGATTCAAAGTTAGAGTCACTCTATAACCCGATGTATAAAAGAGATCTCAGTAAAAGTTTTATGTGAGATCAAAGCCCTGACGAATACCTTTCTTTTGTTACACAATTGGCTTATTAATTGATCCCTCTAAAGGAGTTTTAATACAAGCCTTTGCTCTCATATAACAAGCTTTAACATTTTGGAGAGTGCCTGTTGCTCCAAAAACATTCAAAGACAATATCTTTTCAATATCTGGGACATCAGTTATTGTGACACAAAAAATAAAATAAGAAAAGATAAATTACTTATTTTAAATTACTTTCAAAGGTTTCTGGGAGATGCTAATTGGCTAAGGTCTTATTTTAAGCTCTCCACAAAAGAATTTAAGCCTCTGTTTAATATTCTCAAGAGAGATACAAATCCTAATTTTCATCAACAATTAATTGACAAAAGAGTAATTTTACAAAAAGTAAAAGAAACTATTATTAATAGATATATAGATTAATTAGTTGTTGGCTGTTTTATAACAGTCCTTTGAAAAAAAGAGATTATTAATATAGATTTATATTTCTTTATTTCCAAAAGAAGTTTTAACAACCTGTTTTAAAGCTGTTGCTGTGTTACTACAAAATTATAGGTTAAGATCACAAAGGTATTTTAAGGAAGAACTTAATGAAATATTCCTTATTCCAAACAATAATATAATTGGTTACTAAAAAATACTGATATTTGGCCTAATACATGATCAGTTTGTTACAGATTTTCTCTATACATGCTCTTGTATTTCTTATGAATTTGTACATATAGCCCATAAAAGGTGTGTTTACTGTATTAATAGACAGCTCATTTAATGAAAAGACAATATATATAATTACATTACATGTTTACTCTCTTGAGTTCCCCCGCTTCAGTACAAATAGTTGAACTACGTGCTGTAGCCACTATTTAAAATGCAAAAATTAAGCTTTCAATTGGTAGACTCATAGCCAGTATATGGCTTATGGTTCATAACTGCTTAAAGTTGTTTCTTTTTGAGATATTGCTAATTTTCAAATTTTACAAATACAGCTCAATTTAAAGACATGTATTTTTCCTTAATTAAAAAAAAAATTTAAGAGCTCATACTGGATTGCCTGGACCCCAGGAAAATGGCATAACAATTTTGTATATCAGATAGATTACAGACCTTACAAAAACAATTGGCCATGCAATTTTGCTCTTTACATTGGGGTTACTATATAGTAAAAGTTTGCCTATCTAGATTGCTGTGCCACTGTAGCTGATCTGCCTTTTGTGATCCTTGAGGCCAGAAACTGCAGGGTTTTTTTTTTTTGCACTTGGCACCTCATTCTAAAAACAGCCAAAGAGTAAGTAAACAGCTTTTGTTTTGTCTAGGCAAAAGCTGCCAGGCTCTGACTTATGCCTACTAGTCTGAGGCCACTTAAAAAGTTATTGAAGAGTTTATTATTAGGTGTAAAAAAAGATTTTCTATGAAAAGTATCTAATGAAAAGTACAAAGGAATCTTCTATTTTATTTGAGAAAGGGAGAAGGGTTCTATATAAGTGAGAAAGACAAAGAGTTCTGATTTATCTCTCCATTATATTAGCCCTCCTATCCTTTTATCCTCAGTATTCATATTTTTTTTAGAGTGAATGATCACACGTTATAAAATTTATTACAAGTCCACACCAAGGACTAGATCATGAATTGAAGTATAAGTTTATAATAGAGGGTGCTGAATAGTCATAGACCTTGTAGATAGGTAACCTTGGTGGATAGAACCAACATAGATAAGGACAAGTGAATCATAGGCAGAGTCATAGTGATCTGTCCCCTGAACCTTCACACAGCTAACACTCTGTTCTGGAAGATAACTCTACTCCCCCTGAATACCTACACTCCATATTTTCAAATTTTATTGTAGAAAATAATTGTATAAAACACACTCATATGTTTGTAGAAAGGTGTCCATCACCACACGTGTAAAGCAGAAAACACTGATAGGTGGGACATTGAAGGACAGGGAGGGATCATGCTTTCCCTGGTGAGGTGACTACTGACTGTGTTCCTTCAGTTAAAACTAAGTAACTGTTTTAATGGGATAAAAACTTGGCAATAGAAAGGCACCGCCATCAGGCATAGCCAGAAGCTGGTGGTTGCATTAAAGGCTGTGAAACAGCTTCTTGAAAAATAAGCAGAGCCATAAGAAAATAAGAATTTGCTGTGGCTCTGAGCTCATTCAATGAGTGGCTGAATTTGGACTTTGCTGTTTGTAACCTAATGGGATGCTATAGAGCAAGAGAGATCTCAGCTCCTTCCTAAGAATAGAGCCTAATAGGACATTCTCTTTGCGTCAAGAGGACAATTCAAAGGGTTATCTCCTTATTTTAAATATGGAGTAGAGTGGATCCATGCCATCCTTGAGGTAATGAAAGGAAATTGTAGTCCGGATATAGCCCCGAAGGAAAGCAGGGGAATCCCCGGAGAATTGACAACTACCAGTAAGCACTTGCAGGAGCTTTAGTCCTAATTCATGTCACATGGATGTCTCACAACCCTCCAGACAAGAACTTAGTTGATTCTGCTCCAGGCTAATGATGCCCCAGCTACCCCACAGAAGCAAATTTGAATCTTCTGTGAAAGCCCCAGCACAGGCTGTGCCTACAAAACACCCACAGAGAAAGTGATGGGACCTAGGAGCCCTCAGAGAAAACAGTTCAACGGAAACAAAAACTCCCCGGAGCGTGACATGAGCAGAGCAAGCCACGAGAACCACACACATGAAAGCCAGACCTGCACACACTGCAAACTGCACAGTGGGCCCAGCACACACTGTAACATCAACAGGCTTCGTGCTTTAAAGACATCAAAGAAGTGACTGGAAAATCAGAGGAGAAACTGAAAATTTCTTAGCAGGCTCAAAAAAGAACTGAATAAATTAATTCTCAGAAATAAACAGACTGAACAGGGTATTTAGACAGCACTGAAGGGAAGGGAAGAGAAGAGAGCTGGGGCATAGTTTTGAAAAATACCCAGACAGCAACACGAAGGTGTGGAAGATGCTAACAAGAGCTTAAAACAACATGTGAGACAGTGACAAGTATATCCATGTAACAAATTTCCAGAATGAAGAGGCCTGTGTCATCTGTCTATATTTTATCTATCGCCTATCATCTATCATCTATCTCTTATCCACTATCTATCTATCTATCTATCTATCTATCTATCTATCTATCTGTCTGTCTATTTATCTATCTATCCATTTATCTATCACCTACCTATCTATGTATCTATATAATACTTCACATGACAATGTCTGAGAGACATTAAACCATAAACTCATTAAACTCGGCAAGCCTTAAGTAAAAGAAATAGGAATTAAAGCATAACAAAAATTTCTGAGTAAAACTAAAAATCCCCAAACAAAAACTCAGCTATTTAGTTTTTAAAAGCATCAGGGAAGTGTGAGGGAGGTGGCTCAGTGGGCAAGAATACTTTCTGAGCAAGCATGACGACCTGAGTACGCATCTTAGGCACTAAAATAAAATGTTAGGCATGGTCATGTGTACACCTCTAATCCCAGCATTTGGGGGAGAGATGGAGACAGAAGAATTGCTAAGGGCTTAATATCCACCAGTCTAGCTCCAGGCTCAAAAGAATAAAGAAGTTGGGCCCCTGGAAAGATGGCTCAGCAATTAAGAACACTGGCTGCTTTTCCAAGGAGCTAAGGTTGAATTGCCAGCAATCACATGGTGGCTCACAACTGTCTGAAACTCCAGTTCCAGGGATCCAATGTTCTTCCCTTCAGGCCGCTGCCGCCAGCACCAACTACACAAGGAGTGATCAGATATACATACCGGCAAAACATCCTACCCATAAGATAGAACACTGTGTGTGTGTGTGTGTGTGTGTGTGTGTGTGTGTGTGTGTGTGTGT
>NW_021604687.1:316877-321324 GCF_004785775.1 Grammomys surdaster
TGTGTGTGTGTGTGTGTGTGTGTGTGTGTGTGTGTGTGTGTGTGTGTAAGTGCGTATGTGCATATGTGTATATGTGCACATGTGTGTGTCTGTGTGTGTGCATGTGCATGTGTGCATGTGTATTGCCCTTTACTGCCATTTTTTTTAAAACCTGGACACAAAAGCCAGGAGCAAATGCTAAGCGATAGTCTGTACACAAAGATGGAGTGAAAAATTTTGGTGAAAATGCCAAATGAAAAGGCTCCCACATAATAAAATTCACCAATTTTTAGATGTTCAAGCTATTTACAAATGACACATTATAAAAGCCCCAGTTAGTCACTGGAAGTGTGAATGGCATAGACACACACACACACACACACACACACACACACACATACACATACATATATATGTGGCAGAGAATGATAAAGCAGAAAGCTGACATCCTCCTCCAGCCTCCATAGGCACATGCATCTGCAATTACACCACACATACACCACATAAACACAAACCACATACACACAAATAAATTAATTGTTTAAGAGCAGCAGGAGGAAAGAAATGAGAAACTGTCTTCCAACAGGAACCAATTAACTCACTTCTCAGCAAGAACTGTGTAAGACAAACAACAGGAAACAAGTCATTAAAAACCATATGTATGCTTACTTATGTGTGTGGGGTGGGGTTAAAGTGAAGGAACAAAACTTAGATTAAGATTGGGATACCTACGAACATGTACATACAAGCAACACAGCTTGTGTTTGTACGTTAATTCATTTATATACATATATGTAACATTAATAATTAAAGAAAAAGAGGCCAATTTGAGATGGAGTGAGGAGATATAGAAGAAGTGGTGGGGGCATTGGTGTTAATACACTATAGATATATGCAATCAAAAACTAAAATAATCATATACCCAGAAGATGCTCGAACATATAACAAGGACATATGCTCAACTATGTTCATAGCAGCCTTATTTATAATAGCCAGGAGCTGGAAAGAACCCAGATGTCCTTCAACTGAGGAATGGATTCAAAAAATGTGGTATATTTACACAATGGAGTATTACTCAGCTATTAAAAGCAATGAATTCGAGAGGTTCCTAGGTAAATGGATGGAACTAGAAATTATCATCCTGAGTGAGGTAAGCCAATCACAAAAGAACACACATGGTATTCACTCACTGATTATTGGATATTAGCCCAGAACCTTGAAATGCCCAAGATGCAACTCACAGGCCACATGAAGCCCATAAAGAAGGAAGACCAAGTGGGGGTGATTCGGTACTTCTTAGAAGGAGCAACAAAATACTCAAGGGAGCAAATATGGAGACAAAGTGAGGGACAGAAACTGAAGGAGGGGCCGTCTGAAGACCATTCCACCTGAGTATCCATCCCATGTGCAGTCACCAAAGGTAGATGCTGATGTGGAAGACAGGAAGTGCATGCTGGTAAGAGCCTGATATGGATGTCTCCTCAGAGGCCTTCAAGAGTCTGACATATTCAGAGGCAGATGCTCACAACTAGCCATAATGGAGTTCTCAATGGAGGAGTTAGAGTGAGGACTGAAGGAGCTGAAAGGGTTTGCAGCACCATGAGGAGAGCAACAATACCAACCAACCACAGCTCCCAGGGTCTAAACCACCAGCCTGGGAGCACTTAGGGAGGGATCCAGGGCTTCAGCTGAATATGTAAGAGTGGAGGGCCCTGCTGGGCATAGGTGGAAGATGAGATCCTTGACTTCATGAAGGTTGGACGCCCCAGGGGGTGGGAATTTTGAGGGTGGGGAAGTGGGAGTGGGGGAGTAGGTAGGGGTTACATCCACAGAGAAGAAGGAGGAGGGGTGAGGGGTTAGGGGGTTCCCGGGTGGGTGGGGGATGGGGTAAGGGGACAACATATGAAATGTAAATAAAACATCCAATAAAAAAAAATAAAAAAAGATTAAAAAAAAACAAAAACAAAAAAAAAACTAAAATAAAACTAAAACTTCCGCAAGAAAATAAGAAGTAAGTTATAAAGAAAACAAAACTTGGTGCACTTTATAGACGAAACAGATTTATTTATCATTATTTTATGTGTATAGGTGTTTGCCTGTATGTATATGCACCAAGTGACCAGAAGAGGGTACTGGATCCCTGGGAACTGGAGTTACAGAGGGATGTGAGCTTCCATATAGGTGGTGAGAACTGAACTTAATTCTTTGCAAGAGCAGCCAGTGTTATTAATCTCTGAGTCATCTCTCCAGTCCTGACTAAGCTGATTTTTTTTTTGTTAAAAATAATTGATAGTGATTGGTCTGCTCGATAATAACTGATTTAAATCACAAAATAAATACAATCGTTTTAAATGCGCTCACCCATATTGTACAGTCTCACAAATGGTTGGCATAACTAAAAAGAAAATAGAACATGACACCAAGGCCAAGGTAACTTATAGAAGGGAAGGTTTTATCTTGGTTCATGGTTTCAGGAGGAAAAGGCTCTATCATGGTGGGCAGGTGTGCAGTTGGCAGTAGGCTAAAGCTGGATGCTGGGGGCTGACATTTTGAACCACAAACAGGAGGCAGAGAGAATGACCTGGGAATGGTTCCAGGCTTTGAAACCTTCAAGTCCAACCCTGGTGATTTATTTCCTCCAATGCCTCCCCTAAACAGTACCCCCAATAAGGTACCAAGTATTCAAATACCAGAGTCTGTGAGGGGCATTCTCACTCAAACCATCAAACCTGTAAGAAGCTCTAGGTCAACATAGGCAAAAATTATTAGGGTAACTGCAGAACATGGTGTCTTTTAAAACATACACAAAATGCTTCCATAATAATCATATGCAGGATCATCAAACAATTTTGAGCAGTACAAAAAAACTGTAATGTTACACTGGCAACACCACAAATAAATTAGGAGGTATTAAAAAAAACCAAGTGAAAAGAAAATAAAGAACACATGCTATGGTAGTTAATGTTGGTAAGGGGGCCCTGAGTATGTCTGGGTGGTGTATCACTGGGAGACTTTCTTGGTAGTGTGTCACTTCTCTGCTTGGATGATGTCATGATTATTGATGCATTAAAAGCTACATAGATCTACACATGTATTATAGCAATGTCAAATTCGCCATTTTAAGAAGTTCACCATTGCTATTTTAAATTATGTATAAGTGTATGGGTGTGTGTGGATATGTGCACATAAGTACAGGTACCCTTGGAGACCAGAGTCATTAGATCCCCCTGGAACTGGAGTTACAGGTGGTCATAAGCTATCTGATGTCCTCTGATAGAGTAATGTACACTCTTAACTCTTGAGCCTCCAATTTGCCATTTCGATGTTGTGTGACTGTAACTTTCATTATATGAGACGTCCTGTTGTAGAAAATTTGTGAAGACGTGGAACTTCTCTGTGTTATCTCTGCAATTTCCTGTGAGTCTGTAATCATTTCAGAAGCAGTAAAAATGTATTTCTGAAGGTAACTGGAGAATACTTGTGCATCTAGAAATTAAGGAATATCCTTCTAAGAAACTCGTGACTCAAAGGAAAGCATATTGGAAATATAAGGCATTTAGTACAAACTGGTCATGAAAATGTACTTAGCAAACCTTCTGGAATGCATCTAAAGGTACAGCAATATATGGAAAAAAGAGTTACTGTCTTAAGTATTTGTATTAAAAAGAAAAGATGAAAATAGTTAATGAGATAATCATTAAAGAAAACCGAACAGAACAGATAATTAGGAACCTCTAAAATAAAGATGAGCATATAATAGAGACACTGAACAGATTAAAACTTGGCTCTGTGCAAAGCTTTTAAAATGTTACTGCTGCTCCAGAAGAGGTGCCAGGGGGGCAAGACACAGAACAGAAATGGCACAAGGAAACATGGCTATAGACGCTGTTTCAAGAGTCAAAAGATGGCAGAGAGATACAAGAGATGTTTGAGCAAGCAGATGAAATTGGGAAATTATGAGAAAGCATGCTTTATCAAAATCAATTCCAGAAAAATTAGGAAATCTTTGTGGCCTTGTAAAAAATGAAATAAACCGAAGAGTAAGCCTCCCTACAAGGAAAACACTAATACCAGATGGCAAAAACTGTTACAGATCATTACAGAAATAAGTAATTTGAAACATTGGTAACTAAGGACCGCATCACATATTTTATGAGATTTGTTATGGTTTGAATATAAACAATCCCTAAAAACAAAATAAAACAAAACAACACATGTGTTGAGGGTTTGGCCCCGAACTGGTGGATCCAGTCACTGAGAGAGGATTGGATCCTGAGGCCTGTACCTCACCAGTGGATCAATCCATTGATGGGTTCACAATGGATTACTGGGAGGAGTAGATAGTAGGTGGAAACTAGCTGGAAGTAATAGGTCACTCAGGGTGTGACCTTGAAAGATGTACCTTGTCTCCAGCCCCTCCCCTTTCTCTCTCTCTCTCTCTCTCTCTCTCTCTCTCTCTCTCTCTCTC
>NW_021604687.1:321424-372510 GCF_004785775.1 Grammomys surdaster
CTCTCTCTCTCTCTCTCTCTCTCTCTCTCTCTCTCTCTCTCCTTCCTAAATGCCAGGAGGTAAACAGCTTAGATTTACCACCATGCTTTCTCTAGGATGTTCAAGTTTACAACAGGCACAATAACAAATCCCATCCATTAACATTGGATGGAAATTCCTGGGGCCATGAGATAGAATAAGTATCTACATTTTAAACTGTTTTCTCCAAGGTATTTGTCACAGAAACAAAAACATGCAAGGCTACAAAATTTTCAATACAGGGGAAGGAAGTAAACCTTGATACCAACCAATGAAAGAAAGGAATACAGAAATTTCAGTATCATCATGAGGCACACACAAGCTTGCAACCAGAGTAACAATGTGGGGCACAACCTCATACATGTGTGTAAGATCCCAAATAAAATAGTAGTGAGCGTCATCCAATGATCCAACGAACTGTTTAATATTGGGAAATAGATGAAATAACCTATAGATTAACAGACTAAAGAGGAATATCAAATAAAAACAACTAAAATGAAACTTAAATAAGTTCCAGAAGCTACAACCTATAGTTGTAAGTTATACAAATCCAGTGTTTGATTTAAGATTACCCATCATACCCAAACCAAAAAAGATTTCAACATGAGTAAAAAAAGAATTCACAGATATCAACACTGAAATAACAGAAATCTTCAAGTTAACTGCCAAAAGTCTTTAAGCAGAAATCAAGAAGTGTTGTGAGTGTGCCTAAAACAATGAAAAAATAGGAAAGTTCAGAAGAGCAATATGAGATAAGAATAATCAAATCAAAATCTTAGAATTCTAATGTATACTTAGAAAATTGAACATACCACTAGCTCAAAGGACAGAGGAAAAGATAAATTAGAATCAGAACCACATCACATAGTAGGTGGAAGCAGAACAAAAAAATAAATTATTAAATATAGTGCCCATAATGTTGTTTTAAGAGTATAAAAAGAGATCTACTTAAAAACACAAGATGAATCAAAACTACACAAATAAATTTTCATGAATCCTATGGAATACTAGCAAAATATCCCATGTTGGTATCTCCAGGATTGTGAAATTTGGAAGGCAGAAGGTTAAGTTAGAAAGTAGCTAAGGAGATAGTGACTGACTACTCCCCAAATGAAAGAAAAGACAGAAAATGATAGATCTGAGAAGCTGAGAGAGATACAGCAGACAAACCAAAAATAAATCCACATAAAGGCAAGCTGTTGCATATATTAAGGAAGATGACCCAAGTTAAGAAAGACAAAAAAATGCTCACTCTTTCTTGTCCGTGAATCCTAGCATGTCATGTACATGTGTATATATCTAAGTGGATATAAACACAGAATGACTAAAGCATTAGAAAGGGGACTGAGAGATGGTAAAGAGAGGTCCTGGTGGAGGTGGCATATATCCCATGTGACATGAAAACAGACAGGAGACTTGGGGGAGGTCGCAAGGGAGGATTGAGGGCCAAGGAGGCTTGGGACTGAGAGGACAGAAGACTCCTAAAATCTTTGTTTTAAAATGCCATGATATGTAAACCTTTGTATGCTAATTTAAGACCTTTTAATTTTTAAAAGGCATTTTAGTTAAATTCACCAATAAATGTTTAGAAGAATTGGTACTTAACACCTTTTTGTTTTCATAAGCACGATATACAAATGTCTCCATTATTCAGGTAAGCCTCCTTTAGTGTCAATTCTGTAAAGTTTATAATTTTTTTCATAATGGACTTCTATCTCTCATTATATTATTTCCTAAACACTTTCTAATGTAATCATAGATATTATCTTTTTAACAGTGCTGTTTGCAAATTGCAGTTTTCTAGCATATGGGATGCAATTTTTAACTCCTTTTAACTCACATTCTGTTTGTTACTGTAGATTTACATAAAGGTATAAGAAAAAAATGCAGAAAGATGCATGCCCTTTCACACCATTTCCCTCAGTGGTAACACCCACAAGATGACAGTCCAGTGTCACAGTGTCACTGTTAGGTCATCGACATGGTCACCACCACACAGAACCCTCCTTTTGTGCTTTACAGCCAAAATCTGGTCCTAGCCTCCAGCATTTCCCCCAGATTTTCTGAATATTTATGGCTTTACATTTCTTTGAGGGGCTTGTGAGCCCCACAACCCATAGTTACCAACAAGCAAAGCTAGAAAGCAGTCAAGAAAATGAGTTTGCTCTGTATGATACAACACCAGGGAAAAGGAAGGCCTGTGGAAACCTGGAATGGACCCTTGACTCAGGTTTCACAGACATGCTACTCTGAGGACTATAGAGCCATCTCCACCACCACCCTTATCAAGGGGACAGAGCAGGCAATCAGGCCACCTAGCTACTGAGAACTCATTCCCCTACATGGCAGAAAAGACCTAGGTCCTACAACTTCTGTCCTCTTCTTGTGCAGCAAATGGTCACCCACTGGGCCCCAGGAAGATCCTTCAGCCCCATCAGTCAGGACCTCACAGACTAAGTGAGCAATCTGGTAGTGTGACGAGGATGAAACACAGCAGAACAGAAACACAGCAAAACTACAGTGCCATGGCAACGGACATTCATAAGAGCCAACTAGAACTAAGTGCTTCGCCTACCTACCAAGGGTGCTACACAGAGCATCATCTCTACCAGAAAAACCTAAGTGTCCAATGTGCAACCGAAGGCCAGCAATTATAGCATCGAGAGCCAAGAACACATATTTGGGGAAGTAGACAGTGAGTGAATCCCTAGATAAACCAGGTGCTGGGGTTGTCTGACAAGGACTGTAAAGCACCTGTCATCAAAATGCTTCTTCCACCATTTACAAATTCTCTAGAAACAAGCAAAAATTAGACTTAGTCAAGGTGTTAGAGTGGTGAGTAGCAAGATATAGGCTTCTTCTTTTTACTAGACAGTGCCACAAAAAGAGCCACAACAGATGCTAGAACTGGACAAATCTAGCCCAAGGACCAAACATCATGGTACCTCATAATCAAACTTCTAAAATCAGAGGCAAAGGCAAGTGCTTCAAAATAAGTAGAGGTAAATGACACATCTCTAAGGAAACACTGTCACATCTGAGCACACAGAAGACAGAGGAAAAGATATGCCAAGATCTAAGCACAGAAAATAAGTGTCAGCCAGAAATGTGATATGTGGGGAGCTCTAACCCTGGCAGTACCTTAGGTAAGGAGACAGCAACACCCGCCCCAAACAGGGAGTAACTGGGACCCACTGGGACCCAGGAATTCACTCCTGGCCTGGGGCACTGGTTCCTTCCTGTCTGCGCCCAAGCACTGGGCAGTTCTTGGGCTTCAGCTCTAACCCCAGCAGCAACACCCACCCCACACAATTCTGACACAACCAAGATAATAGGAAAGACAGGCTCCAGTCAGAGACAGGGCAGGTAGCACTAAGTAGATCCAGATGGCTAAAGGCAAGTGCAAGAACATAAGCATCAGCAACCCAGGGTACTTGGCATCATCAGAACCTAGTTCTCGTACAATAGAAAGTCCTGAATTCCTCATATTACAAGGAAAGCAAGATTCATATTTAAAATCACTTCTAAGGATGATGATAGAGGACTTTAAGAAGGACATAAATAATACTCTGAAAGAAATTGAGGAGAACACAGGTAAACCTTGAGTTCCTGACCTGACTTCCTTCATGACTATAAGCTGTAAGGTGAACTAAACCCTTTCCTCCTTAAGGTGCTTGTGGTCATGGTGTTAATCTCATCAATAGAAACCTAATTAGGACAGGGTAAGAGTTTAAGGTCTCAAAAAGAGGATAAACTATCAGACCCAAGAAGCAATTTGACAAGTCACATGTCATGTAAATGACCATGCACATAGCAGTACGGTGACAACTATAAAACAAACCCTCAAAGCAGTCTTTTAAAAAGGAACTCACTTGTAGATTTACAGCACAGTGGGCTTGGAAGTTAGGGACTTTGTTATAAAAAGCAAGCCTCCTCACCCTCTAACTCCGGTTCTCATTCTTGTTCACACTCTCTGTTCCATCTGCTACTGGATGGACATGCTCCTCCACCACAGGCTCCCTCCTCACAGATATTCTTACCCCACCATGAACTCAAGAATAAGTGAACCAACTCTGAACTAAAAGCCTCTGGATTTTCAAACCCTAATAAACCTTTCTGGCTTTTGAGTTGATTCTCTTGGGTATTTTGATATAGTCCTTGAAAGCTAACTATCACACTGGGTCTTACAGGGTGACCCAGATTTGGTTCCTAAGTGTTCCAGACAGAGGCAGCCATACAGCCAAACAGCTGTAAGGAGTGGACTATGTGCAGAGGCTGGGGAAAGACTTGATTTGCTGTAACCTACACACAGAGGACGATGGCAAACAGTTGGAAAGATATCTGCTTCACTGACTTTTCCCAGTTTCCTCTATTCTCTTTCTACCCAGGCAGACTCTTTACTAGTTTTACTGGTTTTGGTGTCTTGCCAAAACCAATGCAATTCAAAATGCCAACTAATGAAGCCAACTTCTAAAGGAATATTTCCAAATGTCTTCTAGCATTGGAAACAACTAGAAATCACATGGAATTTGGGTGAGCATCAGCAAGTGGGCATGAGTCATACCTGTGGGCTGTCCCTCCCCACTTCCTGCACATGGACCACCCTTATCTCCCTCTACATCCTCCCATTTACTCTAGGGACCCACCAGCTCCATGGGAGTCCTAGAAACCCAAGCTTCCCTCACAGTGACTGCTCTCAGTACCCACAAGCGGCTCTTCTGTGGCAGGAAGAAACAAGCAGCCAGGGTATAGGGTTTCCTGCTTGCCAAGAAAACCTAGGCCTCAAGCCACAAATTGGGCTGCTCATAGGCAGAGGGATGAAGGAACTGGTCTGCCCAAGGAGGCATTGATTCTACCCCCCTGCACCCACAGCACATGCCAGAGATGCAGACGGTTGAGCTGACTGCATGGCCTCTGAGTCACGCTTTATGAGTGGTGACTTTGCCTAACCAGTGTTTTAAATTTGTATAGAAAAGCAGGATGTGCCACTGTGGATCAAAGCATTGCACATCCTCTCAGGAGGGCAGCTGGAGGAGCAGGACCCCCCACACGTGTCTAGCCTCCTGGCTGCTATCTTCCCAGACTGAGCACCACTGGCTCTAGATTCCAGCCGAAGAATGCTGACAGAATGTCTATTATAAGCCCACATGGTAGTTCAAGAAAGGGGAATGCCAATGTCTTAAGGGTGGCCTCATTGTGCCGATTCATACTGAGTTCTCTCCATAAATACTTAAAAGGGTAGTTACTCTGAACTAGTTCCCAGTCTCAACAAGGTCTGTGTCCCACAGTACCTTCAAAAATGGACCAACTCCGGAGAGTTCCAAGTGAGCAAATGGGTTTTCAGGACTATGTGATGATCTGCTAAGATCCATCCAGAGAGGAAGTGAGGAGCAAATTTGGATGGTGGTATTTTATCAGAATCATTTGTGCACCAAGCCCCTCTCTCCCAGAGGTGGGTTTCACCCAGAGGATTACAACATGGATATGCACATCTCTGGGCTACCAGGGCTTGCTGGAGGAGGGAATGAATAGGGAATTGCAGGTGACCACTTGCAATTAAACCTAAGGCCCTTGTGATGAAGGACAAAAGGGATAACCAGAGAGAGGGTGATGGCCAAGAGTCAAGATTGACCTTGCAAAAAACCACGTTCCAGGGCAGAACTCTGAGGAGTCCAAGCACTTAACGGAAGCTGGCCCGCAAGTTCTTATGGAGGCTTATTTGTCAACGTGGAAGGACAGAAAGATGCGTTTTAAATATTTTTATCTTAATTTAACTTTTAAGACATTTGCGCTCTAAGCTCAGGTCCTTGCCCTGTTAAAGATAGGCCTGTTTCAGACAGGAAAATCCTCAGCGAGACACAAAAAGACAAAAAGACATGAAAATGGTAGAAGGATGAACATGAATGACCGTGCACATGAGTACTGACTCACAGATTAGTAAGCAGGATATGCCTGGAAATTAAAAATATGTGCAAAATTAGTTGTTTGGAAGCGATGGGGAAGAGGACGTGAGTGCTGATGGAACTGGGTGCTCTGCATTCTGAGTGTTATTTGGGTGCTCTAGTGAAGTACAAGTTTAAACGAGATTATAATATTTAGATTATAATTATTCTAGTGATAAAATAATCAAAGGTAATCCACGGCTAGCAAGCTAATCCAAGAGAAAATGTGACAAATATGTTAGTCTGAAAGATAAGAAGAAAGAAAACAGGTACAAAGCATTTCAGACAATTAGAAACCAAAGGACAACATGGTAGACATAATTGTAAGCCCCAGAAATGACACTAAATAGAGGCAAACATACGATAAACAGTGTGATATTGAAGGTAAATGATTGTGTGCTGCTTGTGTAAACTATACTCTAAATGTGTGGGCACATATTGAAGATAAAAGGGGTAGGGGGAGGATAAGACATCCCAACAACTCACAACTCTTCACCCTCCACCTCCTGAGTTCTGATGTTAGGAGAACATGGCCATCCCCAACAGCCTTCTTTTCATTGTAATTTATCTAGCCTGTGGTATTCTATTACACCACACGAAGCTGAGCAGACGTTAGCCTGGAAGAGTTTGTCTAGGATATAATAGCCCTTCACAGAACTTTTAATTAAGAACATGATATGAGCCCCTTGGAAGAAGAGACATGGTTCATTATGCTCACACTTGTCTCCACACAGATCCCCTGAGAGTACACCAAAAATTCATCTCCTTAAGAAAAAACCTTTTTTTTAAATTTTATGAGTGTTTTGCCTGCATGAATGTCTGTGCACCACATTCATGCCTGGTCCCCATGAAGACTAGAAGAAAGGCTCGGATCCCCTCAAACTGAAGTTGCAGACGGTTGCAAGCCACCATGTATGTACTGGGAATCGAACCTGGGTCCTCTGGAAGAAGAATAAAGGCTCTTAATCATTGAGACATCTCTCTAGCCCCCGGATTTGTTCTTTACTCCAGATAATAGCTTAGAACATGTAAAAATGCAGTTATTGTAGAGACTGAAGGTGGATATTGAAGGGGAAGGAGGAGAGAGAGGGAGACAGGGAGAAAGGGAAGGAGGAAGTGCCCTCTTTCCTTGGCCTTGACATTCTGCTCAAAAGACATTGTTAAAAATAGTCTTCAGGGCTAGAAATATAGCTCAGTAGGCAGAATGCATTCCTAGAATAAAGGAGGACCTGGATTCCATCCTCACCATTGTTTACACTTGGTGTGGTATGTCACTGAGGTAAATGGCAGGAAAATAAAAAACTCAAGGTCGTCTTTGTCCACATAACTCTGAGACAGACAGACAGACAGACAGACAGACAGACAGACAGACAGGGGAATTGAATTTGAAAAATAGTATTTCTGTGGAAGAAGACAGATATTCTGAAGTGTTCAGGAAATCCACTCACTTCCTCCTGTAAATGTTCTAGGTCTAATGGGCTGAGGTCCTGTTGGAAAGCTGGCCCAGGAGCAAGTGGCCACGGGGCCTCAGCACTGCGCAGGCTCACACTCCCATAGCTATCCCTGCTGGCTGTGCACATCTGTAGGCAGGAGTCAGCTCAGTCCTGGGTGTGCCACACACAACCTTCCAATGACGCTTTCCTTTTTTTTTCCCCTTAAATTTCAACTTGGCTCTTTAAGCAACTTCCTCTTTTTTGAGTTTCACATCAGGCACTTCTAGAGCAGGGGCTGGCATCACAGGGTCTCTTCCAGATGTTGTTTGGAAATCAAATGTAACCATGGCACTGCTGGAGACTGAGAAGTCCATCTGGGCCAACTGAGTCACGCCTGAGAGCAGGGCACTTCTGTCAAGGGGAAGGAGGGAGCCCAGGGCAGGGACCAGAGTGTCCCCACTGAAAGGGAAAAGGGAGTGGCTGTGAAGTGCTTTGAGGAGCCTTGACAACCAGCAGCTGACTGAGACAGAGGCAGATACACACACCCAACCATTAGACTGAAGTCAGGGTCCCTATGGTTGAATTAGGAAAAGAATTGAAGAAGCTGAAGAAGAGGGTAACCCCATAGGAAGACAAGCAGTCTCAACTAACCTGGACCTCTGGGAGCTCCCAGACACTGAGCCACCAACCAGGCAGCATACACCAGCTGATATGAGGCCTGACACATATACAGCAGAGGACTGCCTGGTCTGGCTTCAGTAGGAGAAGACACACCACACACCTAATCCTGGAGAGACTTGAGGCCCCAAGAAGCAGGGGAAGCCTGGTAGAGGCCTGTGTCTCTGTCTTCTGTCTCTGTCTCTCTCCATCTCTGTCTCTTGTCTCTCTGTCTCTCTCTCCATGTGTGTGTGTGTGTGTGTCTGTGTGTCTGTGTGTCTGTGTGTCTGTGTGTCTGTGTGTCTGTGTGTCTGTTCGTCCATCCTGACATCCCACGTATCCTTTCCCTGAGCTGCTGCTCTGGCTAGAATGTGCAGCTAGAGGTAACTCCTCTCATGTCTTCACACTGCATCCTCCCATTGACAAGACCTTCTAGCTTTGCCTGGGCTATAGGAGTTCCTGCTGACTATTTTCTGGGACCCTGGCCCTCCCCCTCAGTTTACCCCACCTAATTCCTGACCTGGGTTATCACCACAGCCTCCCAAAAAGTTCCCTTTACTGTTAGCCAGGCTCCAGATCCTGTTAAAACAACCTTATCATGTCACTTCCTGGCCTCCCACCACCACAATAAAGAACCAAAGCGTTGCCACAGCCCTGCCTGGGACCCTGGCTGCTACCTTAACTTCACATGCCATTACTCTTCCCTTTCTCTCTGACTAACATGTTCTAGACTCTTTAATAGTTACAATATACTTTTTAAAAGGCAAAATGCTGTGTACTGAAAGCTGAAGTTGAACTTACTTTGTAGCCCAGGCTTGTCTGAACTTGCAGCTACCCTCTTGAATCAGCCTCCTAGATGTTCCTAACATACCCTTTTCTTCTTTGTTGCATGTGCCACCCCTCTGTCTGTGATCTCCTTCCTGCAATGGTCATGTGACCCAATCCTCAATGTTACTGAGATTCTTCATCAAGAGTCTGGTTGATAGAGAAGGCTCTGTGATCACAGATAGCACTGTGCTGCCTTGTGATTCACACTACACTCCCTTTACCCCTCTCAGTGTTTCTTCATGGTTCTTCTCTACCAAATTCTGCATCAGGCATTAAGTTGACATCAGCATCCTTCGCCAGATGCAAGCTACACAAGATCAATTCATCATACAATACCTGCTCCAATTAGGTACTCAGTAAATACTGCCTGAATGAAGGAGAGCCAGCACACCTCAGGACATGCTCTTGCTTTCTCAGACTTGTCTGCAGCCCCACACTCATCTTGGAGTATAGATTTTACTCTAAGATGTTTCTTTTGGGGCAATATCTGAATCAACACAGTGGCTGGCACATAATAGGTACTCCAAAATGCCTTGCAATTAAATAGAAGTAAGCAGATAAAGTGTACACTATGAGTGAGTGAGATCTTCAAATGATTTTGGAATCTCACTTATCTGAGCCCTCATCTGCGAAAGTTCATACAGTCATTAATAAACTTGACTCTTAACCTAGAAATGTAATTCGGTTGACAAATTGCTTGCCTAGGATTCAGAAAGCTCTAGGTTTGATCCCCAGCACTGCAGAAACAAGATGTGGTGGCACATACCCGCAATCTCATCTCTGGAGAGGCAGTGATCAAAGAACGAGAGTTTATGTCCTTCCTCAGTTACATAGGAAATTCAAGGCCAGCCTGGGATATATGAAGCCTTGTTTCTAAACAAACAAATTTAACTCTTGGCTGAGCATATTTCTCCTCACGCATGGAGAGCTGGAAGCCTGGACAGCTTATCTGAAGCCCATCAAGATGCTTGCTTTGTCTTGTACCCTACAAGATGAGTTCAAGACTCATCAGTACCAGTTATCCCAAAGGCGGTGGTACAGCCTGCTCTAGGCAGGACTTTGAAATGCCACTTGTGTCTAGATGTTACTAGGACAACCGCCTCTACCTGCTTTGTAAGTGTGGCCTGATGCCTCATATTAGATAAATATTCAAGAATGGTCAGTATGTACAAAGGTGCCAGACTTCACCAACGCCTTGGAATTCCTTCTCTTCCTGTCTGTTATTTGATCATGTAACTGTCTCATGGTCTTGGCAATAGGCTGTGGGAGAAACCTGGCAGCACTGACCCCAGATTCAGGGTTCTTTGGACCCTTGAGAAGTCCCTCCTTCCATAGATGGCACAAAAGCAAAATCATGGCACTCTTTCTTAGGGAATAAATGTAGCACATCTTTAGCCTGGATGTCTCTTGCCCCACAGTTTCTGTCACATAAGACTATCATCTAACAGGAAGATGATATACTCAATCCAAGAAAGTCCCCTAACACTTATGTTGAAAATGACTGAAAGGACCTGGAAAACATTCACAGATGAATCTGGGAGTTACCTTTCCATCCATGTTCCTTACCTTCTTTTTCCAAGGCCTCTCCTGTATCCAGGTACCTGCCTCTCTGGGTATCCAGGATAGGTGTGTTTTGACCTGCCTACACTATGACAAAGGATGCCTGTGTGGTGATGAGAGCTGTGGCAGCTGGCATTTTTCACCAGGGATCTAGGATCAGTCTGTCTCTGACAGACACCATCTCTTACCAAATATCTCAGAGAAGAGTGTTGACTGTACCTGATTCAATCAATATCAAGCCCATTGCCATAAGTCCCAGGCAGCCCTGCCTCAAATTTTCCTCTCTGCTATGTACAATAAGAACTCTGTTCTTCTAACCTGTTTAAATGGGTTCAAAGATTAATTCACACCACCAGGAAACAACTATAAGCCCTGTCAGATACACAGACCCTGGCCATACCTTCATGAAGAACATCTTCCTGCAGTGCTTGCCTCGATCGCTCCCAGCTGCTTGGAGTTGAGCAGCCTCTGAGGCCAATGCCAGGTCTGGTATGTTGCTGAGCCCAGCCTCCGATGTGTCTGCCAGCTGCATGGAGGAGTGAAAGAAACCGTCCTTGCCCTGGCACAGTGAAGTCTCAAAAGGGTCGGGGTACTTCTCATCAGGGCTAGAGCTGTCATCACTGGTCTTGGCATTACAGAGGATCAGGGAACGGGAAATGGAGCGAAATTTCGTGGATTTCCGGCTCTTTCCGGAGTGGCCGTGGGACTCCATCCTCAGAGGGGAAGCGAGGCCACGCTTCTTCCTCTCCTGTTCTCCAGGCCTGGGCCGGTGAGTGGCAGATGAAATGGGCTTAGCTGCCACTGCATGAGTCCCTGGAGAAGAGAAGAAATGGGAAGTAGTAGTGTGACTTGCTGCCAACTCAAGTCCAGGAACTGAACTCTGGGTATCCACGAAGCCGGGTAGATGAGTCCCTGCACCCAGCTCATCTGCAGGGCAAATGGAGCTAAGATAACTCAAGGAGTTAATACCCACTCCGTGTCTCAGGCTCACAGAGACCAATCCTAAACTCTTTATCCAAACCTGCATCCTATAGACAGGGAAACCGGGGAACAGAGAAAAGAAATTTAAGTCCATGGTGCTAGCGAAATAGCTAAGTCATAGGAAAGGCTTAGGAGCTGAATTTCTCCGGGGGATCATGGCATTGGGAGGCTTTTAAACTTGGAAGCTAATCTTTAAAATGAAACTCTAGTCTGTAGATCAGAGCATGGAGGGGGTCAAGGAGGATGAAGCCCACTGCCCGGGTTCCCTGTGTTCTCCTTAGTATCTCCTGCAGTGTCTCCAAAAGAACTCAAGAGCCCAGGGCTCAGTCCAGTGACCACTGATGTATGTGCTCTGATCCCAGATGAAGATCTGCCAGTTTGCCGTGGCTGAGCTGAGTGCAGAAGGTTCAGCACACAGCTAGCTCTTGACAAACACACATGCCCTTCCTCAGGCCCTAAGTCACACCAATGTACCATGTAGGACTGTGAGCACCTACTCTGTCAGCCAGCCACTCCCCTGGTTTGCACCCCCAGTCTCATAACCCTGGACTGGCTCCCCCCATGAGGCACACAGCCCAACACAGTTTTGCCAAGAGGCATCTCTGGTGGATCCGGTGTCCATGAGATAGGTTACAAAGCTGTAACCAGACAAGTTCTGACTTGGGTCCAAGCCACAAAATAAAGCCTATTGCCAGAACAACAAACTGTGGGATGCTCTTGGCAGCTCACCCTGCTGCTAGTGTGCATACAGCATGGAATCAGGTGATGCACATGGCTTCCAGCATTTCGTGACATAGACATCTTCACATGTCCCCCCCGAAAAAATGCCTTCTTAGGATACTGCCTGAAACACCTGGCGAACACACACACACACACACACACACACACACACACACACACACACACACTACATGTTAAAAACAAAACAAACAAACAAAAAGCATCATTGCATCTTGGGCTGACAAAATGAGATGCCGAAGACAATGAAGGTGTTTGCCACCAAGCCTGATGACCTTGGTCTGGTCCCTGGAACCCACAGGGTAGAAGGCTGACACTTCCAAGTTGTCCTCTGACCTTTAAACTCCACCATCTACTATGGTGTATGCATTCATAACCATACATGTGCACACTAAATAAACAAATATTATTCAAAAAAATTAACTCTGTTGTTCATTTCATGAGGGACACCTTGCCAATATCCCAAAGTCCTTTAATCTTTGCCTGTCTACCTCACAAGGTAAGAGAGTTCCAGCCATAATGGACTGGCCCTGTAGTGACAGCTGTGCTTGGTGACAGGTTTCTGAGCCCTGAAGGCCGCACTCATTCTTGAGCAGATTGGTACAAAGAAACCTTCGTGGCCACCAGCTGGGCTTCATCACTGGCCAACAAATCTGTTGTGATTCTATAATTACCTCTGTCATGTACTCAGCGACTTCAAAATGTCACTACTGTAGTATGCCAGGAAGTGTTCGGATTGTTTTACCACTTAGTCCTCATAAACCCTTGTGAGCTCTTGTCACAGAAAGATGACCAAAGCACAGGGCAGTGACCACCATGACACTATTCAATGTGGCTAAATCCTGAGCCTCCAAGCTGACTCTCCGTAGTCCTGCCTGCCGCCTTGCTCACCTTCACTCAGTGACTCTCCCATGGGATCTTGACAATCCACACATCAATCATCCTCTGTCCCTAAAACTATACAGTAGTCCAGGCACAATGGCACCTGTAATCCCAGTCTCCAGGTGGTAGAAGCAGGAGGATCAGAACTTCAAGGCCAACCTCAGCTATGTAGTGAGTTCAAGGCCACCCTGGAACAGCCAAGACCCTGTCTTGAAAAACAAATCTGGTTCCTTATTCTTACAACTGCCCTTCCTGTCACCCTATCCTGGTACTCTTGAATAAACGCTCTGTGCTCTGCACTTTCTCTCCTTAACTCACCACTGCTTCCAGATCCGGCACCAGGGTTTTGCTTCCTTCCCCTAAAGTCATGGAAACTCCCGTGTCAGTTCCACATTCAATGTGTCCGCAGCCTCAAACAAAAAGCTGAAACTAGCTTTGTCTTGAGAGGATTGATCTGTGTCTGTCTGTGGTCTTTGAGTTCTCAGTGCCTTTTTCTTCCTGTTACTTGTTTCTTTTTCAGATATCCCTTTTCAAATCCAAACCATCACAGCTGCCCTCAGGCTGCTGTCTCCAGCACAGGAGGTCCTCAACTCCCTGTCCTTTCAAATCCCCAGAACTGGCAGCTCCACGGCAACATCACTGTGGATAATAACTTAGGTTGAACCCCCTTCCTTTCAGATCAACCTCAGTGGAACGTGCATGGTGTATGTGTGTAGTGTGTGGAATGTGTGGTGTGGAGGGTGTTTTGAGTACACGATGTGTGTGTGTGTGTGTGCCAGAACATGTACATTAGCCATTTGAAAGTTTGAAAACCAAAACATTTTATGTTAAAATCCTTCTAGAAGTTTCTGAAACCAGGTGAGGAAGAACTAAGGATGAGTTGCTAAGCACCTCTGTGTGGAGAGTAAAACTGGCATGGAAGGTTCGGATGTCCTGCAGATAGGATGAGAAATGGAGAAATGAATAAGGAACAGAAGGATGGGTGTGTGTGTGTGAGCAGAACCAAGTTTAGATGCTGTCGCACAGCAGCTGGATCCAGCCATGCCTGAAGCTATGATGTTTATTTTGTTATGCGAATCAACACATTCAGGTTTAGGCTTAAAAGTGTGTCTTCCTGAAACAAGTCTTTTGGTCTACTGCTAGTCATCTAAGCCCTCAAAAACAATGACTTTCCAGAAAGAATGTGATTTCTAGGCTACTTCTACCCCAGCCAACGCTTACCTTTCCCTCCATCCATTCTCCCTCCTAGCAGCTGATTCTGAATATCTTGATTTACCAATTTCCATAGACCCTCAGATTACATACCCTTTCTCTCCCAGTTCCTCTCTTCACCTACAAGTTCCCCAGCCATGACCAGTTACTCACTAGGTGTCTTCTACAGCAGAGAAGCTATGGGGTCCTTTGAGGTTGAGGTACAAAGCTGTAGGCTTCCTTGGCTGTGGACACTGGCTGCATGCAGGACTCAGGCCAGATGAGGCTCAAATTTCTTGGTGGAAACTGCTCATCCCATGAGTGTGTCCAGCGAGCACTGTCAGCTATAAAAAGCAAGCTCTTCTACAAGGAGTGGCCATTTCTAAGGCTAGGCCCTCCTGAGAGATGACAGAGACCATGGGATGGAAAGTAGAAGACAGAGGGCAAGACACCCTCCATCTGAGAGCAGAAACTGTTCCAAGCCAACCTAGTCAGCCCAGAAAATGTGAATGGGAAAGAAATACAAGGGCTGAGGTGGAGAAACCAGAGCTGCATTTCTGTGGAAAGGGACTTCCCTCTAGGCCTAACACCAAGAGAGACAGAGAAAGGGGAGGGAATAATTGAAAACACAGCATGGCAGTCACGTGGCTCGGCTTGGCTTTGGTAATTGTGCTCGGAACATTAGAACTGGCTATTGCTCTCTTGTGGAACCAAATGTCAGTGGTGCTGGGAGCCAGCTATGCCACACTTCCCCTCCTCGGCCCTCTCTGAAAGTTCACACCAATAGCTTTTCTCTTATTTAGTTCCCAACCCCAGGATTTCTCACCAGTATCTTACCAGGTTTCCTCTGTCCCTGCTGGACTCTGCACAAGATGTCCCTCAGGTCCTCTACACACAAAAGGGCTTCAATATGGAACACATCAGGGAAAACCCTGTCTTCCCAGCCCAGGGAATCAAAGGACTAGAAAACCAACCACTCTCCCATGTCCTGGCTAGTGTCTCTCCAAACACTTAAGGTTGGTTCTCTGCCAGGCCCCCCAGAGCATAAAGGTGCTACATAGTCACCTTTTCTGTCATGCAGGAGATTACCTGGAAAAGAGGAATGGGACCACTGCCCTCATAGTTGCTCGCGACACCTGACCACAGCCGAGCTGTCCTTTACATAGAGTACAGTGCCAAAGACTGTGGAGCAATGGCACTTGCTTCCTTTAGAGGCCTTGAAGAAAATTCTAGACTTCAGGCTAGGGAGCAAGGTCTGTAAATCTTCCTTCCCTCTCTTCTGTATTCTCTCACCTCCTCCTTCTTCCCTCTCTTTCTTCTCCATTCCTCATTTTCCTGCTCTCTGCCCCTTTTTCTGTTCCTTTGTTCTTTCTATCCTCTCTCTCCTTCCCTTCCTCATCTGCATGTGGTCAGTGTGTTGGACAAATTCCTCACTAGAGCTGCACTTGGATCTGGGTGAAACATCGTTCGTTGACTGGAGAACTGGAGCAGATTGTAAATCACCATGTGGTGACAGGGGAACCCTTTGATAAATCTGTTTGGAGTTTCTGCATTCTCCCACAGTGTCCTATTTCAAAGGCAGTTTTGAAGTCTGGCCATTCCAGCCCAGGGGGTATATTTTTTTGGTCTTGAACTAGAAAGTGATTCAGAAATAAGAAATGAAGAGAAGAGGTGAGTGTCCCTTCTCTGCCCCAAAGAAGATCATTAATAGAATTAAGGGACCCACAGCTGAGTCTGACCCTCTGTATCTATATATACTGTACACAGGATAAGGAAGACAAAGCATCTCTGGGCTTTACTATCTCCACTAGTCAAGACGACTGTGTTAGAGTATTACACATGTCATTTTTCTTCCTCTACCCTACTACATCTCTGAGGAGACCAATTGTACTCTCTGGGGCTTGGCACAACGCAGGGCATTGTATATGGTAGACCAATAACTGAAGAGCATCTCAGAGGCTCCTCCCACTGACACCTGCACCAACACAGGAATACAAACTGGACAACTCCAATGATAAGACATCAGAATGAAAAGAAGCCTCATGAGCTGACATCTGAGATTAAGAGCTATCTAGAAAGACATTCTGGACTCTGGAAAGTACCTAAGAGACCAGGGTGAATGTCTTACATCTCACACAGGTGTTGAACTTTCAGCATCTAGGGAAGTGGTCCTAAATCACTAAGGCAGTTACCTTTGGATAAATCAACACTACTTAAGTCCAAGGGCACAGGGCCAGGCAGGGCAGGGATTCTTCTTGAGTAAGCCATATCAACATAACACAAGTAAAACATGTAATTCACCTTAAGGAAAATCTAGAAAAACTCCAGCTAACTACTGGGAGGTCTGAGGGAAATATTTCAAACTAGGACTTAAACTTCTTTGTTTGTTGAGTTTTATGGGTGCACACACATTCAAAATAGGATAAGCAAGAGCCTGGCTAACAATGGCTCCCCTTGCTTGGTTATCTGAATTAATAAGAAAGAGAGGGAGGGCCAGGCACAGTCTTTTAATCAGAGCACTGAGGAGGAAAAGGCAGGCTTATCTCTGTGAGCTTGAGGCCACCCTGCTCTATGTTCCACACCATCTTGAGCTACACAGAGAGACCTTGTATCAAAAAAAAGAAGGAAGGAAACTAAGAAAGAAACAAAAATAAAAGAAAGAAGAAAAGGGAAAATGAGAAAAAATGTAAATAACTGTGGACAACCTATAGGTGCTCCAGTGGGAGAGTATGTTAATTAGGTAATGGCACAGTGGGAAAGTATGTCAATTAGGTAATGGCACATTCTGTGGGATACTACACAGCCAGCAATGGGAATGAAACTGATCTACCCGAGTAGAGATGGTGGAAGGTTGGGAAGTCCTGAAAGTTAAAAACTATTATAAAAGAGTTGTCTAAACTTAGTCTTAACTTATGAAAAAACATACCTTTATGGATAAACTGAAACTAGTAATCCTTTTGAGGAGGCTGAGAAACCTTTTGTTTCTACATAATTGTTTTCTGTGTTTGGTTTCCTTTTTATATCAGTTACAATTCACCATTATAGTCAGAAAAATAAAGTTGTGTTTTAGGAGACAAAAATATAACGCCACGTCTAATTTTTAATCGTGTGGTACTGACCTGGATGTTTTATCCCCACTGGCTAGCTCTTCTGGTGCTAGAAGTTGCTATGCAATCTACCGAAGAGAAAAGTAATCAATATTGCCCATCTGTGAACCCTGCTGGGTAGAATAATCCCAGCAAGACAAGCCCTTCTGATGTAATAGTGGTTATTTGAGCAAGCGAATATTTTCTCATTGGATCTAAGTCCTTCTCCAAAAGATGGAAGCCATACTTGGCACTGTTATCAGAGCCAAAAGCCTGTGGCTAGATAGGTCACAGTACCAAAGGGAGAATTTACATTATTATTCTGCTAAACAGACATAGTGTTAAACCAGCTCTCAATGACTTATCATTAATGCCCAGAGATCATTGCATCTGTCAGTCCTCATTAGAGAAGCTTCTTCCTGCAATAGACAGTGATTACCACAGAGACTCCCAACTGCTCAATGTGCAGAGAATAAATTACTGGAGCTCTCCAGCCTCCCTCACACAGATATCACTCCCTTCCCACAAAGCTCAGAGATCATTGTACAAAGTGTGTAGAAAGATTGTAGAGGCCAATAGCAGTAGATGTCGACAAAAGCGTGATTTCCAGACATGGCTTGGCAGTTGTATGGGCTCAAACCACACAAAATCCCAGCATGGATGGGAAATGTGGGCAGGAACTCCCACTCCCAGTGGAGAAACTCTCGATGGCTGCTGGGAGAGAAAAGCCAGTTTCCTTTAAGACTATGACCTGGTAGGTCAACTACACTCCAGGGCATAGCCTCACACTCAAGAGTCTTGGGCAACACAAATTGAACTTGATAGGCTTTTTTTAAAAAAAAGACTCAAAGTAAGTGGGTAAGAAGGTAGGGATGGGTGTGGGAGGAATTGGGGACTATAGGGAGTGAGTGGACTCAAAGTCTATCACATAGGAAAATCTCAAAGAAGTGAAAAAAATATTATTTAAAGCCTTTTTTTGCAATGCTTAGAACCTCTATCAAAGTAAAAAATTGTTGGAACTAAGCTGACTAAGAAGACATAGTAAGTATTCCAGTTTCTGAAACATGGCTGTGAGTCATGGAGTGGCGACATGCTTTGCCAAGAAGCTCAAGGAGCCAAACTCTGTTCTTCAAAATCTAAAAAGTCTTGTGTGACCTGGTTTTGTTGCCTGTCAAATGGACATGATAACAGTGGCTACTTCTCATAAAGTTTATGATAACAAATGAAGGATAGAAGTTTTGTCTCAGTCCTGTGTTAGTTGGTTATTGCCGACATGCAGGCCATCTTTGTCGTTATGTCTTAAAGCTAAAAGTCTCCTCTGAAGCCTTCTTTGTCCACAATCTATTGTTGTTTATATAACATTAGTTAATTTTTTTATTTTGTACATGTTTCATATTTATTATGTAGAAAGACACATAAGACCTAAGCCACAGCCATAGCCCTCCTACTGACTCAGAAGGTCAGTAATTAAAGCTTTGACCTCCAGTTTAAACTCTGTTCTTTACAATAACGTTATGGTCATTGTCAACTAATTTTCAATTTTATATCCTTTAGTTTCTTGATTGTTTTTTAATTGGAAAATTTCAGCTTAATTGTTTCGTGGCCCCGGGGATGTGTCTTGGACACGATTTGTTGGTGTGTGTTAAGGCCAACTTTGTAAGATGGCATATGAGGTGAGTAAGCGTTGCAAGTATTTGAGCAGAGAGAGGGTGACAGCCCCTATGTCCCCTCCCACCTCATACACACACACACTTCATTATCTTCTTTTGACACTTCTTTTCAGTGTTGGAAAAGTTGTTGAAAAAAATGTTGCCCAGATATCACCTGTGCAGTAAACATGACAGTCCCCTGCCTCCTTCAGCAACGGCTATGAACATTCCTGAACTCATGTGGTTTGGCTGGAAGTAGCAACAGCCACCCTTGAGGGATGAGGAAAAAAGGACAGACATGTGAGACTGGACCAGCCACCTACCTCTGACCCTTGCTGTGTCTTGAGGTTAGACTCATCCAGTTAGAAGAGCATAGGTCAGAGAAAGAAAGGAGAGCTCACGGCTGACTGAGCTAGGAGCCCTTACCTTGGACAGCAGGGAGATGGCCACTGTGTCCAAAGAGAAGTCAGGCATACTTGAAGCTATAGGGCCACACCCACACCCTTCTATGTCCCACTGAAGCCCTAGAATACTGCATTTTGGACTTTTATAATGTTTCAAAGTTTGAGCTTACATTTTATATCATGGTACACACCATTAACCACACATAAGATACACAGATAAGTAAATGTTTATGAATTCATAAATAAAGATGTGTAATTAAAGCAAGACATCATCACATAATACCATTATTATGTTATAAATAAAAACACTAAAAAGTTCCTAGAATATATGGGAGAGACATGCCCCAGGGGTAAAGCACTCGCCTTTTAACGATGAGGATGAGAGAGAGTTTCAAACCCTATCATTCACACGAATGCACAGTGGGTGTGGTAGCCTGCCTATAATCTCAGCACTTGGGAAGCTGAGCCAAGACACTCCCCAGAGCAAACCAGCTAACTGCACTATTCAAATGGATGATCGGTGGAAGAGCCTGCCTCAGTGAGCAGTTGACGAAGATACCCCACACCAACGTTTGAGCTTCACGTGCACAAGTACACAGATACACAAACACCCACTCATACATGTGCCCCTACGCAGGAACACACACACACACTCACATTTGCACACATTCTACACACATATGCAAGCAAAAGGATTGATTTTGTGAAGAATCTTATAAAAATGTGAACCCTATTCATTTTATATGTACAAGGGAATTTCTCGTTAACTGTATTGATTTCCAATCTACCGAAGAGTCATGTTAGAAACCACAAGCCTGAAGCTTCCTTTGATGCTTCCAGCAGGGTCCTGTGGTACATATATATAGCTTAGAGTTCTCATTTCCCTGGATTCCCTGAGTCTCTCTCTGTGACCTTGGATCTCACAGCAGTAACTAATACAGAAAGATCCTGATTGTAACAGTCCTTTTTCTGTCACTTTCGGGGGCTGGCCTTTTTCTTATGCTGAGGAAAGACTGAGGAAAGGGATCAGAGTTACTCACGGTTAGCCTGGCCAGGTAAGAGATGCCATGAGCAGCAGGGAGGGGGTGCCGTTCCCTGACATCCCAGCAGTGGGGTGCGCCTGTGGATATGCCAAAGAGCATATTGGTGGTGACCTCCTCCAGCTGGCAGAGCAGGGCAGCCACATCCTAGCTGTTGCACCTGCCCATTACAGATGCACTTCTGCCCCCACGGTGCAAGACCCATGAAGATCCCTGTTCTTCATGGATCCTGACATCTGGGTCGCAGTGCCGGGAGCTAGTAGTCCAGGAGCCGCTTCTGTGGCATCTAATTCTCTCCTCCAGGGACAAGTGTAGCAGGCACCACAGCTCCCGGCTCTCTGCCTTCCTTTCCCCCAGGCGGCGTGCTCACGCACAAGCTGCTCTCAGCAACCCCATCTGCTCTGTGCTCTTTCGGGCAGAGACCTCTTCATGTTTCTGGCAGACACCAGGCAACCATGTCTAATTGCAAGACTGACACGGATGGGCCCTGATTTCTACAGAGACCTGAAGGAACTTGGAGTCCATTGCTGATTCGAAGCTGCCTCCCAAACAGAAGCACGAGGCTCTCAGAGCCATTTGTTTATTTTCACTCTCTTGGATTTTTGTTCCCCACATACGGGGGTGTGTGGCTGCTATTTTAAGAAGAAGACCATCTCACGTATGGAACTATATTACCAATCTCAGTAGGCAGTGCAGACATAAACAATTCCCTCTCCTGATAAAATGTGTGGTGTGTGTGCACATGCTCAAGACCTATCTACATGAGTGTGCTTGCCTCTGCACACACTTATGGAGATTAGAGGTCAACACTGATTGTCTTTCTTCTGTGGCTAGCCATCTTATTTTTTGAGACATGATCTCTCACTGAACCTGAATCTTGCTGATCTACGTAGGTTGGCTGGCCAGCAAACCCCAGGATCTCTCTGTCTCTGCCTGCCCAGTACTAAGCTTATAGACATAAGAAGTGGAACCCATTTTATGTGAGTACTGAGGACCTGAACTTGGGTAGCAAGCACTTTACCTATTGAGGCATCTTTCCAATCCTTAAAATTACTATTGGTGTTCCTCAGTCCACATAAGAATCAGTTTCTACCATTCACTGTGATTCAGGCACTTGGGCCATATGGGATAAAGCATGGTTCTTTACAGCCTAGTGTGGACCACAGACACAGACAGATACTTTTCCTAGTGTATGAACTTTTCCAGCAGAGGCTTGAGTTAAGTGCCTTGTCTGAAACAACTCTTTGAAGCATCTCGCCAAGGAACTACCCATGAGCAGAGACTTGGAAACTGAATAAGGTTGTCACAGAGGCATAGCATAACCCTTCTGAATTTGGTTTAGACAAACCTATTGGTAGCTGCGGAAGCTGAGGGTGTGGAAGAGAGGGGACAGCGATGCCATAGCCCATTAAGCTTTAAGGTGTCCCTCAGGAATATGACCTCTCTGTGCCATTATCAAATTCAATTCAAAGGGCTCCCCCACCTCTTCGAGTTCTTGGGTCTTTCATGGTAGGATTCAGAAGACAGAGATGGAGAGAGTTGGCAAGAGGACAGATCCTAAGCATTTGACTTTCTCCTAAAATAAATCTGCCTTAGTTCTTTGTATATGCGTATCTTAGTTAGGGTTTTACTGCTATGAACAGACTCTATGACCAAGGCAACTCTTATAAGGACATTTAATTGGGGCTGGCTTACAGATTCAGAGGTTCAGTCCATTATCATCAAGGCATGAGCATGGCAGCATCCAGGCAGGCATGGTGCAAGAGGAACTGAGAATTCTACATCTTCATCTGAAGGCTAGCAGAATACTGACTTCCAGGCAGCTAGGATGAGGGTCTTAAAGCCCACATCCACAGTGATACACCTACTCCAACAAGGCCACACCTTCTAATAGTGCCTCTCCCTGGGCCAAGCATATATAAACCATCACAATGAGTATACAGAAACTAATTCTAGAATTTTCTTAGTTGAATTAAAAATCTCCAAGGAATTGTGGTGAAAGGATAGCATTTTTCAAGTGTGTGTGTGTGTGTGTGTGTGTGTGTGTGTGTGTAAGCATGTACATGGGGAGACTAGAAGAAAACTTTGTGGATTGGGTTCTCTCATTCCACCTTTACATGGGTTCCAGGCATTGAACTCCAGCACTAGGTGTTAATGAGAAGTGCCTTACTGACAGCCATCTTTTAAGCCTGAGTGTTATGATTTTACTCTGTGGATATATGACTAGTTTGTGTTTGTTGGGGTGTGTCTTGGGGCAGTGACGAGCATAAAACCTGGAGTCAGAGGTTGCAGTTAAGGCCCAGGATAAACCCAGTTTTAGCTGAGTGAACCCCACCATTCATGTGGAGCCACACCAGAAGATCACAAGTACAGTGTGTGAAGATATCAGCAGAGTGTGGAAGGTTGGAAGAATGCCTAAGAAACGGGAGTTGGGAAGCACCATTATGTAATAAGTAACCTGGTGGGGCTCCAGCAAGATACAAGGGTACTCTAGCAGCTCCTGTACAGGGAAAGGGCTTCTGCTAGGCTCAGAAGAGATGGCTACTGTGTAACTGCAAGACGGAGGAGGACAGAGAAAACAGAGGTCTGATGACTTTCTTCCAAGGAGCTAAGGAAAGAATGAGGGAAACTGTAAAGGGCGGTGACCCCAGGCTGCACCAGGAAGCCCCAGTACGGCTTCAGCTAGCTCTGGTGCTGCAGCCGTCATTTTGGGGGTAGCTCAACCAGAAAGAGACAATTTTCTCAAATAAAAGCAGAAGAAGAGATGCTGCCCTGTGACTTCAGAGCATCTACTTCTCTTCACCCTTGTGTTCATCACCTGAGTTCCCAGCAACAGGGAGAAATCACACTTTGAGACAGAGGGTGGGATTAGCACTGCTAGGAAGGAACCAGAGCAGGAATTGGTCAAAAGCAGAAGCAGGGAGCCAAACGCTCCAGTGATTCTTTTCTCACCACCAAAGCTATCAGATGCACCCACTCATTGTGCCCATCTGGCCATGTCAACAAGAAAGCATCCTTCAGAAACCCAAGGCCTTCCTTTCTCTTCCCAACTGCTTCCACACACACAGCAATAAGGACACGACCAGGTTAGGAGTCAGAAACACTAGACCCATAGCAAAGCCATCCAACCATCCACCATGACTGGAGAAGCCTCATCATGCAATACAGTGACATGGGAACTCCTATGCCAATAGCTCTCCCTGATGAGCCTTCCCTGACCACCTCCATACAGAATATACATCTTCGAAACCAAATCCCTCCCCATTCAGTCTGGAAGAGTTAGCTTTCTTCTACAGGACATGGTCGCTAGCTCCACAGGCTGAGCATTCACTCACCTGACCCTCCTGGGACAGCCTTTCAGGATGTCACCGCCTTTGCTTCTCTCTGCAATTACTGAGACCAAAGCACTTGTAATCTCATGGCCAGGGAACCAAGCCCTGATTGGACTAAGTGGGGAGCACTCCTCTGTCACACTGAGACCAGCCCTGAGTCACATCCCAGCTCAGAGGGATGGCACACCCTGTCGGATGCTGCCACCTGCTCTGGACAGGTGACTCTGGGTAAGTGAGTCCAACCTGGCACACATTTGTGTGAATACTCCCAGCTAGAGCCATCTGATTTCTCCACATGAAAGGCTTGGCCCAAATAGGGACGGCAGGGCTGAGAGCTGAGCCTCAGAATAAAGTCCACCATCTGGACAGGCCCTTTCCAGAGCACAGTAAGACTCCTTCTCTGTCCCTATAAGTGCTCTGGACATTCACAGGCAGCCAAAGTATAGTTAGAAGGACAAGAGGGCTAATAGACCAGAGATTGGCACCTGTCAGGAGTTTTCCATAAATGTATCAACAATCCTGATCGCCATGCACCTGAGTCTCCAACTACTCAAGAGGCTAAGGCAGGAGATTCACAAGTTCAAGGCCAGCCTAGGCAGCTAAGCAAGTCTTTGTCTCGACACAAAATTTAAAAACACAAATGGTAGCACCATGACCATGCGCATGCTAGGCAAGTTAGATTCACCAGCACTGGAAGAAAAAAAAAAACCACAAAAACAAAAAAAATGCAAATGAACAAGAAAAACATATCACCACATGATCCTACCCACAACAAAGTGCTGTCATAACCATGTCACAAAATCACCACTCAAAAGATCAGTTCACATCTCCTCATTCTGTGCTGTGCTTGATGACCTTGAGTCACAGCTACCGGTTAGATCAGCAAGGTCAAACTTTTTCCAAGGTCATGGCTAACAAGTTACCACATGGGGATTCTAAAAAGGTGTTCCTGATACACAACCCAACCCCCTCTTCCATCTTGTGCCAGACATTCCCTAACAGATGAACTGACTGTAGGAATTCTTTAGCCCCAGCCCCACCCTCCAGAAGGCGTGGCTAGCTCTGTAAGAGCCACAGGTGTTCCATGTGATAATGAGCATGCTCTATTTACAACCAATTACTTAACTTCCATGAAGCACATTGAAAACCGTGCTTCTTATGAAACATGACCTTCCTGAGTGCTTATTATCGTGTGGCCAGCATGTCTTTCTCCCTCTCGTCCCTTCAGAGAACCAGAGATCTCAAGGTAACATCTAATCCATCTGCCCAATAGCATATCCCACCTCCCCCTTCTAAGCACAGCCTCTGTGGGCAATTGGCTAACTCTTATGTGGCCTCTCTGGCATGCTTTTGACACTCTACCAAATGTTTCAGGTCCTATGCATTAATAAGGATGTGGGGGTAAACTGTAGGATGCCAGTGGCATTCCATACGAGACTACTGTGGAAGTCCATCCACTGCTAGGCAACGGGGTAATCACAAGAGACATCTTGGGAGGGCAATCTGAACATAAAGTTGCCTTTGTCAACAGGCATGGGGACAGCCCCCCTATTGTGGGACTAAGTGTGGAGAAGATGCAGGAATTTCTGATGTGCTTGGGGACGGGAGCATTGGTCAGCACTGTCTACTCTGCTTATTCACTGTGTCTCTTGAAGTTATCAGAAGAGTGTAGCTAGAACTCCAATGGGCGTTGTTCACTGTGGCTACTTCCCTCTGCCAGAAAAGTTGAAAACTCTGTACCCTAGACCTGAGGAGGATCCTGGAGCCCTTTGTATCAGACCTCCCTTCCCATTACCTGGCCTGGGTCCAGTTTTTTCTCATCTTCCTCAATTCTCAGGTAATCCATTTTCTCTTAAGACAACTCATTCCCAAGTATAGTCAGAACCCTGACTGATCCCCCACTGACTCGTATGCATGACCTGTACCCCAAACTGGAAACTCCTTCACACAGAGGATATCAGGCTCTCTGAGGAAGAGGACTGACTCTCCCTCTCTGCCCAGCAGTCCACAGGCCTCATGGCTGCCCAAAGAAGGCAGAGAGGAGACAGCCAGGAAGGTTATGTCCTGGTTAGAACTCAGCAGCTGAGTTCTGTGAGCTCAACTTCCCATGCTTGCTTTAAGAAGCAAAATCAGAAACTCAAAGGTGCAGGATGTTATTGAGACAATGTGACACAGGGTACATGCTAACAGCTCCTGGGTATGCATGATGGTGTGAAGAAGCCTGTGCTCCTTGTGCTTCTCACCATTATTCCTCCCCCTGCAAACCTCTTGCTCACTGAATTTCACAGTTACCTTGGCCTTTGAATTAGTTCTCCAACAAGCCAAGCCCATGTTGCTGCAGCCACTCCCTAATCCAAGAAAGTTCCTTTTCCAACTCTTTCTGAGGCTGGCTCCATCCTAAATACAGCCTGTCCTGTCCACTCAATCTCAATTACGGCCCCCACAAGCTCTCTACTCTACTACATCACCCTTGTTTATTTCCTTTGGGGAACCTTCTACCATTGGAGGGTGACCTATTAGCCTATATGAGTGCCTGCGAACTGTCAATCTACCCCATCTAGAATACAGTCCCCTAGACAGGGACCTCATCTGCTTTGTTCACCACAGGGTCCCCCAAACATGCCAGGCCCACATAAGGGCTCCATAAACATTTACAGAATGAGTCAACACATAACTGAGCGAATAAATAAACGACCGATGTCTCATAATGGCTTTCCACATTTGTTTGTACTTTACGGTTTACAAAGAGCCCTTACATCTAGCTCATGTGATTAGACTTAGGTTAAATTGCACTTTCAAAAACATACACTTCACTCTCAGCCCTTCAGGGCCTCGGACTGGGAAAAAGCGGGAGCATATTCCCCTCCAGGGAACAGAATTTAGTTGTGAGACCATTAGCCCGGGGTGTATTTAAGAGCCACAGCACAAAGGAAATCACCTGGAGGTGCAGAACCTGAAGGGTGGTGACAGTTTCCATAGCACAGAAGTAACAGGCTCAGTGTCAGGCTGAGAATGGACAGCTTAGTGCCTGTACCTTAGTTAGCCTTTGGAAGATGCCACAGTTCCCACCCTTGCCCTTAGGAGGACCCGGCAGGATGCTGAGACCAGATGTGAGCTCAGCATCATCTGGATGGCCCTGCCCTTTTAACATGACTTGAAGAAGCGTTCTTTGCCAAGATGAGCTGCTGGAGATTTCTGCCTGTGCCGCATCCCATCTGTTGAACAGGTTTGGAAAGGGTTAACACAAAGCTGGAGGGAGTGGTCCCAGCCTGGATCCTGCTATTTTAAGGACAAGACTAGGGTGGTTTACTAAGCACCAGCACCCTGCCAGCCCCTCCACCTGGAAAAAGAAATGAAAAGCCAGTTCTTACTGGCGGACATACAGGGTGAGAAAGTGTGGAGCCCCACCCAGCGCAGCCCTGACAGGAACTAGGACATTACTGGGCCCCAAAGGCTCCAAACTAGGGGAGCTGGCTGAACCTCTCATCTTTTCCTGTTTTTAAGGGTATCAGAGGTGTTCCAAAGGGTGGGGTTTGGGTCCTGGGATGTCATTTCGGACCGGAAGAGGTAGAATCTAAGGAGGTCTGTGCCCAGCCGTGCCAGGCGGTAACTAGCCCCACTCTCTCTGCCCACACAACTATCTGAGGAACGCTGCCTCCTGCCTCATATCAGAAAGCAACATTTGAAAGATGAAGAAATTCTCTCTTTTCCTCATTTGTTATTGACTGACTCGGTTTGTAAAAATGTCAAATCTCTGCCAAGGTCATAGGCTTGTCTCCTACAGATGTGCCTTACTTCCTCCGCCTCCTGGGGTCAGCACGACCCACCCTCCCCCCTTGACAGAGACACTTGCCAGCTACTGTTTCCCAGCAAACTTGTATGTTTTTCAAGTTTTGCCCCAGTCACCTCTAGGAAGCCCTCCCTGCCATGGCCTGGCAATTATATCACTGAATTTAGGGCTACCCTCCCATCAAAGCACTTGATGTCTGTCTTTTTCATCAGTGCATCTGCGTTATGCAGTTACTGTGACTTCCCTACGCCAGGCACTGTGGCTCGAATCTCCCTCAGCGGCCTTGGAACCCAGTGCAGTTGTGCCCGGCACAAACAGCATGCTAAGCTGTTAGATGACGGGATAAGAGGGGGAAGAAAAAGAGAAAAAAAGACGGGGAAGAAGGAGGACAAGAGGAAGCAGAGAGAGGGATGCTGAGGTCAGATTCATAGACATGGACACAGATAGACAAATAGAATGAAAAACTTGCTTATGTGCTCACACCCTGGCAACAGGAGGCAGAAGCACCAAAGAACACAATGCTGGCCCTGAGAGTCCTGTGAGAGTCCACAGAGGCCTGTGTCTTCGACTCTGCTGTGCACTGTTTGCTTGCATGACCAACTACAAGCCATCCCCCCTTCTGAATGCCAGATCCTCTTTTGCAAACGGGTTATTGTAACAAGGCCTGAAGAGTGTCTGCTGACATGCTAGAAGCTCAAATACCAGCTTTGCTTCTAGGCCCCAAGCTACTAGAGTGCCCAATTCATTCTCCAAAGAGAAGAGGAGGGACCAGCAGGGCACAGCAGCCATAGCACGCTGTAACTGGACCCTCTCCCTCTGTGTTGCAACATCACTTAGTTGGAAGCTTGTCCACCAACACTGCCTGCAGCCCACTCTCAGCTGCTCTAGGAATACTCTCCAGTAAAAGCAGCTCTTTACCTCCAGGGCTGGGGCCAGGGCCAGGCTGGGCTGCATCAAGATGCACAGGACAGCCTCAGGGAGGCAGATGAAAACATACCTCCTACTCAGGATCCACTGGGTCCCTCTGGGAGAGATGTGGATACTCTTAGTGCCTCTATGTAGTTTGCTCATCATCCCTGTTCAGATCCCATGACTGATCAGATGCCATGATACACCTGCCCCTTCTTTCCTGACCCAGTCTTCTCTTCCCATCCCATTATTCAACCAAAAGCTACAACCCTCACCCACTCCTAGTGACAACATGAGCCATACTCTCTATAACTTCCCTTTAGCCTCTTTAGTTGAGAGTTGCCTCCCTCTTGGAGCTGCCTTGAGCTGCAGAACCTGATTTCCACTGATACCCACCGTAAGTCCTGCCTACCAATTATAGGTAAGCTTTCTGCCTCCAGAGCTAAGAGGCATCGAAGCAGACGCTCCATTTTATGTAAATAGGCCTTTATATTTGATGACATCTTATATGAGCACCAAGCAGTTTGAAAGTGCATACAAAAGCTTTATCTTTTTATCTTCAGTGATGATATTTGGGATGGGGGATGGCACAGGGTCTCATGTAGGCCAAATTAGCTTCAAATTCACCATGTATAAGTGAATGTCACAAGGATGACAATAAATTGATCTTCCTTGATCTGCCTCCTAAGTGCTAGGATTACAGGGTTGTGCCACTATGACTGCTTTAAGGAGTGCTGGGGATCGAACTTAGAGCCTTGTGCATGCTGGAGAGGCACTCCACCGACTGAGCTGCATCTGCAGTCCAGCATTCCCTAGCAGTATGTCCTACAGCAGTATACGCACTTCTCAAAGCACCTTAAGCCCTGGGTTAAGACGTGGTGTGTGTTTCCCTCTCTGTAAACTGACAGATGCTGAGGAAGCTCCATAAGCTTCTGGGGCTTAGTGACACCTGGCACATATGCAAATACAGCAAAGATGGAGCATGTATGGAAGGCAGGACTAAGAGATTGGCAGACACAGTGAGAGGACGATGACACAAATGGAATGTAGCTCTTGGATACAGGCATGGTTTGTGTGGTGGCTTCATCGCATATGCTCATTGATTTGGTCACCGGGGAGTGGCACTATTAGGAGGTGTGGATTTGTTGGAGGAAGTGTGTCTCTGGTGGTGGGCTTTGAGGGTTCAAAAGCCCATGCCACTCCTAGCCTCTCAGTTTCACTGTCTCTCTATGTCTGTCTCTATGTCTCTCTCTATCTGTCTCTGTCTTTCTGACTGTCTCTCTCTGTATCTCTCTGTGTGTCTTTCTATGGCTTTCTGTCTCTCTGTCTCTCTGCCTCTATGTGTATCTGTGTCTTTCTGACTGTCTGTCTCTCTCTGTATCTCTCTGTGTGTCTTTCTATGGCTTTCTGTCTCTCTGTCTCTCTGCCTCTATGTCTATCTGTGTCTTTCTGACTGTCTGTCTCTCTCTGTCTCTCTGTGTGTCTTTCTATGGCTTTCTGTCTCTCTGTCTCTCTGCCTCTATGTCTATCTGTCTCTGTCTTTCTGACTGTCTCTTTGTCTTTCTCTGTCTATGTCTGTCTCTCTCTCTTTCTCTCTCTATCTCTCTCTTTGTCTATGGATCAGGACACAGCTTTCAGCTACTGCTCCAGCACCTGTCTGCCTGCCTCCATGCTTCCTGCCATGATAATGGACTAACCCTCTGAAATTATAAGCCAGCCCCAATCAAATGTTTTCTGTTATAAGAGTTGCCATGGTCATGATGTCTTTTCACAGCAATATAACACTAACTAAACAGTAAGTAGAGTGGTTTCTGCCTCTCCGTATGCTTAAAACCCTTCATAAGGCTGTTTTGGAAAACACAAAATTGAAGACAAGCTGAAGAATCATTATAGGAAGTTAAATAAAATAAATAAAATAAATGAATAAAATAGCTCCTGGCACAGGGTATTTTTTTAACCATCCAGGTTGAAGATTTTAGTACCTTTATAGGCACTAAGTAGCTACCCAGACTCAATGCCAAGAGGAAGCACCTGTGTGTAAATCTGTGCTTGTGTGTGTACATGTATATGTGTGTGTGCATCTGTGAGTGTGTATGTTTGCATATGTCTGTACACGTGTGTGTATGTGTTTGAATGCTATTTTCCAGCAATAGTGTGGCATATCAATACATGATTTTCAATACATGGAACATTCTGACCAGGATTCAAATATTACTCCTGCTTCATGGCCATCTGCTGAAACTCCCAGTGTCTGCATTTAGCTCACTTGTCAAGCAGAAACAAGTACATTGCCCTGGCACAGTGGGGAAGGGAAGGTATGCTCTGCCTGGGAAGGCCATCGCTAGTTGTTTCTGCTGAAGACACTCAGGAGGAAGAGGAGGAGGAGGGGAAGAGGGGAGTGACCTTACAAAAGGATGCTCCAGAAGGCACAGGAAGACCTCATAACAGTATCCATACTTGGGACCAGGACAGAGACAGTTGGTTGACGACAGGAAGAACCTTGCCCCATTAGTAAAAATGTCCTCCTGTACAATGGCTAGGTGCAGTGGGTAGGTCTGGGGCCACTTTCTTTCCTTAATCTGATACCATCCTTTGCCCAGAATCTGCATTTCCACCCCTGTCTTTGACCTGTGTAGTGATAGCAATACTGCTTATTCAGACAGGATCTCCCTGACTAGACAGTGCTGGCCTTGAACTCACTTTTTACCCAGTCTATCCTCAAACTCTCAGCAATCCTCCTGCCTGAGTCTCCTAAGTACTAAGATTGCAGATGTACCCAACCACACCCATCTAGAAAAGTATAGCATAAGCTGGTCTCAAACTCTTGACCCTCTCAGCCCATGTCTTTACCAAATTGCCTGCTGACACAGCACCACCGTAACAGATCCAACCCTATCTAAACAAGCACACACCCTGAAGAAAAAGAAAAACAGAACAAAAATCAACCAAACAAACAAACAAACAAACAAAATCAGCGCAAACAAGACTTCCTCCCAGAAGTCCATTATAATCCAGCAGGTTAGGATGGTTTTCCCCAATGAGAGCCTTTTGGAGGACTCCAGCTTTTAGATTCCAGATTTTAGAATCTGTTGTTTATTAACATGTACCATTAGAAACTGAGCCCAGCACAGTGCCTGGAGCACAGAATGCTCTAGACAAGTAATGTGCTGCAAATGAATCCCAAGTGCTTCAAGAAAGTGATTTTGCTGGGTGTGACTAGAACAAAGTATAGTGGCACATATATGAAAATGCATAATAAAACCCCTTACACTTTATACTAACTGAAAAGCTAATGAAAATTAAAATTTTCATATATAAAAAACCCCTGCAGTCCAATCCATTTCTCTCATGGAAACCACAATGGAAATTTTCTCCTGGTAATTTATGTTCATCTCGTCCCTGCTTATTTTCAATAGTGGTATCCTAAATGTATACTTTATTATTTAATATACCAATTAATTCTATTCAACACATCTACTATTTTCTGGTTTTGATAGTACAACTTTCCAATGCATGATTGTTTTTAAATAATGTAAGCTAAAAAGCAATAAAATGAACATTACAAGCTGTGGCCACGGAGAAAAGAAAAAGAAAAACAAACAAGCAAACACTGATGCACACATATCTGTCTCTGTCTCAGGAAACCTGACAAAGCTCTGAACTATTGAAGGCATACATAGTGTCTCTTACAGCTGGAGTTCTTCCCTGGAGCAGAGAAGGGGCACAGCAGGAGTTGCCAGTGCCAGCTCCTCCTGCCTCCAGCCTCACACAGAACTGGTGTTTGCCTTGCAGGCCGACCCCCTGCTGGCAGCTGCTCCATTCACAGGGATTCCCCAAGGGCCTGAGATTCTATTTTCTAGCAGAAGAAATGAAGACATCTGCAGTCCTGTGACCTTGACAGATACAAGCAACCAGCCTGGTCACTTGCATCTACACTTGCACAACGGTACTACCAGAATGGTTCCTGGTGTCATCTCTAGTCCATCTCCTAGCTAACCATATTACCATCCAAGATCACATTGCTCTGTAAGAATCCAATTAGAAAGGTGGCCATATTGCTAACGCCCAATCTTCTGGACAGGTACAGTTGAAAAGAGCAGGTATTCAGTCATATTTGCTGAACAGCTGTCACCCATTGAAACTTCTTATCCCGTGATTAAAGACATCCACTCCCACAGCCAACACAAAGGTTGTTCTGGACAAACCACGGCTGAACTCTTCTTGCTTTTCTCAGAGTCATGAAGCTGCCTTACCCATGATGATGGTCCAGTCTTGGGGGCAGCCCACAGGCAGTGCCTTATCATTGCAAGGGCACCAAGCTCTCCAGGAACAGCTAGACCAGCCAGAGCCAATGCTGAAACTCCATCACTGTCCTGCTATCCACCCTGCTGCATCCTTTACCCTCATGGGTGCTGTACCTTCAGCACTCTTCAGGGCAATTCCCACTCTCACAGCTCTGCCTCAGAGTCTGTTGCCAAGGAAACCTCAGTGAAGGAGATTCAGCCAGAGACAGAAAGTGAGTAAGAGCTAAGAAGATGTTCCTACACAACACTGAGTACCATGTCAGTGCTTGCTGGAGCAGATTTCCCAGAGGAAAAAAGACACATCCACACGGTCATTTTCCAAGAGGTGTTTGACTGGAAGCTGGCTCCCTGATATAGACAATACCGCTACTGCTTTCACCCAAGAGCCCGGGTGTCTGTGATAGTTGCTGGACCACCTAGGAGAGCTATTCCTGAGGCTTCACATGGTCATCCTGCTATGCCCATGCTGTTCAGGACACTCACAGACTGAGCTCTATTCTTGTTTCTCTCACTTTATGAGGCAGGAGTGGATTATCCCTAATCTCAGAAGGAAGAAACTGAACCATAGCAACAGTGAGCACCTTTTACAAGATTAGGAAGATGGTAGCTCCTACTGGAGCCACAGACACCACACCCCTGATTGGGTGGTGACCTACCCTCCTGCTTTCCCTCTGAATTAAGAGGTTTTTGTGAGCTCTAATCAAAAGAACTCAAGAGTTTTACCCATATCTTCCTGGAGCTGGAAAAGTCGGGCTGTGCTTTTGACTTGCCTCGCTCTCCTTTTTAAAGGAAACCATGTGTACGTTCCGTTTGCCAAAGTTAAGGCTAAACCCGAGTTTCTCCAGCACTGACTTTCACTGTTGGGCAGAAGGATTAACCTTGTCTGCCCAGAGCCTGTTTGCGTCTGTTTCTGGAGCACACGCAGGGCGCTGTCATAAGAAATGACATCATCTCATGGACTGTACCTGCAAGGAAAGCAGGGCCTCCAGCCAGGGCACCCAAGACCCTTAGTCCAGACTTAAGAGGTCCCCAACTGTTCTACTGTCCTACCCTACTCCACATTTCCATCTTATATTCTGCCTTTGCTGTGGGGACCCTGACAGCTTCAGCATTGAGCATGGAGAGCCCTGCTCCTCCTTGCCAGCAACAGCCACAGAGGAGACCAGGTGTGCTCACCCTCTTGGGGAGGGGGTAAGTCCTGTGATGTGCACTTCACCTCCCTGCATAGAGAGTACATAGAAAGTGAACGCCAGCCAACCCCTTACAAGGACAAACACTCCAGCACACGTGCATATAGTCACACACAGGCTGCACCAAGTAAGGAAAACGGCTCTCCCATCCCTTCTGGAAGATGTCCAAAAAGATCAGGCCCCTTCAAGTCCCCAGAGATAGATAGGAAGAGGCTGCACTTACCGGCCTCCCTCTTGGGGAAGATGGTCCTGGGTAAACTCATGAGCAGTGTGGCTGGTGACAGTCTCCGACAGACCACGCGCAAGAAGCACAGGAATCCGCAGCTTCTCTGGCTAGGAGTCTTTGAATGAGAGTTACAACTACAAAGTGACTCTTTCCTTAGAACTGTTTTTCCTCGGCAGGGAGGGAGGAAAAGAAAAAAAAATCCCTTTCCTACTGCCAGAAAATCTTTAACGTTTCACAACGTCGTGGCTTCCAACTCCGGCCTCTCTGTGAAGAGAGTTGAGTGTTTCACTGGACTGGAGGGAGCCCTCAGATCCTATGCCTCTTCCCGGACCACAGACTGAAATGCAAAAAACCTCAGCCTTTCCCGTGTGTGCTCGGGGAGAACGCTGAGAGAGGGCAGAACCCAGAGGGGTCGGACATGTGAAAAATGTGCCCCACTATTGGGGCCACCAAATCACTCCTGTCTCTGTGCCCGCCCCTAGTGTTTCCAGAGAGTTCTGCCGTGTTTATGTACTTGCATGGGACAAACACAACACCCCAAATCGTACCCCCATGTTACAGTGATTCATTTTCTCCCTCACACACAAACACAGCGCCTGTTCAATCCAAGTGGGAAACGCCTTTCATAAAGCGTGCGCAGGGCCTGGGCAGAGCGGCTGGTGCTGAATGCAGCCTGTGTCCCCAGAAGGGCAGAGGGGGTCTGGGGAAGGTGGAGGCTGACTTTAATCAAGACAAACAGAAGGCACTGGGCTCCTGCCTCGTGTCTGGAAGAGGAAGGATCAAAGAACAGGGGTTCCAGTGCCCTGTTAAATGTCGTCAGCCTCCTCTGACAACTTCCCCTGCTTGCCTCCTTATACTGGGTAGTATTTTTGGACTTGGACATGATGTACTGTTATTTTAAGTGACCAATTTGACTGCTGGCTTAAATAAATGCTTGGATTTCTTCACTTAAAAGACAAAATAAATCCATAGTAAGTAGGCGAACAGAACTAAAAGTGGGGACGGTCAAAACTGACTCAGCCTGGTGCAGTTCTGGAGATACCATAAAGTAGCCTGGGCACCCCTGGAACAGGCTCCTCTAGAGGCCGCCATTAACCCTTTGAACTCCTAACACTCTACTCAAGTGTCTCCTGGGTCATAGTGACATACCTGCACACATACAAATATTCCTTAGATCAAGACTTCTTAAAACTTTCTTCTCGAGATCCCTTTTCACCCAAGAAATATTTACACGTCCTTGGGTATACAGCTATTTAAAATAGATACTTAAATCAAACATTTATCGATAGATCATAGAGAAGTTTATTTTAAGACAATTCTTTGGCATATCTCCCATTTTACTATTTATTAAAGAGATTGATTCTGCATACTGAGAAGAATGTGATTGTTACTTTTACATAAAGGGTTAAATCTTGGGTGAGTGTTTGATGTTGGAGAATGGAAAGCATCTTCAACTCTTTTGAATAGTTCATTAACTACTATTTATAATATGATCATCAGTGCTGAGAACAGTGCTTAGCATAAATATGTAGCCGAAGTAGGTTTGTGGCTATTTCAGAAATGGCTGGAAATTCTGTCCTAATCCCAAGATGAAATACATGTAATAACCTTTTGATAGAACTCAAATCAGCAGTTCAAACAGCAATTATTAGTTAATTCATTGAGAATTTCATACAATATGGTTTGATCATAGTCACCTCATTTTCCCACACCTCCTCCCAGATTCACTGCCCCTCCCTCCTCCCCTCCTCCAATTTTGTGCTCTCTCTCTCTCTCTCTCTCTCTTTCCCTCCCTCCCTCCCTTCTTCCCTCTACCCCCCCTGTGTTAAAATTGTTGAGGCAGATTTGCACCGCGCATACGCTCTTGGATGTTTAAGCATGCACTGGATCATGGTTGATATACCAGGAGCTGTTTCCATAAAGAAAACTGATCGTCCCTCTCTCAGTAGCTGTCAATTACCAATAGCTCCTTAGCTAAGGATGGACTGCCCCCTATCCGTGTTGTCATTTTGTCTGGCCTGATATGGTACAAGCATTGTGCACGCTGTCACGATTTCTCTTAGTGCAACTGCCATGTTGTATCCAGAAAGCACTCTTTTCTTGTGGTCACTCAGCAACTCTTGCAGTCCTTCTGTTCTCTTTTCACACTGTTCCCTGAGCCTTCAGAGTGTGACGCAGATGCCAGACTTAAGACTGAACACTGCACAGGTTCATCCTCTTCACCCTGACAACCGAGTGTCTCTCGGACATCTCTAAACCAAGCTTTCTAACACAATGCCATCATAGGTTTACAAATTTAATACGTGCTGAGGCATAATGGTAGAAAAACATTGTCTTCATTATCTGTAACTAACCCATTACATTTCAAAAAGAACAGAAAACTTTGGGCGTATTGTACAAAGCACAGCTGTCTGTGGCATAGTCTCGTGTCTAAGGGTTTTTCAGACAGAGTTTACTGGCATTGTGTGACTGATTGTGCTGTGAGACTCCACGAGCACAAGCAAAAATTCCAGAAAAAAAAACTCTTAAATTTGGTAGGTGTTTGATTAAAATTAGATTTTGATATTATATGTTCAGAAACCTTTTACTCTAGGTGCGTTTTCCACAACCCTCACATTCCGTTGTGTGACACACCCCCCATGCCGTAGGTACCCACAATCTAAGAAGCTGGGTCTAGAGCAGTGGTTCTCAACCTTCCTAATGCTGTGACCCTTTAATACAGTTCCTCATGTTGCTGTGACCCTCAACCATAAAATTATATTTGTTGCTGTTTCATAACTGTAATTTTGCTACTGTTATGAATTGAAATGTAAATATTTTTGGAGATAGAAGCTTGCCAAGGAGTTCAAGACCCCTTGGTTGAGAATCATTGGTATAGGATCATCATTGGCTCTCAGAGCAGCCTCATGGGTTGCCAGAAAGGGCCCTGCTATCAGCACCTGAGGTTAGAACAGCTCCTGGAGAGTCACCCAGGGTGAGGTTAGGACCTAGGGTGGCACTTCCTGCTGTAAGATCTACTCTATGTTGATTAAATATTGGACTTCCCAGGTGTTAGTCCTGTGGGATGTACTACAAAAGCCCCACCTTGTCTGGCGTTTCCATGGTCCCCAACTGCAGTGGCCTTGGAAACAGGCTAAATAAACAAGGGAGATGTGGTGACATTTACAGTCACAGGAAGAGGTGTGAGAGCTATGCTAAATGAGTAAAGCAGTTTATAAAACAGGGTGCATTGTTCATCCATCTACATGACACAAAATTAAATTTGGAGAAGTAAAGCAGAGTTGCTTTTTATTTTCATGAATATTCCTTTGTACATCCCAGGGCCCATTGCCTTAACCCCAGAATCCAGGAAGGAGCCATTGCTTTAATCCATGTCAAACAAATTAATTAGACACACTGGGGGGCGGGGGAAGGTTGCTCAATGGTGGAATTCCCACTTTCTTCTTACCCCCATTGCCCATTTCCTGGACTGCTGTGTGTCCCCCTATTGCCACATCACGACACAGACTCCCAAGGCACTGTTCATTGTCCACAAAGGTCTGTGCAGCAGGTGACCTACTCAATCCTCAGTCAGCATCGACTTTCCACCCCTCAGTCACTTCCCACACATTCTTATAGACAGAGCTGCCTGCCACATGTGATAGGGGACAGCCTGCATGACAGAGACCCCAAGAGAATTGCAGATGACTCAGAAAGGCCAGGAAAGTAGTTTGAGGCTGAGGAGAAGCAGTAAACCATATGCTTTCAACCCAAGGATGTTAAAATCCACCTTAAAAAAAAGTTCCTTCTTGCATTAGTTATCTTTTCATTGCTACAACAATGAAATATCTGTCGAGAAGTAACTCTAGAAAAGAAGGATGTATTTGGGCTCACAATTTGAGGGTATAGCCTGAGGCAGGAGCATGAGGTGACTGATCACATTGCATCAGCTGTCAGGAAGCAGAGAGATGAATGTCTGTGCTCAGTTCACTTTCTTCCTAGCCCATAGATGGTGCTGTCTACAGTCAAAGTAGGTCTTTCTTCCTCAGTTAAACTGTATTGGCAACTTCCTCATAGACATATCTGGAGAATTGTCACATAGCTGACCCCGAACCTTGTCTTGTTGACAGCATAGACTATTAACCATTTTTCAACCAATCTCTGATTTTTCAATGATCATAGACATCACCATTTTTTTTAATCTGGGAAATGAGAAGCAATTTAGTATATTCCTTGAAGCTACTTATCATTTTTAACATTGATGGCATGATGGCAAGAATAAACTAGGCCCCATGCAATATTCAAAGAAGACCAAATGCAGGTTGCTTCTCTAACCTGGAAGATTTTGTAGGTATAAATCACAGGGAAACAACTTTCAACTTCTGTTATGTCATCGATGACAGTCTTAGAAACCTCAAAACCTACTCAGCTGTAAGCCAGTGGTCACCTTTCACGGATCACAAAGAATGACACAGCCTAGGTGACATTTAAACCTCACAGTTTTCCTCGTTAAAACTATAGAAATAGATGCTCGGAGGACTTAGAGAATTACCCTGGAGCCACAGAACTAAGAAATGACAGAAGTGGAGCTTAGGCCACTTCTATTACACCATATATATACAAAACAAACCCAAAGATGCCCACCCCTAAAGTTCCACCACATCTGTCTCCAGGTGAGATTTCAACAATCTTTGGTATCCAGACTGATCCACAGTGACCATCATTTCTGGAGGATCTAAGCCTTGTGTCTTAAGAGAACCAACCTCTACTCTCAAAGCTTGCTATACATATGGAACAGGAGCTGAGATGCGCCAATGTAAAATTGTTCTGGTTGGATGAATAGCAGGAATCAGACTGCTGCCTTCGCCCCTAACTTAGCAAGCCCCAGAACTCTGTTGAGCACCTGCGAAGACTTTCAATCAATGGTGGCCTTTTCAATACAAGCATGAGAATGCTGAGGCCTTGAGGAGAAATGACTTGCTTAAAGACAAGAAATCACAGAAATAGAATCCTAAAGACAACTGCTCACCTCTCCTCTGCTACCAAATCCAACTCAGTCCCCACTGGTGGCTAAGGAGTAATTAGCTATACTGCCCTGTCCATAAACACAAGCAACATAAGCCAAAGATACTTGGGCCAGAGGTTGCCTGTACACAGGGTACTTTCCAGTAAGCTGCAGAAATGGTTCCAATTGACTTAATTTACCTTCCACATGCTGTGTCTTATATTTTTAACCTATAAACTATTTCTGAAGACTCAAAAAAATAATATCTCATTCCATTCTAGAAGCCTTTCTTGTTTTTTTGCAGGTGTTTTTTATTATGTATGTTTTGCATTGTGTATACATACGTGCACGCACATAAATTCATATTCATCATTATTCATCTACGGCCAACACAAAAATTCCAAATTACTCTGTGAACTGTGTATGAATTCACAAGAGCAAGCATGGGTCACCGTGAGAAATTTGCCCAATAGTCAAGAAGTCATTTCCATTCTTGGCACATGTCCTAGGCTAGATATGATGTTTCAGTATCCCAGCTGGACATCCGTATGTCCACTCAGCTTCAGCAGCCTCTTCCATCCTCGTGTGTCTGACCCAAGTCAGCTCTTGGTAAAACTAGAACACCACAGAGGGTGTTGATCAGTGTAAGGCTACCTGTCTCCCCTGCTCCTGTTCCCTCCCCACAAGCTCCCTCTACTCAGCCTTGCTCTTTCTCTCCAACTTCTTTGCAATGAGACTGACCATTACTGGAGACTCCCACACTGCAGGATCTCTGGCTCTCCTTCTTGCACAACAGCTTGTCTTCTTTCTTCAGAGATGAAATGTGCCGACTCTTATTCTGACCCTTTCAATTTAAGACAGACGCTGTTGCTCACCATAATTTCATATGATCACATGATGATATTCTAGACTGGACTTGGTAGTGATAGACTGTATACACACACAGACACACACACACTCACACTCCCTCATATACACAGGCTTGCACTCATACATATATGTAACTGCCGTTTCTTTTGTAACGGCCGTCAGGTTCTGCTACTTTGTAAAGGCCGGCCGGTTCTGCTGCTCCGGTCCGCAGGTCAGGGTCTAGCAAGAGAGAGAGTGGGGACGGAGGAAGGGGGAAAAAGGGGCGAGAGACGCAAAAGATAGATACAAAACAGAGTCCTGTGGAGTCTCTTCAAGTCTCTTCTTTATTCTCCTCTCTTCTTCTATATTCTCCTCACTTCTTCAGTCTCCTGACACCTCCCACCTTCTCACTCCTTCCACCTTCTACCTTCTACCTCCTACCTCTACCTTCTACCTCTCACCTCCTCACTAGAAGGGAAATCCTGGGTATTTATACCCTTTACCACGTGACTTGCCCTCGTGGACAATCTCAACTGAAGGCACTATGTCACATGCCTTGTAGCCATGGATACCAGGAGCACCTTGCAGCTGGGGGCACTAAACAGTGTAACAAGATGTTTATCAGAGTGTGCTCAGCTGTTGCGGGCTGTTGAAACAAGTCTCTTGTCAGGGTATATGGCTCGAGGTGGCTGTAAAGATGATAGCCACTTTCGGCTAAGAGTCGGCTCCCAACACATATACATATATATATTTGTGTGTGTGTGTGTGTGTGTGTGTGTGTGTGTGTATCAGAGAGATGATACCATAAAAACTCAGATAGAAATTCATGAAACAGCTGGGGAGCCAGAGAGCATCCAGAGAAATCTAGAAACGACTTAAGAACCAGAATCAAAGTAAAGGGCTTATCCTGGAATGTTGTGACTTTATTCTCTCCCTGAAGGGTTAAAGAATAATAATCATCCACTCTTTGGAGGTTAGAGTACTCTTGTTCTTCCAACCTGATATCAGCCTGGTCTGAGATTTGACTCTGTGGGCTCAACTGGGGAAAGCTGGGGGAGGCAGAAACATGGCTGGAATGTTGGGATGGAGACAGCCATAGAATAAAGAGTCCAGGGACAAAAACCTATTGTCTGAATCCCACCTCTCCAAGAGAACTGGAAGTACATGGAAAATTACCATTACCAGCCAGAAAGAGACCCATGGTCCTTCTGGGGCAGTCGAAAATATAGATAAAGGCTACAGAGACTTAATAATCAATTCACAAGGGAGGCCCCAGAGCCAAATCACAAATGTGAAGGGCAAAATCAGAGAGCTAGGAACATAGGGAGTGGGTGGCTTGCATGACTTCAAGGTCAGGCATGGGAACACAGACTGGACCTCATGCAGAAGACGGCATTAAAGCTCTGCCACTCCCACCAGGACAGCTGCTGAACTGCACCCACAACATTTCCACTCTTATACAGGCTGCAGAGCCATGAGTAGTCACCACTGTGACTCTGAGGGCGCAGAGCATCCTCAGCATCAGCCTTAGGCTTCATCCTCAACTGGATGTCTGTCCCTGTGTCTCTATGGTAAAGAGTAGACACAGTTCCCGAGCATGCTTGGCTCTCACCTGGGTTCCAGTCTCTATGCTTCTTCTGTCTACAAAGCACACACCCCTGATTCTCTAACAGTGTTTCTTCTCTAACACCTTTCCTTTTTCACTGCCTTGCCCCGACCTTCCTCTCCCTCTGCCCTTGAATCTCAGTCTGTTCTTGTCCTCACATTCTGTTATAGCTGGCCCTCATTCTGCCCTGTGAAGACCCAAGGGGAAGGCATCCCTGAAGCCTTGGGACAAAGCTCTCCCCCTGTGGTCGTCTGCTTCCACCTTGCTCTTCTGCTTACACCACCACCCACTCTTCCATGCTAGTGCCTAAGAGATGTGCTACCACCCTCCATTGTCTGTACTCTGTGGCTCCAAAGTGCTAGCCTTCCACCCACAGAGATGAACCTTCCCACCAACTAACAGCAGAGAAATTCTTATACATTTCCCTGATCCCTCATCTTCCTGAGCCCAAACTGGTAGCAACTCATACTACAGAATCTCTGGTACTTTTTGTGTTGACCTTAGTAAGCAGGTATATTGGATTTCAAATCCATCACCAAAAAAATTAACTATCTTCATTTATTCAAAAGATGCACTTGTGTTGCCAAATAGCAACTAGGTGGCTTGGGGTGCTATCTTTGAAAGCTCTCACACACAGAGAGCAAGGAACAATACAGGAACTTGGATAAGAAGCTTGGCTCTGGGATATGTAGAAGCTCAGTAGATCAGAGACACTCTACATGAATGAGTTAATTCTGACGGTTATTGAGTGATCTGATAGGTAAAGGTGCTGAGGGTAACTCTGTGTGTGTGTGTGTGTGTGTGTGTGTGTGTGTGTGTGTGTGTGTGTGTAACACAGAGGGGGATTCAAGAGACTGCGATCTGACATGGAGACTGTTTCTGAGGCTCTGGGTTTTTTCTCCTGGTATCATATATAGTCCCAACACCCAAGTCAATGTCTCCACACTGTCTCAACTCCTCTTAAATGCCTCAATGTGCAACTCAAGCCCTTACTAAGTCAGATGTTTAGATACTGACTTCTCTTTATTCTGCTGCTACTTTCTTCTTAAAATTCTTGTACTTTGAGAACAGGTTAATCCTAAGAATCTCTTACCTTCTCTACCTTCTGCCCCTCTAACCTTCCTCAGGTTCTGTCTCTACTATAGCCATAGAAATTATGTCTATATATTTTAGCTTACCACTCTGAAAGTCCACATACAGGACTCAGTGAAGGCCAAGTCTGGAGAATTCCACCTCTAGTTCCATGTACAACAGCTGCCAGGGGATCCTTCTGACCCTAGTTTGGGAACCAACCCTGCCCCTGGTCCTGACCCTGACCCTGACCCTGTCCCTGTCCCTGACCCTTTCCCTTTCCCCTTCCTCTTCCCCTTCCTCTTGCTTCCCTTTCCTTCCCCTTCCCCTTTCCCTTCCCCTGTCCCTGCCCCAGCCTCTTCCCCTACCCCTGCCCCAGACCCTTGTCCCAGACCAAGCATCCTCGGCTCCCATAAGTCTCTCCAGCCCTAGAACCTGTCCCATAATGCCCTGGGTCCAATACACCAAAGTCACTCTAATCAGTCCCTCTGGCCTTGGCCTAAGTAAGAGCCTTACCCTCATTATGTCCCCTGCCTCTTAGCCTTGGTTTCACAGCATTAAGGCTGCCCTCAAGCTACCCAATCTATCATCCCCACCTTGGGATTACAGTTTGGTAGGCTAAAAAGTAATAGGAAAAGACAACCAGCATGCATAATCCACATATTTGGGTTTCCATTGTAAAAGTACAAGTATGATAAAGCAAAACAATATGTCTCCTCTCTCAATCACCAATCCCACAGTAATGTTCCCCAAGGCAACAATTTAGATAAAATTCAAGAGTCAGAATTGAAACGAACAATAACAAATGTTTTCAATGAGTTTAAAGCATCCAAAGAGGACACAAGTAAATGTCTGAGTGAAATTAAAGAGACCATGGATAAAATATTCAAGTCCAAGAAAACACAAATAGATGAAAGAAATCGGGAAGACAATGTAGAATATAAAAGTTGGATTCAATAAAGAGGTAACATCACTAAAGAAAATTCAAAGTAAAATGAAACAGGAAATAAAAAGCCTTAATAATCCTAATCAAAGGCTCAGTGGAAAGCCTGACCAACACAAATAATCATGTTAAAAAGCAGACAGATGGAAGACAAAGTAGAGAAACTGAATCATTCAATGAAAACTTGATGACATCTTAAAAAACCAAGTCCATTATGATCATAGAAAAATGGAGAATTCCTGGACAAAGGCATAGTTCATACTGTCAATAAAATCACAGAAATTTTCCAAACAAAGAGAAAGAGATGCCCATCCAGGTAGAAGAGGCCCACAGAATACAAAGTAGAAAAGACCAGAAAAGGGGAAATTTTTTCTCTATAACATAAGATAATAAATAAAATCTAAACTAAAAAAAAAAACCTAAGTAAAAAATATAAACTAAATAAAAAGTACTAAAAGTTGCAGGAGAGGAGGATCAATACAGGCAGACCCATCAGAATGACAGAATAATAAAGGTTTCAATGGGAACCTTTAATGTCCCAAAGGCTTGGAAAGATGTATTCCAAGTTCTGAAAGATCACAACTGCCAAACCGGACTATTATACCCAGCAAAACTATCTATTATAATTAAAAGAGAGACAAAAATGTACCATGATAAAAGCAGACTAAAGAAATATAGGACAATAATCTAGGTCTAAATGGATCTTGAAAATATTACTTCAGTCTGAAGGATGGGATAAGTATATGCAAGAGTACATAGAAAGAAATTTAAAACACCAGGAAAATTAATCTAAAGAAATCTAATACCACAAAACCAACAAATTGATGTAAATTAATACATATATTTTGACAACTCTGAATATTAATGGTGCTGATTCTTAACTAAAAAGACACAGGTTAGCAGACTGAATTATAAAATAGGATGCAAATTTTTGCTTCCTGTAAGAAGCACGCCTTATCAACAACGGTAGATATCACCTTAGAGTAAAAGGATGAAAAAAGATACTCCAAGCAAATAGAACTACAGAAGTGTATCTATTCTAATATCAGACAAAAAAAGGCTTCAATCTAAACAAGTCAGAAGAGACCAGGAAGGTTGCTTTATACTCATTAAGGGAACAACCATCAAGAAGATAACCATATAATTCTAAACATATGTCCACGAAAGGACTATGGATTCAACTACAAAAATATCTACATACCCATGTTCCTCACTGCTCTATTCACATTCCTTAGGCAATAAAAGCAGACTAGATGTCTACCAGCCGATGAATGGATAATGAAAACATGGTGCATATATACAAGTAAATGGTGTTCAGCTATAAAGAAAAATGAAGCTGCAGAATATGCAACCAAGCAGATGAAACTGGAAAAAACTTGTACTGAGTGAAGGAATTATGGCTGTGAAGGATGAATGGTACATGTTGTCTTTCATGTATGGATCCTAGCTTTGTCTCTTTTGTTGTGCTTGCTTAATGTGGAGTACCTGTACGTGAGACCTGGGAAACTAGAAAGGAGACTTCAGTGGTGAGGGTTCCTTCTAGGAGAAAGGATAGCAGAGCATAGGGAAAAGAGGGAAACTGGGAGTGGGAATGTTTAAGCAAGGTGGGAAGTGGAGGGGTTCGAGAGATGAAGGAGTTGGGAGACAATTATCCAAAACAAAAGGTGTATGAAAAAAGCCACATAGAAATTTACTCTTTATGTCCCAAGTAAAAAAAGCAGCTGTGAGAGTAAAGGGGGTCACCCTGTGTGGCTAGATACTGCTGCTCCTACACCCAATGGGTTGCTCAGCAAAATTCCCAGTCCTAGATATGGAAGACCCCCACTAGAGTTGGCCAGGTTGCCCACTAGAACTAGAGGGTACGAGTCTATACCCTGAAGATGCCACACAGCTCGGTTGTAAGATGTAGAGAAAGCAAGCTAGATCTGAGCGGGAAACTTCCTGCTAGCTAGCTTTCAAAGTGCTAGAAGGTGCTCCCTGGGCTTCTAAGGTAGAAAAAGTATCAGTGGTATTACCCAGCTGTGAACTCTACAAACCACAAAACCAACCTGCCAAGACTGGCCCACGTATACAAATTTGTCATGACTGCCATAGAAGCAACCAGCTCTCTTATGCCTGAATTTGAGGCCTGATCCACAGGGGGAAACCCATGTCTGGTACTGTAATCGGAGTTAATAACCAATGACTTGGGAGGGCATGGGCCCAAGTGTGGAACTCACTACTGATGTTTGGCTAAACAGACACAGAATCAGAATGCCTTCTAAATATAGATGTTCATACCTATATTCAAAAGCTATTCTCAGCCTTAGAGAAGTCTCTCTTTTCAGTGAATAGCAATGGATTCAGAGACTCATGACTGCCTAGGATAGTGAAAATAAGTGATGGTTGAGAACTCAACTCCAAATAAGATATCACATCATCCTCTCTAAGACTCAGGGAACATTGCACAGGATGGGGCAGGAAGCATGTAGGAGCCAGAAGATAGATGAAAGATAGCAAAAGGGCATCCTCTTGGCTCATAAGACCATTGCAGTCGTTAACTTACAGCAATTTCAATTACTTACAGTGGAGCTGGCCCTGTCAGCAATCAACCATGAGAGCTTACAGGCCCCTTACTGATGAACTATTGATAGATTCTATTGATAGATTCTAGGAAAGGGGGAGCCACTGTCTTCCATCTATATCTATTGCCTAGCCCAACAAGCTACAACAGATAGCCCAAACCCACGCTCACACAGGCAAGCCCATAACTAAATTAATAAACTTAAGTATAAGAAAAAGATTTGTGAAGAAGGTGTAGGCAGGGCTAGCAAAGAGATAGAAGACAGTTTGGCGAGAGTGATCAGTATCTAATAAGCACACATGTACAATTGTCAGCCTTCTTCTTTAACTGGTCCCTGTTCCAACGCGCATCCACTCTGATGCCTACCTGTCTCATCAACACCAGGCTCCAGCCATGTTGGCTCTGGACTCATTATTCCCAGTGTCCTGTCCTCTCTTCTTTATGCTTCTATTAGCCACCTCCTTCTCTACTTTGACTTACCTGTGCTTCGACTGTCAGCTCAGGGTTCATTGCCATGGAGTCCTCTTTCATTGTCACCACTACCAGAGTGATCATGTCCCTTTCCCATGCCATGTAAGACTGCATATTCCTGATGCTGTTTCTGCCATTCATATGTGTGTGTGTGTGTGTGTGTGTGTGTGTGTGTGTGTCCATCTTCTCTGGATTGTAAATACATTGAGACCAAGGTGGAAATCCGAGTCCTTGTGTCTCCTTACACAACACAGTGTATGTCATACAGCAAGAACACAATTGTTTCTGAGCTAATATAACGTCATGAGTGAGTGGCTGACTGACAGTTCTGGACACTAGGATTCTTGATTCTTGTGACAGGGAAAATATTTGGAAGAGGACTGTGGTTACTTCCATTTGGACAAACGGAATTCAGAACACCTGTAGACCATGGAGATTAGAGATGCCCAGTGTATTCACAGATGTGGAAACTCAGAATCAGGAAAAAGACCTGAGATAAGGATAGAAATTTAGCATCATCTATTAGAGAAGCTGGACATGGTGGTATATGACTTTAATCAGGAGGCAGAGGCAGGTGGATCTCTGTGAATTCAAGGAGTTTGAGGCTAGCTTGGTCTACATAGTGAGTTCCAGGACAGCCAACGATACATGACAGAGGGACTCTGCCCTCCTGATTAAATCCCTTCAAAATCAATATATATTATATTATATTTATTATGTTTATTATATTATATTATATTATATTATATTATATTATATTATATTATATTATATTATATTATAACATAGGGGCAATAATGGGCCTTAGAAACCCCAGCACTCAAGGGACAGCAACTGAAGAGGCAGTATTGTATCTGGCAGAGAAGAAAATGTGGTGATGGCCACTTGTAATCCCAGAACTCGGAGAGGGAGACAGGAGGACCAAAAGTTCTAAAATATCGGCCTCAGTTATATTGCAAGTTAGGAGTGATCCTGGGTTACACAAGACTCTGTCTCAAAACAAAGAAAAAGGGAGAAAATCAAAAGCTCCAATACAGAAGCCAAGAAAAGGGGAGAGCCCATTGTGCATGTTAAGTCTTCATGGGCTTTGAGACAAAAAAAATAAAAATAAGCTTCAAGAACCTTTGGCAAATGCCTTTGGCCTCCCAACTGCTTTGGCAGGAAAACTGGCTTTCAACAGCCTGTTGAATTAAATGGCTTTCATTTCTAAGGTTCTGAGGAGAAATGTTTTGGGGTGTGTTGAGGACATAATAAATTGATATATCTGTTCAGTGACTTCACCCATGTCCCCAACCTAGTGCTAATTTGTAGAGCCCAGAGTCCATTTCCCATCATTCAGAGTCCCTGTGCATTTGAACGGAAATATAACCCATGTGTTCATGATTCATTCTCTCTTTATGTAACCAAATGTTGGGCTCTCGCTGTTTGATGTCCAGGAGGCCATCTGAACACTCTTTGCAGCCAGAGTCATAGACTGCCAAGGAAATTAGGAGGAGAGAAATCTTGGCCAGCCTCATCCTAAATCAGAGGCAGTCAGTCATCAGGGAAACAAGGACTAGATCTCCCAGCCACGTTCTCACCCTCAGAATCCAGACACTGATGCTAAATGAGCCACATCAACAAACAGGCAATGCCTAAAATCCCATTGTCATTTATCTGACACATCTTCATGTACGTAACATCCAATCTTAATATCATAATGAAAGTGTTTCTGGTAACTTTTTGTTTATTAAATCCTAAGGATAAATCTTCTAATACAGAACCGAAACTGAGGGGAGAAACAAGATATCATAGTGCATTTCAGAAATAAATAAAATATGCTGTTTTCTTCCCAGGAGGGGTGAGTGAGCTTGTCTTTCCCACAAAGCCCTCCAAAGCACGGAACACTAGCAACGAGTCAATCCAACAGAATATTGTAAAACCATTAAAATTAGCTTCTCTGACTATTTCGCATGATGTGACAAAATATTTGTAATAGAAGTATGAAACTATATTATTTGATAGAGATATTATATAAGTAGAAGGTGATTTTTTAAAAATTGTAACATAGACGTGATGTTTACTATATTAGTCAATCCTTCCAAGAGGATTGACTTGGTGACTCAGGGAACCGAGCTGTCTCCACCTTGTGTTTCCACCTTCTCAATGTGAAAGAAAGAAATTGTCAATAATTATACCAGAGTTTAGCCACTGGTGAGGGGCCCAGGCTCCAGTAAATATCATACCACTCAGGCTCATGTAACTAAACTCTGGTTCAGTGGTCATGGGCAGGGGGTGTGAGAGTAATGTGAATATATATATTATATATATATAATAAATATATATGTATATATATATTATATATATACATACATACATATATGAATAAAATAGGAAAATGTTAATTAAATGATATCTATTAAAAATATCAGTCCTTTGAGAGTGGGATTATTAACCCAGATACCAATTAAAGGTTCCATCTCCACTCAACACTGCTACACTGGGAATAAATTTTCAGTGTGAGGGGCTGGAGAGGTGGTTCCAGAGTGAAGAGACTCATCTCGCTTGCAGAGGACCCAAGTTCAGTTCCCAGAACCCACACTGGGTAGCTCACATCTGTAACTCCAGCTGCAGGGGATCCAACTCTCTCTCTTGCCTACAAGAACACTACACTCACAAGTACAAGCTGTCACTCAGATAAACACATATACACACAAAACACACATACACACAATTAATTTCTTTTAAGTTAATTAAAAACCTCTACGTGAGTTTGGGGAGTATAAACCATGTTCGCCTAACAATAACAAATTAATCCAAGCATTCAGTGGCTTAACACTAAACACTGCATATTCACATAAAGTCTGACATGAATGTGGCAGGGGCTAGCTGTGGCCTTTCAAGCATACTGAAGCACTGAAAATTAGCAAGGCTTATTTCATTTCCCTCGATTTTCCACAGTGACCATTTATTCCCCTCACCCTTTTTTTAATCTGACCACTACAAGTATTGAGTCGTCAGGTAACACAGTTGCTTTGGGGGTACAGTTTAAGAACCCAGAAACCTCTATACGTCTGTACTTGACCCTCTGCAATGCACATTCTCTAAGTGGATAGACCATCTAGATTGTGTGTGTGTGTGTATGTGTGTCCACTCTGAAACTTACCAGTTCCACCAACACCCAAGGCTGCTCCCCAGCCCTATCTTACGTTCCCTTTTGCTCTTTGCAACATTTGGATATGGTAACTTATTTTAAAATAGTCTTGAGTGCCTTTCTTCTTTGTATTTCTGTTTCCATTCTTTTCTAGACAGCCTGGGTCTCACACTGTCAGAAAGAACAATATCTAGCCCTGTAGGCTAGATTACTAGGAGAAAATGATTTCTCTGCTGATTTTCTTAGATTCCCTCTTCCACAGTTTGTCAAAAAGACTGGTCTAGATAGTCAATTTCATAATTCAGTCCACGAACTAGAGAAAAAACTTTTAGCTTCAGAGGCAGAGCCTCTCTCTGGTCCCATGAGGTAACAGGCAAGATAGGGAATTTGGTAAAAGAAGGAAAAGATTATCGCAATGCATTGACCTTGATGTCCAAGCTGGATTCACCTCTCAGACACAGTGTCAGCAAGATCCTGCCTATGCAATCTGGCAGCAGCCCAGTTAAAGTAAACCCAAGCTACAGTAAGGTTAAGGAACAGCCTCCAAACGGTTGCCCCAAAATGGGCTGTTATCCATTCCCTGGAATGTTCCAGCTTATAAAAGAAGGTTCGGCTGAGAGCTTCCTAGAGAAGGTCCTTGCTACAAGGATAATGTGGCTGATCCTTGAAGGCAGCCTTGACAGCACCGAGGGCCAGTGAGAGGCAAAGTCGAGCAGGGAACTGTAGGAAAGTATTTAATGATGCCTTGCAGGGCTGCTCCAGGGAATGTGAGGGCCTTGGACTAGGCTTCACGAATAGATTCTCTTGATTCAACAAGAACCGAGAAGAGAGGAGCTGCTGCAGCCCTGTGTGCTTCTGACATGCCAGGCCGTACACCATCAAGCAAGACATTCTGGAATCATGTAAATCAGCACCTGTACATAATGGCCTACTCAGGAACATTTGGAAGGAAGTGACCAAAAATAATTCTCACTGCTGTTAGTTGGGTTTACAAAAGTCAGCAATGAGAGGTGAGCTGAGGTTTCTAGAGAACACTGGTGGTAGCTGTCTGTGTCCCCATGCCACCTCCACAAGGAAAGAGTAGAGCATGTCCCTCTACCTCAAAGTACATGAAAGGCACTCCAAAGAAGCACTTAGAAGTAGTAATTGGCATACCCTCTCCTCTGGTCTTGTTTCTTATGTGAGGAGATCCAGGGCTTTTGCTCACTCCCACCTGGAAAGACTAAAGAGTGAAAGAAAGAAAGAAAGAAAGAGAGAGAGAGAGAGAGAGAGAGAGAGAGAGAGAGAGAGAGAGAGAAAGGATGAA
>NW_021604687.1:372910-387721 GCF_004785775.1 Grammomys surdaster
CTCTCTCTCTCTCTCTCTCTCTCTCTCTCTCTCTCTCTCATCCTGCCATAAAAGAGACCAAATTTGAGCCCCTTCTTCTCCATCCTCACAGTCCCCAAGCAAGCCAGGCAAGCTATGGACCCTGGCAGCTCAGTGCAAGGGTGGTGCTGCTTCCTGCCCGTCTGTTTGGAAGCACATTCAGGAGACATGAGCAGATGTTTGGCAGATGTTCAACCTTATTCCCATCAGCCAACAATAATACACTACAGAGACCATGAAAGGAGGGAGGGAGGAGGAGGTTGCCCAGCAGCGAGGACAGCCACAGGAGGCACCGTCTCTGTCTCTCCAAAGTAGGAAGAAGTGGGGGACATTCGTGTGTGACTCCGTGTACTGAGAGTTCATAGCTTAATATGCACAGTGCCAGGATTCTGGAGTAGAGCCCTGTGTTAATCTTCCCCGGCAGAATCCACACTCTAGTGCCCAGGAAGTCTGAAGTTGCAGGCATCTGAGTTACTTGTTGTGGAAAAGGGTAAGATTCAGTAACCTAAAACGCAACCACTAGAAACACAGGGCATCTTGAATGATTTCTCTACCAGAGTTGAAACTTTCCTGATGTTGATCAAGACAGATCTCCAGAGAACATCTAACTGTCCAGAACTAGTGCACAAAATACTGTCCCTCTAGGCTGGGGGAATGAGACAGGGAAACTGAATTACCAGATAATGCAATACAGCTTGTATATTGTTCTTATTAAAAATTAAAATGGGATACTTAGTTAACCAGGAGGCTATGGATAAAGTTCAGCTCATCGTAGACAAGAGGCCAGGATTCAACCCCAAAACCATGAAGCATAAAAGAGAACAAAAAAAAAAAAAGCTTAATTGGCAAATATTTCCTGTAAGACACACAATGTGGTAGTTTAAGAGTAACCACTCAGGCTGAACACTAGGTACTTCTAGAACACTCTTTCAGGAAACTTACCTTTTTAAAACTCATCTGCCCTCTCACAACTTCATACATATAGTCTGCACATTCTCTCTTATTTTTTAAGAAGCACGACTGGCCAATAAATATTTAAAGCGATGCTCAGCATTGTTGGTGATCAGGAAAATGAAAATCAAAACATTAAAACCCCATCTCGCCCCGGCTAGAAATAACTATTTTAGAAAAATAATAAAAAGCTAGTGGAGATGTGGGGTAGAGGAACTTTATATACTGCTAGTGAGAAGGAAGTGCAGCCACTGTGCAAAGCAACATGCAACTTCCCCATCAAACAATACGACCACCATATGACCAGGGTTAGACTACGTCCAAGAATATACATAAAGGAATGAAAGTTAGTGAGCCGATGACAGAGGCTCCTGACACTGGTGGCTGTTGCCACACTTGCCACAGTAGCCAGGTTTTGGGATCAACCTGGGTACACTTAAATAGATGGATGACAAAGATGTTAAGGGGTGGAGGGGGGATAGTATAGGTTCAAAAGTAGTATTGACTATGTAATGAACTGCAGGCCAGCCTCAGCAAAACAACAAGATTGAATCAAAGACAGAATAGAAAACAAAACTACCTGAAGGGAGGGAGGAAGGGAAGGAAGGAGGGATAGAGGGAGGGAGGGATAGAGGGAGGGAGGGAAGAAGGTTGGTTGGTTGTGGGAGGGATGATCCAGTGGTTAAGAGCCTTGGCCGCTCTTCCAGAGGACTCAGATTTGATTCCCAGCATTTCACAATCATCTGACACCCTCTCTGGCCTCTGAGGGTAACAGACACGCATGTGATGCACAGACGTTCGTGCAGGCAAAGAAACTGAGCACAGAAAATTAAAATTAAAAAAGGAAAAAGAAAGAAGGTACAGTCTATATACATAGCAGAGTATTGCTGGTTAGGAAGAACCAGTGTGGTCTGCTACCTGTCATACCAGCGCTTGGGAAACTGAGGCGTGAGTTCAAGGCCAGCCTAAGATATATCAGAAGATTCTGTCTCAAAAACAAAGAGAATGGGATTATTTCATTTATTGGAAGATACATGGAACTGGAGATCATTATGCTAATGGAAATCCGGGAAACACAAAAGACAATGTTTTTTTCTCATACATGGAGGTACCTTAAATTTAAGAGACTCTTTGGACCTGAGGGGGGCTTGAGGGGCAGTGAGGAGAAGCAAACACATATGAAGGGGGAGTAGGAGTATGGGTATGCTTTAATGAGATAAATGCACGTATAGAAATCTCACGGTGAACCCATTAGTTCAGGCAGTTAACCAGTTAGCACCTGTTAATCATTAAAAGAAGAAAAGAAAAGAAAGTCCATCCTTTCATTATAATTCAAGGAATTGCATGATTAATTAAAATTAAATATTGCCAGCATTATTTCCAAATTTTTCCATTAATGTTTTTAAAATCAGCTACACACCCAAGTGTTTTGAATTATATAAGCGGCCATTAGCAGTCTAAGACTCACCGAGTTACATGACGCTTCATGGAGTCCTAAATGAGCCACGAACAAAACTTGACAAGACTTTTTGGGGTTTGTGATGAAACGGGTCTGCTTCACTGCAGATGCTCAGGAGGAATTAAATGTTTGAATTTCGTTTTTAACAAATCAAGATTCTATCCGTACCACGTTTCCTTTTTTCATTTAGAAAATAACTATTAGAGCTTTATTGTGAGGCATCTCAAAAAAAATATATGCTATAATGGTGCTTTGCAAAAGAATTACAAGTCGCAGGTAACTGCTGAAGAGCCAGGAGAACCAGTTTTCTTTTTATTGCAGCATCCCCAGATCAAGAACATTTTCAAATATATAAAACTCAAAAATTATAAAACATATATATGTACATATATATACATATGTGTATATACACATTTGTTATGTATATTTATCTATATATAGGATGGATATGAATATTACATTATATGCATGTGTATGTGTACATTTGTATATGTATATGTATCTATAACTTGATGTATAGCTATATGTATAGTATACCTATATGTATATCTATACCTATATATATCTATATCAAGAAGATGATTATGTATATGCATTTATATGCACATATGTATACATACATGTACATGTGTTTATGTATATATGTTTATGTACATACATATACATATGTGTATATACAAATATATGTGCATACATGTACATTTAATTTGTACATATAATGTACAAATATGTGTGTATACATATGTGCATATATAATGTACAAATATGTGTGTATACATATGTGCATATATATATATATATATATATATATATATATATATATATCTCATTCATGCTATGCCAACTTTTCTAAATCATTCCAGTAGTGACTATGAGCCTTGGAAGCGTGCATAAAGCTTGGTCCTCATGTAACCGGAAGCTTGTGTCCTAGCTCAGAGCATCTCTGTACTCACACTCTGACTCACCCTTCTCTCCTCTACTTACTCAAGATTCTGCGTGGGAGATCTCACCGAAACTATCCTTCTGCGACCTTCTCATTTATAGGTTCGTCTATGTTGTCACAAATGCTTCCAGTTCCACTGTGTATTCCTGACATGACGAGTGCTCAGGTCTCCGCCCTTCTCTGTGGCCATCCCACCGTTAGTGCCTGCTGTGGACTTTACCTGAGCTGAGTTTGCTCTTCAGCCTCCCTCCCGCTGCCTCCTTCTCCCAGTTCCATTGCCTGCAGGCATGGGTCTTCCCACCCAGCTCTGATGAGGTAGGGCTCTAAATCCCCTCAAATAACCCAGTTATGGACACTGGTCATCTCCTACATGATCACAGGAGACCATACCGTCCCTTTGAAGCCATTAGAAATTATCACCCAGCCCAGAGTTCCACAGTGCAGATTGGGCACAGTTTTGTGCATTAAGCACTTACCATCCTGCTCCACCCTCTGTCAGTAGGGGGACACGTTTGCAGCAGGTCTTGGTGTATAACTTGACGACACATCCAAGGTCACACCTTAGAATACAACTCAGCATTTCTGAGTTTCAGTATTAGTAGCCCAGTCAGTCTCAGGATCTCTGTCTACGACATAACAGAGACAGATAGTTGCCCTTGGCAGGGTTCCAGGCTGCCTGACTCCCTTGTTACTGATCATGGGACACAGACTCTGCTAATCTATCTTGTAGATTTCCTGTTCTGTAAATTTCAGATAATTTACCTATCTCACAGGCAGTGAGAATTAAATTGATTGCCATGGGAGTAATGAAACAACCAAAGGCCTAGCACACAGCAAGTGATCAATAAACATTAGTGATGGTGATGGTGACTGCAATGATGCTCTACTCAGGGGACAGATTGGGAGCTCCATTCTCTGCTTTCAGGGAGCTTCCCGGTCGCCACAGTAGCAAAGGAAAGAAATACCATTTTGATTCACAATGGAAGTTGATGATGAAGAAGACAATTAATGCGCAGTGCTAGGCAAGCCCCCATATTCCTAAGCTTCCATTTGCGACATAGTGAGAAAATATCAGTGAGTGGCCATAGTATGAGCTAAGCAATGTATCTGAACAGGGGCAGCACACATCAAAAGCATGCATGTGCACACAGACAGCTTGTCTAAGGAGCTCGTAGTGTGGTAGAAGAGAAACAAATACTAAAACTTGGATTTCTTGGGGATAGAGAGACGGCTCAGCTCTCAAGAACACTTTAGCTCTTGAAGAAGATACAGGTTCAGCTCAGTACCATGCAGCTAATGACCCTCTATAACTCAGGATTTGATACCCTCTTCTGGCTTCCAAGGGCACTGCACATATGTGATGCACAAACATGGGCACAGGCAAAATATTCAGCCTTCGCTGCGGCACCACTGCCGTTCTAACGCCAGTGCCACCTTTCGCTTGTCGAGCTCTAGCAGAAGAAGAAGGGTGGTAAGTAAGGAGGTGCCCATACCATGGCTCGTACAAAGCAGAGTGCCCGCAAATCCACCGGGCAGTAAAGCACCCAGGAAACAACTGGCTACAAAAGCCGCTCACAAGAGTGCGCCTTCTACTGGAGGGGTGAAGAAACCTCATTGGTACAGGCCTGGTACTGTGGCACTACGTGAAATCAGGAGCTATCAGAAGTCCACTGAACTTCTGATTCATAAGCTCCCCTTTCAGCGTCTGGTGCAAGAAATTGCTCAGGACTTCAAAACAGATCTGTGCTTCCAGAGTGCAGTTATTGGTGCTTTTCGGGAGTCAAGTGAGGCCTATCTGGTTGGCCTTTTTGAAGATATCAATCTGTGTGCTATCCATGCCAAACGTGTAACAATTATGCCAAAAGATATCCAGCTAGCACGCTGCATACTCGGAGAGTGTGTTTAAGAGTCCACTATGAGGGGAAACATTTCATTCTCAAAAAAAAAATTTTTTTTCCTCTTCTTCCTGTTATCAGTAGTTCTGAATGTTAGATATTTTTTTCATTGGGGTCAAAGGTACCTAAGTACATGATTGCGAGTGGAAATATAGGGGACAGAATCAGGTATTGGCAGTTTCTCCACATTCATTTGTGTGTGAATTTTTCATATAAATGCAAGATGGAAAGCATTAATGCAAGCAAAATGTTTCAGTGAACACATTTCAACAGTTCAACTTTATGACAATTATAAATAAACCTGTTAAATTTTTCTGGACAATGCCAGCATTTGGATTTTTAAAAAAATAAGTGAATTTCTTATTGATGGCCACTAAATGGTGTTCGTAGCATTTTTATCATACAGTAGATTCCATTCATTCACTATACTTTTCTGAGTTGTCCTACATGCAAGTACATGTTTTTAATGTTGTCTGTCTTCTATGCCGTTTCTGTAAGTTTGCTATAAAAATACAATAAACTAATAAAATAAAATAAATAAAAATTAAAAATACATTTAAAAAATTAAATTTAGTGTCAGAAGGCAGCATGCAGGATAATCAGAGATCCGCTGAGGCCAAATAGCACTGTCAGCTGTTGGTGAGGAATGACAAGTGGATGCAGAAAGCATAGCACGCGTAACCTTTCCCAGTCTGCAGAGGGACGATGTTGATGGGTGACATTGCAGCCTATGGTGAATAGAGGTTCAAAGAGGAGCCCTAGCTTCCCATAGCCACACCCCTAGAAAGCGACCAGTGTCCTCACGGAGTCCTTTGAGTGGCCACTGGTCTCTTCCTGTCTCTCAAAAACGTGTCATTTACACTTCTGAACAGCTCTGAGGTAGCTAGTCGGGGTTTGATGAGAGAGTGGCCAGCAAGGGGCAGACGTGGCCTTGGACTCGCACATCTTGAGGAGTCCTGAGCCTGAGGCTCGGGTTGGTGATTGGGGACAACTATGAGATCCGGATGAATGTCTGTCAAATGCCTAAGGCTGAGCTTTAACTTGAAACTTGGACACACACCCTCCCAAATCCACTCGCAGCAGGTTTTACATATGTTTATGTGTCAGACACCGTATTTTTATAATTTGAAACTTTTAAAAGAAAATTTGTATTTTCCTCTTAACGGGGTGGTTTTTATGATTCTCTCCCTCTTAAAACACTCTTTTGGAAGCTGGAAAGTCCCACATAATTTGAAAATAAGCCCAACTCAACTAATCGAGCCCTTTCTAGGGATTGACTTGTTAACGTTATTAATGTTGACATCTTGTGGCCACCGTAGGTAACTGCATGCCAAATCAGAAAAGATGCCTGACTGCCAGACACCCCCATTCTGCTCTTCAAAAGTACTTGGCAATTATGAAACTGATCGGGAGCCAACCCCAAGTAACCTCTTAGAGAACCTGCCTCTGCCCCGCCCCGGAAGTCTTGTGACTCCCCTCCCAGACTGAGTCTTTTTTCCCCCTTCTGGACATTGCCCCGTGAGGCCATTAGTCCTGCAGGATCTGACACCTGACAGTTCTGCCTGCTGCCTAATCAGTCCAGCGATGACACCCACTGCTATTTTCCTTGGAATGTGTTTTGAAAAGCTTCTTTGATCCTTGAGTGCCTTTGTTTATTTTTTTTTAATAATTCAGTTGAAGCCTTCTGCCTTAGTTTTCAAGCAGGATGTGTATTGTTTTCTTTTTCTATTGACCAACTGTCTGCTTTAAATGGGTATCTCCTTAGGGCTAGGATCTAGTAAAGCAGTTGGGCTTTCCAGGGGTCAGTAACTGAATTTATATTGCATTCTCATCAAATATGTAGATTGAGCTAGATGATCATTTCTTTAAAAAAAAAACTCTGGATGATGAATTTACTAGTAGGGGGGGAACCCAAAATATTTCTAATATTGCCTTTGGTGAAGAAAGAAAAGTAAAAACTAATTCCAAGGCAAAGATACATCTCCTAACTACACATTGTTCTACATGGAAGAAGTGTCAAAACATCCATAAACTTCTGACCTCTTTATTTCATAAACACAGCTTTGGAAAGGAGCATAGGCCTCACTGGTCCAGCTAAGCAAGGGGCTCTGAATGGGGGCACTAAGTTCTTCACAATTAGAATATCAACAAAAGTTGATTTAATTTCAAATAGTACTCATTTTCAAACACTATTTACTCCCCAGGGCTAGGCTTCCATTTTCAATTCAGTAATTTTAACAAGGTATTTCTTTTAATGTCATATTCATGGGGTTTTGCACCTACTGAAAAACTGCTTGGGGCACAACCAAGAAGATTGATCATTTCTTTTAAGTTCTACAGTTGGTGAGAGTGGAGCCTGAGAAGCCATGTGTATGCCTGGTATGTCACTACGTGTTGATGCCCATGGCCTGCTCCACGGCACAGGTGTCCTCTGTGGTGGGTTTGGAGAGGTCGAGCATGGTGTTCGACTTATTTCTGGGATTTCCAGTAACCAGCATCCAATGGTTCTTCGGTTTCTCAACTTTGTGTGAATCCAGATGTGTGTGAGCTGCAACCTCAACTTCCTTCCCAAAGTAGGTCCTGGAGCCAAAAAAAAAAAAAATCCAATTAGAAACAAAGTGTAACAGTGTAACGCTCCATGAATGTTTGTTCTTTCATGGACACTGTCCTTCCTACAGAATTCCTCTTGAACCAGACTGCTCTACAAAGCCCAAGAAGGCTCCTAAAATATGGTATACCATGGGCTGGAGAGATGGCTCAGTGGTTAAGAGCACTGACTGCTCTTCCAGAGGTCCTGAGTTCAATTCCCAGCAACCACATAGTGGTGGATCACAACTATCTGTAATGGTATGCCTGAAGACAGCTACAATGTACTCATACTCATATATATAAAATAAATAAGTCTTTTAAAAGATATATGGTATACTTGCAGGAATGTTTCACCCGTGTTTGCAGAGGACACATAGGGTCCCTCTACAGCCAACATCTCTGTTGGGTAGGACTTTAGTGAACAGCAATATCAAAGTTCTACACAAAGTAAACTTTCACCATTATAATTCATAATTATGATATTTAAGCATATCAGATATAATGTCAGTCAATAGATAATGTGTGGGCAGTGTAGGAATCTCAGACAAAGTAATTGTCAAAAACAATACACTAAGTTTCTTTTAATGTTAAAGTTAAATATTTGCAGGATCAAGACTGTTGCCATTTAAATTTTGGCCAATCAAGAGTCTAGGTAATAAACATATGGACCACCCCAAATTTAAAGTAAATTTTATCTTTTGACTGTCTTAATCAATTTAATAACCTGTTTCTGAATTACAAAATGAAATATGTCACTTAAGAAAATGAGATGTTTGGATGTGCTGACTTGGTTAATCTTTGTATCGCAGAGCCGAAGTATTCAAATGATGCTCAGCATCAGTAAGTATCTCTACATGCTTGACTTGTTTAGTGTGCTTAAGAGCAGCTGAAAACAATCAATGAAATCTAAAAATTGGTCCTTACTTTTAAATAATTTCTTATAAACCTTGGCGATAAAAATGAAACAATGCTGTTGCTTTTAACTTAGCATCTAAAGACCTTTACCTAGAATGTCTAGACATGGAATTTTAGTTTAACACCTCTGCTTTTACATGCATGGCCCTGAACCAATTAGAGCATTCTCCTGCCTCTGCCAGTGTGATACCTTAAGAAGAGATTCCGGTGGACTGCCAGGGCTCGGTTTGTGTGACGATGATAGATGACAACTTTCTCGTTTGCCTTTAGAGAACAGGAAAAGAAAGTGCTATTAGCATTCTGTCCAATTTCCTAGAAGCAAAGGTCTAGAAATATATTAACATATTCATTTCAATATAGCACACATGTAACTTACAAGGCTGGAGAACTATGACGGTCTTGATGAAATGCATCATGGTAGATATCTACATGGTAGAATAATCATTCAAAGTCATATCAAAGAAGACCTTTGACAATGTGGAATATAGCTAATGATATTAAATACTCACATGTGTGCACATGCATGTGTATACACATGTATGTATTTAGGAGTTCCTGATTATGTGTATGGTATACATACATGTTTGTGTGGGTGTAAGCACACATGTAGCAGATGCTTGTGTGCGTGTGTGTTCCTGCACATGGAAGCCAGAAGAGACAATGGCTATCTCTCCATTGCATTCTACCTTATTCTTTGAGAAAGCATCACTCATTAAGTCTGGTGCTGATCAACTACATGGGCTGTCCAGAGAGCCTCAGGAATTCTCCTGCATCTGGCTCCTAGCACTAGAGTTACAGGGTACATGCTGCCTTACCTGCCTTTTACATGCACAGGACTCTGCCCACTGAGACATCCCCATAGCGACTCAGGATGTCATTCATATATACATATATATATATATATATATATATATATATCCTATGCATATGTATTCATATGCGTAGAAAAAAAATAGCACATAAAGTGGTTGCTTCTGGAAGACTGAACTAATACTAGTGGTTTTCATATCTGTAATGACTCTGAAAATGAATATATATTGTGTTTATAATTAGAATTTCCTGGGGACTGGGACTTAGCTGTATACCCCATGCTAGCCTAGGGCTTATGATCCTCTTGCCTCAGCCTCTGGAATGTTGGGACTACAGATGTGAGCCACCACAATTGACCAAATATATAAGATACATTGTCTTATAACTCTGACCCTTGTAAGATGAGCGCTGTCAAAAGGGAAAGGGGCAGCCCCTGGCATGCAAGCTGGTCTGATTCCCAAAGCCATGCCCTCCTGGTGAGCAGAGCTCATTTTACAGAACTCCACATCAGTTAAAGCCACTATGATCACAACTGGTCTGGACAGGACCAAGACCACCTCAGTCACATATGAACCAACAAAATATGAGCTGTGACCAAGCCAGAAAACTCCCAGCAGACAAGCAGGTATATCCATCTATCTTCCTTCCTTCCTTCCTTCCTTCCTTCCTTCCTTCCTTCCTTCCTTCCTTCCTTCCTTCCTTCCTTACTCAACAGTCTCAGTCAGGCGCCAGTCTGCTCTCCCTTGAGGGAGGAGTAGTTGACATGCTCAGATCTCCCTTGCCTTCTGGTCAGCTCCAAAGCCACAGCATTCCCCTTTACAGGAACTGTCACCAAACCTACCTAACTAAAGTCTCTCAGCTCCTTCCTGACAGCATTTGCTTGAGGCACCCCACTTTCCCGGTACACATGTGTTACCTCCACAGCTGATGTCCCCCAGCTTGCCTAGCCATGGCTGCAGCTGGAGGTCTGCTGAGACAGCAGTAGCATGTGTAAGGTAGCTTGGGGAGATCTGGGCTAGAGGGCAATATGCAAGCTTGCCTGAGTGAGATTCAGAGCTTCCTGGATCGCAACGGGGTGAATCATCACTGGGACAAAGAATCCTGCAGCCACATTTCTCCCACAAAAAGCACAGCCAGGGCCAGCAGACAGCAATGAGCTGTGACCTAACCTTTGGGTTCTCACAAAACTCCCTAAGGAGGTATCATGAACACCTCTAACTTACAGAGGCATTGGTTAGAGGGAATGAAGGCCATAGCCACGTCCATTCTAGTAAAGCCAAGCTAGGAAAAGATGGCTAAAGGATGGCAGAGAAAATTCTGCCAAGCTTGCTTTGTTGTGGATAAGGTGACCACCACCCACCTTATATAACTACGAAAGAACCTCCAGAAGGTTAAACCTTAAAGAGATAGACCCAGTGCTTGGGGCAGATTCAGAGTAGCCTGGGACTGGACCCCCTTTTCTGGCCAGTCCAATAAAGCTGCTGATACCAGATGCTCGCCGTGATTCCTAATAGGTCCTCCCCTTCTGTGTAACAGATGCCTCCTTTGATCTGAGAGGTAGCAATCTTGCTCTGTGACCATGGGAACCTCCCAAAACAACCATGCCTTATACTCTGGCACACTTGGCCCAGAGTCTAAACCAAGAGTGATCAGAGACTGTGCCTGCCTCAGTGGCTGCCTGTTGTCCCCATCCCTTCTTTCAGCTGCCCAGGATCTTTGGGGATGAGAACTTAAGGGTCATCAAGCAAGTGATACCTGTTCCAGTGCTTGGAAGAATGAAGAGTCTCAGGCTGGTCTGAGCTACAGAGTGAGGAAAGGAAGGGAAAGGGAGAGAGGAAGAGGAGAGGGAGGGAGGGAAGGAGGGAGGGAGGAAGGGAGAGAGGGAGGGAGGGAAGGAGGGAGGGAGAGAGGGAGGGAGGAGGGAGGAGGGAAGAGGGAGGAGGAAGGAGGTAAAGGAACGCAGAAGAAAAACAAAGGGAGGGGATGAGAAGGTGAATAAAAAGAGAGAGGGGAAGGGGGCAGGGATGGAGGAAGGGAGGGGAAGGGAGTGGGGGAAGGGAGAGGCAAAAGGAGGAAAGGGTGGAAGGGCAGGAGAAAAGGAGAGAAGAGAAAGGGAGAGGGGAAGCAGACTGACCTAATGAAGACTGTATGATCAAGACTGGGGAGTTGTATTACATGTTGGGCTCTCATCCATTGCTGGCAGCCTTATTGGGAGAGTCCACAGCTCCTGGGTCTTTTGCACAGTATAAGAATGGCTCTAACCTGCAGCCAGGGTTGAGAGACAGGACTGTGGAGTGCTGCCTCAGACTGGGGTTATCCACATTTGAGTTATAAATGAAAGAAAAAGACAAAGTCTACTTGCAATTGGAGCTACAGTAAGCCCCTGCTTGACTGGCAACTGTGAGCCACAGCCCTTCCTTGCACAGATCCCAGGTCCCAGTGTCCCACATGCCAAGCTCACCCTGACTGGGAAGCCTTCATATTCCAGACGCAGCTGGGGGTCGAGGAAGGCAGCCTGCCAGCAGTTCAGATGGGTGACGTCATCTGACAGAGTCACCTCCTGGAGCCAGGACTTCACAGAAGACTTCATAAGGGTCCTGTGGTCACTTGTTAGATACAGCTGGAAATGGCAACAAACAATCATCTGAGTCACAGCTACCCAGAAAGCTGGGGAATGGGTGACCAAAGGGACTGCACTGCAAACACTTTCTAAAACCCTGTTCCTGCCCATCCTATGAGAAAGCACAACTCTCCCCTTAGGAATATGTCAGAATAGGAGCCTTCCCCCTCTTTCCCTTCCTTCTTCCTTCCCCATATCCTGCTTTTCTTTCTTGTGATGGTTTCAATGAGAGTAGCCCCCACACTCATATGTTTGAATACTTGGTCCCCAGTTTGGTAGAACTGTTTGGGAAGTATTAGGAGGTGTGGTCTTGCTGGGGGAGGAGTGTCACTGGGGTGGGATTTGAGGTTTCAAAAGGCCACACCATCTCTGTTAGTTCTCTGTCTCTCTGCCTCCTGCTTCAGGATCAGGTGTGAGCTCTCAGTTACGGTACCAGCACCATCTCTGCCTACCTGCTGCCACTGTCCCCGCCATCCTCATGGTCTCCTAACAACCTGGAACCATGAGCCTCCAAATTAAATGCTTTATTTTCTAGCTTGCCTTGGCCATGGTGTTTTGTCACAGCCATAGAAAGGTCAAACATTTTCTATACTCCATTTCCTGCTCTCTGTCTCTTTCAAAACACAGGGTCTGTGTCTGTGTCTTAGGCACTATAAATAATATTACTGAAGCTGGGCATCTGAGATCAGGTACTCTTCAACCTGGAGCCATCACAGCTGGTGCTTGCTCGTGAGTGACCCTGACCATCTGGAATCCATGTCCCCATTGGGAATAGATGTCAGCAGCATGGCTATGCTTTGCCAAAAGCTGTCTCATCCTGCTAGAAGTCCAGAAGGTTCTCTCTTTGCTAGCCAGCTCTTTGCTTGTTCCTCTTCACCTTGAACATGGATGAGGATTCTCTGTCTTTTAACAAGTTTTTAGTTTATTCAAAAATTTTAAGTTTATTTTATTTATGTGTATTAAGTATTTATGCGTATTGAGTATTTTATCAACATATATATGTATGTGCCATGTGTGCACCTGATGCCTACCAACGAGGGCATCCAATCCCCTGGGATTGGTTGTGAGCCACTGTGTGGATGTTGGGAACTGAACCCAGGTCTTCTACACAACGACAAGGGCTCTTAACCACTGAGTCATCTCCTTGGCCTCTTATAAAAGTTTTTTTTGTTTGTGAAGCTATGATTGAGGTGCAACAAGTAAGTTGTAAGTTATAATTCTCTGAACATTCTCTGCCCAGCAAGAGAGGAGACAGGCTGGGATAAGCGAAGCATCTTGCTACCCTCTGGCTGTTGCCCATCCTCCCATGTGACTGGTGATTCCCACAGTGGTGTTTTGGGCTAGGAGGCTAAGTGAGGATCTATGCTTAGAGGTATTCCTCCGAAGCTGGAGAAAACAAATGAGGTCTGGACCGTATCTGGCGCTGAGAACAGAAAGATGGATGACCTGTGCTGTGGGGGAAGAGAATGAGCTGGACCTGGGTGGGGACGGATTTGCTGCAGTGACATTCAAAAGACTCTGAGCAGGAAAGAATAATAATATCAAGACCAGTGTTATTGCCATGTGAAGAGAGTCATAAAACCAGACCAAGATCTAAAACACCTTCCTAAGCAAAGTTGAAACATTTCACAAGAGTAAAGCCTTCAAAGCTATAAAAAAAAAAAGCACTCAACTTTCCAGTACCAAGCAAACACAAAGTGACTTTTTTTTCCCGCAAAGGCGGAGGAATGGAGAAAGATAATTACTCCATTTAACTCAAAGATTAATTCCCAGTGTAATTCAGACAAAGAAGGATAATGGGGGGAAACAAAGCTCTGTCAAAGTGTATTAGGGTGCTGTATAATTACGACACCATAGTCCCAGAGTAAAAATAGATGACTTCAGTGGATCAAAATAGAACACTCAGGAAGAGCATGGGGTGCAGAGGATGATTTAATAAATGCTCAGGGAAGCATAGCATGTCAGAAGGAAGAATTATCCAGCAGGTAACACGTGAGACAGATGGTCATTTGGGAAACTCAAGTGAAAAACCCTTTACCAAAGCAAATCTTAAGTGCTTTAAAGGACAAATTTAAACAAACGCCAAACTGTAAACATCTAGCAATTAATGTTTTCTTTTCTGTTTTATCAGATCTCTAACAGACTGGACTTTAAAAGCAATGGAGGAGCTAAGGAGTTGACTCAGTGAACGAAAGCTCTTCCTGCACAAGCCTGCTGGCCTGTGTTTGGGCCCAAGGAGTCCACATAAAACAGCTAGATGCAGTAGTGTGTGTATCTATTATCCCTGCTATCCTGTGGCAAGATGGGAGACAGAGAGGAGAGAGTAGTCTGCCATCCTACAGGCTGGCTAGCCTGGAATACACAGTATAATCACAGAACCAAGACAGATCTGACTCAAAGAAGGAAGAAGGTGATAACTGACTCCTAAGTGGTGTCACACATACACAGAGGTGGGGGAGGGAAAGGGGGAGGGGAGGGGAGGGGGAAGGGGAGGGAGAGGGGAGAAGGGGAGGGAGAGGGGAGAGGTAGCCTGAAATACACATAATAAATACAAAAAAAAAACTGAAATGAAAAAAACAACAAAGAAACGTGCAGGAGGGAATATTAGCAA
>NW_021604687.1:388121-455241 GCF_004785775.1 Grammomys surdaster
AGGGGAGAGGGGAGAGAGAGGTGACTTCAAGGAAAACTAATATATTTCACTAAAAAATGCAATTAAAACAGCTACAACTTAACGTGCAGGAGGGAATATTAGCAACAAATATGCAAAATCTAATCATGTATCAAAAGGTAAATAAGTAAACCAAAATCAATACAGAGGCAAACAACACGTGGTTCCCAGGGAAAAGGATTGAGGAAGGCAAAGAGAGGAAGGAAAGGTGAGAATACAGGAGGGATGGGGGCAAAATTACAGGGAAGGATACAGGCACTGCAACATTCAAATACCCTTTCCATTTGTCCAAATTAGCAAAGATTTCATTTATGACATTTGTTACACTTTGTGTACTGCTGCTGAGAGTACCAGTTGGTGCAGTCAATTTAAAAAGAACTGGTTACCTGCTATCTTTAAAAACGAAACACAAAAACAAAACTGACTCCTAAGTGGTGTCACACAGGATCTCACTTTGTAACATAGACTGGCCTGGAACTTGTGGCAATCCTATTGCTTCAGCACCCTGAGTGCTGAAATTATAGGTGTGTGTCACCATATCCAGCTTTCAATACTTCTATTGTAATCACATTCTTGATATCAGTAATTCTATGCCCCCAAAACATGTATTCCCAAGATACAATCACTAACTGGGGGTGGGCGGGGGCAGCTTTGAGCATTTATACATAGATACATGTGGAACCTTACATGTGACATAAAAATAAAAAAAAAAAGCCCAAATGGTTAGGTATGGTGGCACACACCAGTAATCTCGGTACTCTGAAGGCTGAGGCAAGAGGAACACCAGTTCATGGTCAACCTTAGCTGATCAGTCAGACAAATAGGAGGGAACAGAGGAGCGGAGGGGAGGAGAGAAGAGGGGAGGGGAGGGGAGGGGAGGAAAGGGGAGGGGAGGGGAGGGGAAACAAGTACATCTGACTTCCTGAACACAGAATAAGGGCTTGGTAACAATAGTACTGCCACATAATAATGCATATTAGGCTCTCCCTAAACATAATTTGTTAAGATATGCTTTGAAAACACTGGAGTAGAAAGAACCCAGGTGCTCATCAAAACCCGAGTTTTGGTTTTTGAAGAAGACATACAGAAAAACATAAATAGAAGAAGCCAAACACTGGTGTGCTGATCTCTGGGGGCAACACGCCTGTTTCAGTGACTCAGTCAGTGTTTCAATGTTGTATCTATGCGTGACATGGCGTAAGTTGACTGACACTGTTGGTTTGTCTTCGTGGTACCAAAAAAAAAAATGATGATAAAATGTCACATCAGTAAATAATGAACTCTCCCATTTACTGAAGTATGTTGGTGTTATTTTTCTCAATATCAGCAACTCCTCACAAGACAAGACAGAGCTCTTGGTGTGTGGTGGTGGGGGGATGCTTCTTTGGGCTCACATTTTAGGGAGTTCGTCTCTCACAGAGGCAGTGCAAGTGAGGCCACTGACTACATTTCAATGGATCAGGGAACAGGAAGATTGACCCAGAAACCAAGGGAGCTATAACCTATAAGGCCTTTCTTCCCTGAAAAATCACTTCCTCCAGTCAGTCTCCAGCTTCCAAAAGAGCACTATCAGTTGAGAACTCAGTATTCAAACACAGGAGCCTATAGAGACACATTCTACATCCAAACCGTAACGATACATAAGTCCCAGCTCTGCCATTTAGTAGCTGAACTTCTATGTTCCCAGTGTCCTTATGTCAGAGACTCACTTGAAAAAAAAATTGAATTAGTATGTGTGAAGCAATTGGGGCATTGCTCAAATTATGAGTGACTACTCTAATGGTTAATTTACACAAATCCCTATGACACAGCTTGCATGTGAAATTCAAGAACATTTTTCTGGTTCTGTTGTCTGTTGTGTTTTGTTGAGACAGATCTCACATTTTATAGCCCAGGTGAGTCTCAAACTCAGGGCAATCCTGCAGTCTCAACCTCTCAAGTCCTGGGTCTATAGGTGTGTACCACTGCCCTGGCCTACTATTGTACCTCATAATCTCCAAAGTAAAGGAGAATTTCAGAGACTCAAGGTTCTTGGTTTTTGTAAACTAAGGTTATCCTTATTGCTTCTTAGAAATAAAAAAGTATTTGCTAATCAAAAGTTTAAATTGCCAGAACTGGGCTCAATGATCCATGCCTATAGTCCCAGCTATTTAAGACACTGAGACAGGAGGATCACTTTGAGTCTAGGAGTTCAATATTAGTCTGGGCAGTGTATATATACCTTGTTAGTATTCATGGAAAAGGATAAATGTCAGTTAACCCAATTGTTTAATTTGCTGTTTAAGGTAGTATAATTTTTTTACTTTTGACAGCTGTATTACGTACAAAAAGACTTTTCTCTCTTCACTCCTTAGCTTTTAAGGGTGGGGGTGTTTTTGTCATTTACAAAGTTAAGAGGAAAAAAGTCAGGCACAAAATGCCCACTGGAACCCACAGACTGAATTCAGCAGAAACAGAGCCCACATTTGCAGTCCCTTCAGGAGGTAACTATTTGGCCATCTTGGAAAACTAGACTGATAGATGACAGACAGTAGGCACACAGGAGACTCACCATCTTGCCTTCCAGTCCTGCTGCTATCCCCAGGCAGAAGTTCTGCCCATACACAACCACTTGACCCATATCGCAGCTGTTCGCTTGGTCACTGAAGGGTGAAAAAGTAACAGGAGAATGTGAACGCTACCTCATTCCCACGCTTTTCTTTTTTTTTTTTTTTTTTTTTTGGTTTTTTTTTTGAGACAGGGTTTCTCTGTGGAGCCCTGGCTGTCCTGGAACTCACTCTGTAGACCAGGCTGGCCTCGAACTCAGAAATCCACCTGCCTCTGCCTCCTAAGTGCTGGGATTAAAGGCGTGCGCCACCACCGCCCGGCTCCCACGCTTTTCTTGACAGCGTGTATTCACATACCGCACTAAATCAAGTAACAAATGTGCTTCTTCCTTCTGTTTTGTTCATCCTGGCAAAGACCTCAGTCATCCCAGATAACATCAGGAGAAGCCAGTGAGAATCATGAGCTGGAATCCGTCATCAAATTGCGCAACATTCGCTGAAGTATTCTTGAGCACCAACTAAAAGGCATTTTTCTTGCTTTCATATATTAATCTATTTGTGTCTTTATTTGGGAAAATGTGCCGTTTTGGGTTTTGGAGTTTTGAGAGTCTTACACTGAAGCCCAGAATGGCCTTGAACTTGCTATGTAGCCCAAACTGACATGGAACTTGCAGGAATCCTCCTGTCTCAGCCTACTAGGAGTGCTGGAGTAACAGGTATAAGTCACCACAGCCAGCTATAAAAATCCTTTTGTTTCAGGCTTATCATCCAGCAAGCATGCTATTCCCTGCCCTGCCCCATAGGTCAAACCCACAGCCTCCCGACTCTGTTGCCATTGGCCAGAATGGACTAAGCACGCCATGTTAGCATGTGTACTGACATTTTAAGACAGAGCCAAGGTTATATATACATCTGTAGGTATTTTATACAATCTTCCCTCATAATCTTCCAGGGGATATCATCCCCTGATGAAAGTGGTCATCAACTTTAAGTTGTTTTTTACCACAAACCATCTGTACTTAAGACAAATTAAATGAAGGGTGCAGATAACAGTTTCTATTCTTGTCACTGAAACATTGTCACAAAAGTCTTTAACAAAGTGAAATTGGGAGTTTTAAATTGCAATTGTAGGTCTCTAAGGGTCCTGTTGATCATTTCCAAAACCTCAAGTCAATTTTTAGTAGATGATTAATTTTAAAAAAGCAAAGCCCAGCTTGTACAACCTTTTATTAAGTGACATATTTTTGTTGGGAAGCTAACATCACATCAAGAACAATGCAAGCAAGCACTCTCGTGAGCACAAAGCAAGCATCCTGTAATGTTACTTGGAAAAAAATCCTTCTTTGCTTCCAGGCAGAACGTAAGTTTAATTCTTTGTATCTATAATCATCATAAAGCAAGCATTTTGAATTGAACACAAGCAGCTAATTTTCCTGCTGTCTTAAACAAACGGGCATGTAAAGGGCCCTCAATGATTCACCAAGTAAGCGAGGCTCAGTGATTTGCATGTCTCCGCCTCCCCAGTGCTGGGATTACAACTGTGTGCCACCACACTAAGCCTTTTAAAAAAATAATAATAAGGATTCTAGAGACCCTCATACATACAAGGCAAACACTTATTCACCAGTGTCTCTCCTCATCTCAGACTGTTTTCAAGCTACAAATCCAAGCAGATACTTTGGTGCTTTGAAGCTGAGTGACTTTACCTCAAAATGGTGAAGGTGTTCCTGCCCGTCGGGGCGATGGTCTGCACAGCACTCACACCACAGGGTATCTCTAAATCGTCACTAAGCTGTGCTTTAACTTCATCTGGGCTCATACACAGGCTCAGGTCTCCTCTCATAAACATGCCTGCTTCCTCCCCCAGGACGTGGTCAGGATTCACAAGGATCACTTTATCACCATAGTGGACATATCCATCTTCAGATATCGAAAGCTGCATCTACAGTTTTAATAGGAATTTTCCAATAAGCTACTCAATTCCTTAGCTGCTGGGACCAAGGTCCCTCCCAGGTGTATCTCCTTTTGTTCTCAGACTAGCACCATTTCAGTGAGGCCCTCCCTTCCCCAGATCCTTGGTTAGTGTCCTTCAAGCTCCCGATGACCCCAGACGAGATCATGCGAAGCTGTTGGACTCTACATAGTTTCCCATTATCAATTCATTCAACATTTGTTAAACATTTTTTGCACAGCAACTGAAAGGCATTTTACTTGTAAAAGCATTAATCCATCCCTTTATTAGAAAACACAAACAAGTAAGTAAATATATTTAAATACACATAATGAAGGGCAGACTTCCCTTAATGTTCCTAAAATCTAGAGGAATTTTAAACACTATACTTTTCGGATTAATAAAAAAAATGAACAGTTTCCAACATGATTACTTGTTTATAAAAATTTTCTTTGCTTAACTCACACTTAACTAGACAGAATTTTGAAATCGGTTTTGGAATTTAACATTACCGGTCTCAAAATGTGCTTCTTCACTCTTCTGTTTCTCTGAATAAGAAGTTCTCCTTTTTCCCTCTTCTCCAGGAAGTGTCTCATGCGCTCCTGGGGATGCAGAGACCAAGTAAAGGGGGGCCCAGGACAGAGCTGTTACAGAGCACAGGTACTGATAACTTTTCCCTCAGAAGCACCTCAAGTTCAAAGACAGTTTAAGAACACAAAAGGAAATGTGATCGCTATAGGGATGGCAGAAATGTCCTTAGCATGACATGGTAGGATCTTAGAGGCGGGGTGGAGGGTGGGGGAGGGATGAAAAGAGAAATACACGAAGAAGGAAAGGATAAATGTGTTTAGAAGCAATCCAGAAACAATCAGGAGTGGTATATTGGAGGTCAGCAGTCTCTACTAGAGTCCTCCTGACTGGAGTGAGAATGTGGAAAGCCCAGACTTCACCATATGCTTGTAACCCAGAACCTTCTCAGGACCTAAGATGATAGGATGCTAAATGCTCAGCAGAGAGAGAACATGCAGGATAGGGCTGGGAATCCTAGGAATGCGAGAGGAGTCTGCACACCTCCTCCAGGTAGACATCTTCGTTCCAGTTGCCCATCCGCACTCCAGGACCATACACGTTCTGTGCCATAGCCCCTTGCTCTCTTGAAAGCCAGCACCAGCCTCCGGACACACGGCGTTAGCGTGCTTCGTTGCCATGACGACCAGGCAGCTGCCAGTTGGTCAAAGGTCTCTTTGGCTGGCCAATAAGTGACAGCATACTAGACTTGCTTTGAGCTGCCACGCCCCCTCCACCTCATCCTGCCCCTCCCACCGCTGTCACTGTCTCAGATGACCTGCACTCAAAGCAGATCTGGGAAACTCCAGGGGGAGACACTGTTCCAAATGCTCCTCCCTAGGCGGGGAAAATCTTGAAACTTTTTTTTTTTCTGTTGTTTTTCTTGAGTTGGGTTTTTAAGTTAGGTTCTGGATACATACCCCAGGCTGGCCTTGATCTCATGATGTAGCACAGTCAGATCTTGAGCTGGAGATCTTCTTGACTCTACTTCCTAATGCTGGAATAACAGATGTGCAACCTACAACTGGCATAAAATATTGAGTTGTTGTTGTTGTTGTCATTTGGTTGGTTTTTTTTTGTCTTGTTTTGTTTTGTTTGCTTCTTAAATTGGAATCTAAGTTAAAGTGCTGTGGAACTTGAGTGCCAGAGGTTTTCCTGTGGAAGTATGGTTCAATTCCAGCCTATTTTCCTAATCACTGTCAGAAGCAATTTCCCAAAACAGCACCCCTTCACTGTAGACACCAGAAAACCAAAACACAAAAGGAAGAGCTTTACTAAAACATCACAACTTCCAAAGGAAGAAACTACTGTGTTAGCATATACATATGTTAGCATAGTTTATGTGTACATTTCTGCGACAGTCTGTATTTTCACGAATTTTATAGCAACCTTCCCTTCCCATGTCCAAACGCAAAGACAAACCTGCAATTTACTGGCACTCATAATACTTAAAAAAAAAGAAGTTTGTGTAGCCAACATTCTTAAAGAGGATATTGTGTTATGAGAGGGGGGAACAGGCAGTTAGGTGGAACCACCTGGTGCCGGGTGCTGGCTGCTGACTGAATACATTCATCATCAATCCCCCAGTGTGCAAAGCCTCCCAGCCCAGGCAAGAAGTGGAAGGTGAGAGCCAAACCCAGCCTATCAAGGGAAGCCAGATGCTGAAAACAAATTGCTTTAGGTGATTGCAATGAACACAAGTCACTGAGGAGGTGATGAAGGACAGACTGGGGGAGCTGATGGATGAGTCATTACTGCCATGGGGATTGTGAGAGTGACAACTGGGCAAACTTGAGGACGGGGGAAGGTGTCTTTGCAAACCTGGAAAGACCTGATTGGGGAATCTGAAGCATAGGACACTGAGTGCCACTCCAGCACCATATTCTCGGGTGCTTCTAAGGGTGCTAAGTCGGGCATTCCTTTGGGTCAGACAAAAGCTGCTCAGAATGCAGGATAAACTGGAAACAGACTCAGAGAAGCTAGCAGCATCCCTAGGTTCAAACAGCTACTCAGCCTTGTAGCACACAGTGAACAATAGACACCATGTGCAACTGCTCACACAGGAACATAATAATCTGAAAGCAAGCTGTTGCCTGGTGATGTCACCGCAGCAGTGCCATCAAGCCACAGAGCAGCCCTCATATGCTTTTGGTGATGCTGGTATAAAAAAAAAAACCCCTGTGTGCCATCTCCTGAACAAAAGCAGAGCACACACAATTATGGATGGTACGTTAGGCTCATAGCAACACTAGATGACTATGTTACCGGCTTATTACTGACTATGGGGTGCTTTTGCCCCTGTTTGAGAAAGTGTGTCTCCTGCTGATTACAGGGTACTATAAAGCATTGTGTGGGGTTCTCTTGGAAGCAGTCTCCTGAAGCTCATACTAGGACATCTCCAGATGCTGTTCTGCTCACTATCACCCAAAGCATTCAAAGCCAATACTGATGTTGGAGATGAGTTCATATGCAATGATTGACATGGAAACAAAGTTCAAAGTGACTTTTTTCCCAAAACAGCAAATCAATTATGATTATTCCTCACTAGTCAATCATGTCCAGATCCACTACAGCTGGTATTTAAGAACTTGAAAAAACATCAGGGATCTGGCTTGACCAAAGGCAATAACACTAACAGAAATTTGAGGAGAGCCAATAGCAGCTACAGAGGAACTTTAAGACCTTGGCTTGAAGACCCAGCACTGATGCTTGCATAATGAGCCAATCACTTGACAGTATGACCCTCAGAAGGATCCTTACTCTAACCAGGTATGCTGGACCATACCTGTAATCCCAGTACTCACCATGTGGAGGCAGAAGGGTCAAGAGTTCAAGGTCATCCTCAAACACAAAGTAAGTTTGAGGCCAGCTTGGGCTATGTGAAAATTACCTCCAACAGGCATGGGGGTTGTTGGAGAGATGGTTCTGTGGTTAAGGGTAAGTACCATTCTGGCAGAGGACTAGAGTTAGTTCTCAGCACCCATGTTGAGTGGCTTACATCTGCCTGTCACTCCAGTACCAGGGAATCTGCTGCCTCTGACCTCTATCAGACACTGTACTCATGTGCACATACCCATATGTACACATAGTTAAAAAGAATATTTAAATCCCTGTTGAGGCCTGGCGGTGGTGGCGCACGCCTTTAATCCCAGCACTTGGGAGGCAGAGGCAGGTGGATTTCTGAGTTCGAGGCCAGCCTGGTCTACAGAGTTCCAGGACAGCCAGGGCTACACAGAGAAACCCTGTCTCGAAAAACCAAAAAAAAAAAAAAAAAAATCCCTGTTGGAAAGTAGAGGCAGACAGATCTCTGTGAGCTGGATACCAGCCTGATCTACTTAGCAAATTAAGACTATACATTAATACCATATTTCAACACACGCACACATACACGTTGTATCTCAAAGTAAAGACTCTATATGCTGATTTCTGACTTTAAAGTCAATGTTGCTCCCCTTATGTGTTTCCATGTTCTCCATAAGACTGGATGTTAAACCAGCAAACATTGAGAGAATTTGAAACTGGGCAAACTCTCTCATAGGCAACAGCCAATGAAATAAGGACTAAAGCAGCAGGGCTTTAATTACCCGTGGGCCTGAGCACTACTTCTGGCCCTGGAAGTAGATGAAACGTCCTAAACTGCCTAGAAAGTCACTAATGGATAGCTTTTTTAAATAGACTCAGGCTGGAGAGATGGCTCAGCGGTTAAAAACACTGACTGCTCCTCCAGAGGTCATGAATTGAACTCATGAATTAATGAATTCATGAGTTCAATTCCCAGCAACCACATTGTGGCTTTCAGCCATCTGTAACAAGATCTGACGCCCTCTTCTGGTATGTTGGAAGAGAGTGACAGTGTACTGAGTACACTAGGAGCCTTAAATTTTACAAGATTACATCAGGGAGATATCTTACAAAAAACAAAGACGTACCATTCTTCCTTCCTGTGAAAGTCACCCGAAGGGGTCTGTTAATCGCTTGGACAAGACAAAATCCCTCAGGTCCTTTTTGAGATTATGAAATATTTAATACATATGTGTGTGTGTATGTGTGTGTGTGTGTGTGTGTGTGTGTGTACATATATATGATTACAAAAATTTTTTCATTTACATTCTTTTAAAACCCTCAAAACCAAGATGTAAACTGATTTATTCACTCATTGCTGACCCCGTGTGGATGACTAAATCTGTCTCTGTCCCCCACACCCTCTGCTTTACAACCGTGATTTTGACATAAAGCAGCCATATACTACAAAAAGTATTTACTTTTTTTTTTCATGATTTGATGAAGCATAGGAAATTTCCACTGGAATCTTTTGTTACTTACTTGTAAAACATCTGGTAGAGAAAAGAAAAAGGAAAAAAGCCACAGAAACACTGGAAAAGAATCATGTTCAGTCAAGAGAAGTAGGACAAAGTTCAGACACTGGGAGTGAGAACCAGGAGACAGGCATTAAAGACAGATCCTTACTGGATCCAGTCCTTACTGGATGTGCATGGAATGCATCTCAGCCCAGTGTCACACTGAGAGAGCCATGTAGGGCAGCTTTCCCACTTTCTGTACAAGCACAGTTGTCTCTGGCCATTGGAATTCTCCTCATTGGTAGAAATGGGAGAAGGTTACTAGACTGCCAGCCTTCTGGAAGGCAGGGCCAAAATAATCTACAATGTGTTAACAGATGCAAAGGACAAAGAATTTGATTGGCAAGCAAATTGAAGGTGGGAAATAGATAGGATTCTTAATCACAGAGCTTCTCAAAGTCTTGGGTGCAAGGCATGTCCTGGAAATTTGTGACCAAGCTAAAAAGTATTCAACAAACACAGCCCAAGCTCATTTCAACATGAAATCTGTTTCTCAGGATCATCTTGTAAACTCAATATTTTAAGAAGCACTGACTAGGGTTGGAGAGATGGCTCAGTGGTTAAGAGCACTGAGCACTGGCTGTTCTTCCAGAGTTCTCCAGTTCAATTCCCAGAAACCACATGGTGGCTCACAACCATCTGTAATGGGATCCAATGCCCTCTTCTGGTATGTCTATGTCTGAAGACAGTTACAGTATATATATATATATATATATATATATATATATATATATATATATATATATATATATATGAAGAAGAAAAGAAGAAGAGGAAGAAGAAGAAAAAGGAGGAGGAGGAGGAAGAGGAGGAGGAGAAGCACTGACTATACTTGAAATAGTTTTTTTTAATGTGTTTTTGTTTTAAAACAGAATCTTAAGTAGCCCAGCCTAGCTTCATGGAAAACAGAAGGATGACCTTGAGCTTCTGATCCTCTGCCTTTACCTCAAGAGTGCTGGGATTCCAGGCACACACCACCACATGAGCAGTACAATGCTGGGGACTGGATACAGATTTTTGTGTATGCTAGAAAGCTCTCCACCGATTGAGCTAAACCCCCAGCCCATAGACTTTCTTTTGAGACTTGCAGCTCTTTGGGAAGCCCCAAACTGGAGCTTAGGAACCTTCCTGCATGTCATTCCTAAGTCCTGGGATGGCAGATGTATCCCTATCGCACTCAGCCCAGCCCCCTGAAACAATTTCAAAGAAAGAAAGCTGCTTTCTGTCAGACAGACACCATCATGAACACTGTTGTGTTGCAGTCCATTAGGCTAACTGGGGTCACCAAAGTACTGTGCAGGACCAGCTTACGGGACAGTGCATACAGTTATGCATGACCTCATGGTCAGCACCAGCTACTCCATCACATCTAAGGTAAGTGGTACTCAAGAGTGATGTACTCACCTTGCTGGAGTCAGAACAGAGGCTGGATGTTGTGCTGGGTCCTAGGTACCCACCCATTCACTTGCCCCATGGGATGGCCCACAACTGTTGAATAATAAAGAGTTTGCATTGTAGATGTGGTGATACAGAGTTCTTCACCTCACAGAAGCAGAGATAGGAAGGGCCCCAGACAGGGTATATCGTCCCTGGGGACATCTCTAGTGACCTCATCCTCTGACTAGGCTCATCTAACTTCTACTTCCTTCCAAAATAACACTGCAACCCAGGAGCCAAGCTTTCAACACAGGAGCCTAATAGGAGACAATTTATATTCAAATAATACTGTAAATGCAGTGGTTTTTGAAGCTCAAAAAACATGATAATAGAAAAAGAATAAGATTTGGACACAAAGAAGTAGGAATAACAGAAAAAAATAAAAAGAAAAGAAACAAAAGAAACTCTTTCAGGCAAAGAAGCCGAGTAAAGGCAAGTCCAGAAGAAAAGAGAGGCCAGAAATCCACACAGGGTGAGGTAAATAAAATAAAAGGGATCAGAGAGGTAAGGGTAAAAGGCCTTTGGCACCAAGGCCTGTGGGTCCTCTTTTACAGGTGGTGGGAAATTTCTCAGAAGAAGCTGATGAAGGACAGAGTCCAGCTGTGGAAGTCTGCTGTGGCTCTGGGCTGTCGTGTAGAGTGAAGGCAGGCATGTCAGGAAGGCTGTTAGGAGACATCAGGGAGAAGGGATGCCATTTTCGTGGAGCACCAGCGTGGAGCACCAGCGTGGAGCACCAGCAGTGGGGACAGAGAAGTAGAAGTAAATGCGAAAAGAATTAAGTTAACATCTAGAGATTGTGGAAAGCCTTGAATTTAGCTGAGACTCACAGTGTATGATATCCTGTGCTTTGCCCCACGGAAACAGGTAAATAAGAGACTCCTGGTCTCCTCTGTCCTTGTAGAAAGTCAGAAGGAGAAGGCCCTTCTGTACAATGATGGCAGGCTAGGGGTGGGGGATGGGTACAGAGAAGGCATTTCTAAACGGAAGTTGACTTCCCACTCAAGAGTCCTTTGATACAGAAGGCAAGGTACCAGAAATGGTCCTACTTACTCTAACCAAATGACATAATTTTCTTTCATGCTGCATCCAACCAGGGCATCTCTCCCCATCCTAAACAAAAGAACACATGATGCTGACATAGCAGAAAAGTCTTCCAAGTTTTTATGTCTCCATCTGGTTTCCCTTCCTGTTTTCATTAGACTCCTACAGGAGAGAACACCACATGAATACTATATATCTCTCCTGAGCCTAGATTCATCCCAGGAACAGCTACGTTCCCCTGGGTTCCTTCACCTCAAACCTGGAAGTCTAGCACTCAGTCGTTGGTGCCTTCTCCAGTGCAAGCATCACATGTCTCGTTCCTCCACATCCTGAAGTCTGACCTCAGATGAACCATCCTGCTGCCCAGCTCCTTACCTTTCTCAGTGCTAGCAAAGGAGGGCGAGCCCTGTGAAAAAGAAGTCTGTTGTTTTTCACAACACCCGGGCGACTTTGGAAATCCAAGGGCAGGTTCAGGGCTGGGTTTGGAAGCAGGGGCTGGGAGAAGACAAATGTCCTTGCCTGGGAAACCATGTCTTCCACGTAGGAAGTGGACTCTGTGGAAGCAGCTGAGCCCAGAGCAGGGGAACTGAGAGGCCAGAAGCTTGCTGGAGACTCACAGACGTTCTTGAGAGGACTCTGGCTTTTAGCCAGCGTGAAGGTGGAGCTTCAGGCTCTGTCTTCTGGGATCAGAGAGACCCTGGAGCTACAGAGGAATAGTGTCTTCTAAATCATTGAAAATGTATTTAAAACTTCTTTTCACCCCTGTTCAAGCAGAGGCAAGGCAAACCTGGATTGTGTACGACAAGCAGATAAATTATAAGGTGGTGACATTATGGTTTGACTCAAATGAGTTGAGACAGAAACTTCAATCTTGTCACAATGAAGAGTCGTTGGGGCCTACAGCACAGAATAGACTCATGGGCCAGTCTGAGCCTCTGGAGCCCACCAGTAGAACAGAGCTACAGAAAGCCACATGCCTCTCCTGATGAGTGATGGTGGCTGGGGTGACTCGAATGCATCTCAGGGTTTTCTCCCTCAGCAAACTCCAGCTTCACAGACACTTCTCTGTCTACCACCAACCCATCTGTCCCTTCTCCCTGGTCAAGAAACCTAGTCTTTATGGCTTCACAAAAATATGAGTATTTCATACAAAGATGATCACATGCACTATATAGTGAAGATAAGTTGTTGATTCTATTCTCTGTCACCTCTATCATCATCATCACCATCATCACTATTATTTAGAGACAGAATTTCTAAGTGTTGTGCATACAGAGCCTTCATTCATGTGCATACAGATCAGTGAGTTAGGATAGTAGCTGAACAGGGGTGTGTCAGAGACTCAGTTCCCCAACCAGTCTGCTTTTCCTCCTCTCTTAGTCTGATAGGAAAAGCTAGGCTTTGCTTTTACTTCACGAGCAAGTACAGAGAAGTTCTGGGACATACCCAAGGCATCATGGGAGCCAGAACTGAAACTCATCTCAAGAGTGAAAGGGGTGGGGGAGAAAACAGGAAAATGTGGCTTTCTGTTTGCACAGCAGTCACAGATGTCGGGCACACTAGTGTGTACTTCTCAGTCTGGTATTGTTACTACAAGAGATTCAAAACAATTTTACACTATATGGCTAGTTTTGTGACAAATCATTGACCCTGAGTCAGGTATCCTTGACCCAAGGGGCAGAACTTACCTGTGTGGTGACCCTGGGTAAAATCACAAACTGTGGTTCAGTTTCCTCACATGTAAAATAAGATATATGAAGACCTGTGTCTTGTGGTTGTTGGGATCTTTGTGTCAGAAGATGTGTGAAACATATTGGCACAGCAATTGTTTCTGCTTGTTGTTATGAAGACACCTCGTCAGAGCAAGCTACCAGACACCTCACTCAGCAGATGCTTGCAGCTTCTGAATGTCTGTGTTGGACGCTCCTTGGTGTCGTCTCAACTAAAAGTCAGCTAAGTGGAACCAGGTCTTTCCTGGTTCTTCAGAAATAAATTTGATTCATAATTGGGCAATTGTGCCCTCTTGTGGCAAGTCATGATATAGCATGTTATCCCTAAACAAAACACCAGTGCAGAAGTTGATACAGGGAGTGGTTCTAGAGGAGAAGTATAAGGATGAATCTTTCAACAACCTGGAGTTGGTTTAATAATCCACCAGCACCTTCAACAACTGAAACCTCTCCAGATGCTCTCTCTCCTGGGAGCTCAGAGAACATTGAAGGCCTATGGTTGAAGCTATATTTCAAACTTAAAGAAGCAAATGCTTTTGATTATCTTGATGACCTAGGTGACCCAGTGCATAAAACTTTGTACAAGTTGAGGGGGAAATCAGAAAATGATTTTGCTGGCGTATTGCTCTTAGTATTTCTGGAAAAAATTGACGAAGGAAAAGAATGAGCTGTATGATAAAATTGAACATCTCCAGATGCAGGTAAGCAATCTAGGACTTTCTAAGTGTGCCCTTGAGAGAATCTTCTCTCCCGCAGCCATAGAACCTGAGTTGCAGAAAATCAAACTGAAACCCTTATTATAAGGTTGGCTGAATTACAGCAAAAATTCAAGACTCAGCCTCAGAGGATGTCAGCAGTTAAAGTAAGGGCAGTAATTGGCAAGGAATGTGCTCCTGTAACCTGGGATGGGGACGTGTGGGAGCTGTTGAAGCTGAGAATTTTGAATTTTCTGATTCTCAAGGGTTTGCCTCACCTGAGAAAGTAATACCCTTAACCATATCCCTTGAAATTCCTGATCCCCAGGAAGCCTTCGAGAACCTAAGTCCTGAGCGCTGGTGACAAATGGATCTCCATTTCCCCAGGACCATTGCTTAAGTGACAGGATTCTCTGTCACTCTCGTATGCAAGGCTCAGAATGAGCCTTGGGGTCAGGTGAGTCCCAGATGAATTCCTGTCCTTCAGCTTCTGCTAACCAGCTTCCCTAGTGCGACATTAATCTACACTGTCAACTTGACTGAATCAAGGAATGCATTTTGAAAAAAAAAAAACAAAAAACAAAAAACAAAACTCAGTGAGGGTAGAATTGCTGAGCACATGAGCAGTGGTATCTCGTGGATGAGAGTGCTGAGCTGGGTGAAGGGAGAAAGTGGGTACCCCACTCCCAATTCATCTGCCTACAGGAGGGTAAGCAGCCTAGTGATAATAGCACCACTGGAAGAGCCACACCTGGCACCATGCCCTCCTTCCATGCTGGACTGAGCTTTCTAACCATGAGCCAGAATAGGCCCTTCCCACCTCATGTTGTTTCTTGTTTGTCTACATGTTAAGTTAATTATTTAACTTTAGACCAGGAGTTTCTTCCCCACCTTTTATCATTCTGTTCCCAGATAAAAGACACACAACCTTTAAGTTCATAATAAACCTTAGTGGGCACTAGAGTTGAGCAGATATCTATCCTCTGAGCTATTAAAATCTACTTCTGCACCGACAGCCCCAAATTACGACTTGCTATATTCCATCTGCTCTTAACTCCAATTGGCCAGCCCTCATGACCACATTTTCAAAATTCACCTACCCCGTGGAATCTCTCCTCCCTTTTCTCTTTCCTCCTTCAGGTGGTCTCCTCAGAACCCAAGTCTGGCAACTCAAACCCTGCCTACCCCTCTTCTGCCCAGCTATTGGTTGTAGGCATTGTTATTCACCAATCAGGCCACTAGTGACGGTTCCATGTTCATGGTGTTATATAAGTTTGATTTTTTTTTCCTCCAAAAGTTTTACCTTCCTCCAAATTCTATTACACAAGAAAAAGACTTCAAGATATGGAGGTAGAGGTCCAGCCCCAGCCAACCTGTTCTTCTGATAGGATGCAGTGAAGGGAGATTGTCTGGCTAGATTTAGATGTAAGACAGAACCTTTAGTTCCTTATGTATGAGCTTTATAAGCAGAGGAAACGGTCAAAGAAGGCTTTGAAAAGACAGCTTTTGCTTTGGTTAAGGACCAAGGTTCTTGGACTTAGTTTGTATCATCCATAGCCATCCCTAACTCCAGTTCCTGAGAATCTTCTGGCAGATTCATTTCCTGGCCTCCTTGGCAAAGTTCCATCCAGGACAGTGGAAGATCTTATCTCAAAAAAAGGTGGAAGGTACCTGAGGGCGAACAATCAAGATTGCCCTCTGACCTCCACTCATGGACCTGCATATGCATATTCATACCCATGTGTGCACAGAATGCACACGAACACACACACACAGGTACACACACACGTAGAAGAAGTGCTACATGTTTATAGTTCTTACAAAGATTAGATAATAAAAACTCCACATGCGGATGTCGGGAGTCCCAAGAGTCTCTGGAGTCTGCCTTGTCAGTTCTTCTATAAACTAGGAAAATAATTCCATTGAATCTATCTTGTGAGGTTTGTGGCCACAGTGATGGTGTATTTAGTATCAGAAGAAACAGAGTATCCAAGACGCCTGTCCCTGTGTTTTTCCTCTCAACCTGTTCACTACCATCCTTCTGTCCTCTGGAGGGGCTGTGAATCCCACTGTTTCATTCACTTGCGGTTTCTAGTCTTCATAGCCAATCTACACTCTCAAGTGCTCTTGAAATTCAACTCTGAACTTGTCTTAAACCTAAGCCCTGAAAGCCACCAACTTCTTACCAGCTGGTCCTCTTGGATGTGGTGAAATGATTCTTACCATAATTTTACCAGACTTCGATACATAAATGAATAAATAAATAAATAAAAGACTTAGATACAAGACATTTAGAACAAATTCTTTTGCGTATTTTCCCTCCGGTTGTGAGCTCCAATAACCATCCTTCTAGAACCTTTCACTTAGGCTCAAAAGGGAGCTTTGTTCTACTGTTGGCTATATTACCTCCTTCACCACAGCCTATGTTGCACTTGTAGAAAAGAATGTCTTCCTCATCGCCCCTGGCTCCCCGTCACTTACCTCCCTCCATGACTCAAGTCAGGGCAATCTGATCTCATCGCCTGCCCCCATCGTTTGTCACTGCATGTGACTTATGCACCACCTGCCATGGATATCAGTTAGGATCAAGGCTAAACTCTATCACTACCCTGCTGATGAGATGTCCAAAATGTCCAGAAAAGTCTGGACTCTGATGTCCTATGACACATCGAAGTCACATTTCTCTGTTTTTAAAAACTTGTACGTAAGTTCCAGGTTTCAGAATGTGTCTTCCCCATCAGTTCTTGCCAGGAAACACACATCAACTCCCTGTCACGAAATATGGTGGAAACGTCAGGGTGTGGTGAGGCATGCCTTTAAACCCAGCTCTTTGGAGGCAGAGGCAGACAGATCTGTGAGCTGAGGTCAGTCTGGTTCAAAGAGAGAATCCCAGGACAGCCAGGACTATGTAGAAAGACTCTGTCTCAGAAAAACAAACAAACAAAACCAGAAATGAACAAACCAATGGAAATAGCAACAGCAGATTCTGCCTGCAAGTATTTTCTGTTCTTAGATCTCTGCCCTTACTACCTTGCCTGCCCCAGCAGAAGGAGCTTAGGATCTCAAGATGGTTGCTTTGAGAGAGAATCTGGAGCAGCTGAACAGGAATGGTGAAGATAAAGTATGTAGCCTACCAGAGGCCACAATCAGAAACCCTTTTCTGAAAAGTCAAAGTTTATCTCCATGACATGCACATTCCTACCCACTTGTAACAAAAAATGGGGCCACTTTGGTGTGCAAGGGTCTTGAACTCCATCTCAGCTCAACTGATTCTTCTGCTAAAAGGTCCCTGCTGTCTTCAAAGTAGCTGTCAGCACTTCTGCTGGCATTCATTCATTACTTCTGTCTCAGCCTGCAAGACCTGTGTTAGATTTATGAGACAATGTCCACTGCCTTGCTCCTTCCACTGTGGAAGTTCTGGTTCCCCCCCCCAACTTCCTTCCATGAGCTGGGAAACAAGGAACTGTAAAGAAAGCAGACTAAAAGCTCCCACCAGCGGATGCCTCTTTTAGCATTTAAAGATCAAAACCTTCTTCTTCCACAATTGCATCAACTGCTACTTTCTCATTTAAAACAGCGTCTAATGTTCATTTCTTCTCTAAGAACCTGCCTATACGTTACTGGATGGTTTTGGAAACCAGCTCTATCACTTGTTAGCTAGGTGGCTTAGCACATATTTTTCCTCCTCCATCCCTCTGTTTTCTTACCTGGAAGTAGAGAAGGTAAGGATGTCTGCTTTGCTCACTCACTTGAACTGTAAAGTGCCTTGTGACCTGTGAGTGTATCTGAAGAGTGCTGGGCTCATCCTGACCGCACAGTCAGAGTTGTCTCAGCCTTCAAGGCCATGATGTACCTCCCTGGGACTCAATCCTCCAACTACCATGCTGCTGTGGGGTTGACACTTTTAACCTTGCTTTATCTGCTGCCGCCCCCTGTGCTTATAGACTTTCCATACTGTAGTCAACTTTAAAGACAGAGTTCTTCCCTACCAAATTATTGTCCAGTTTAATGATCTAAGGCCAATATTACTCCTGATCCTGTCTTCCATCTTACCACTTAAGTCCTGGGTCTTAAGACAGTGTCCCTTCTGTTTTCCTACCAAGGGCACAAGTCTGTCCCTGTCCGCAGCAATAGAAAAAAATCTATCAAATTGCTGGGATCCCATTTTCTGATTGAGTTTTTATAGTACAGTATGGATCACTTTCCTCTAACTTTCCTGCAAGAGATCTTGTACAGCAAGCAACTGGCCTAGAAAACCTGAACTTGGCTGCATCTCAACACTTTCTCTGACCCAGTTCTAACCCATCAACTCAGAGAGATAGCAGCCAGTCTTCCTGATCCTTTCCCCGTCCGAGAATATTCTAGGCCCATTACTACTTGTGCTAAATAAACCTGGACTTCTTGGCACGTTTCTCCTGCCATGTGGCAGAGTCATTTGTTGGCTCAGTTCAGGAGCATGGCGAGACTCGGTAGCAACGGGATGTCAGTCTCGCCCCAGTATTCCAGATGGTACTTGCCACCCCCAAGTATGCCTACAGAGCTACAAAACCTTTTGCCAAGGAAGGGAGCCTTGGTGTGGCCTACAACAACACGGTGAGGTCAGTTGGTCAGGTGCATACTTCAGATTCCTGGAACCAGTCCAGCCATTGTCTCCACACCGAGCTTCGAGCTTCGGAGAGTGCAATGGCTCATTAATTGGCATCACACAACATCCCTGCCAGAAGAAGCAGGGACAAGCAGAGGCACTGAGAAAGATCAGGGGACAGCTCCAGGACGATCTGTGAGAGGACCTGCCTCTTCCATTATGAGTGTGTGGATATACATGGCCATGCGCTAGCAAGTTGCTATTGCCCAGAGTCCCCAGCCTCACCTCTGAGATCACTGAGACCTCACACCACCACTACCATCATCATCAGTGCTAGGTAAAAACTAAAGGTAGAATATTTGGCAGAACAGCACATATGTCTGCCTCTGACCCAGCGCTGCTTCCAATTCCTCCTCACTGTTATATATTTGGGCTATGAACACAACCTAACTTCTGCAGGGAACAAGGATGGATCAGAAGTTCCTGGGGGAAAATTAGCACAATTGGACACAAAACAAAGCCCATGGAACTAAGTATTCCCCAAGCTACTTCCTCAAGCACATTAAACTGGAATCGAGTCACTGACCGGGTAGTTTGGACTGGCTCATCCAACCCTCCGTTTGGGGAAGTGAAAAAAGGAACCACTGGCATTGGGAAGGACAAAAAGTTGGGAACCTAAGGGATGCACAAAGGCTAGTATAAAGCCTGGACATACATAAATACCTGGCCGTGGTCAACGTTTTTATTAAGAGTCCAGACTGGGAAGGTGCCTGGGTCGGTAAAGTGCTTGCTGCTCAGACTATGAGCAGTTTCTAAGCATGTAGATGTTCGGCTCAGAATTCTGTACTCATGCCAAAGAATGGACCAAAATTCCCCTTGACTCTCAATTCTACTAGGGACCCGTGCTACTCCCATTCCTGTATAAAGTGTTCCAGGAGGGGAAGAGGCCAGTGGGAAGTCTGGCAGGAAGATGTCTCCTTTGACAGCTGAATGACAGCACAGCTCTCTGGGCTGGTTCTCCTGAGTGACCCTCTCCTCTCCCCTCTGGCAAGCTTCTCTCTTTGGAATAAAGGATAGGGCAGGGCTCCTCTCTGAAGTCTGCTCCTGGAGATAAGTCCTCAATGACTCCAACTCAGGAGATACACTTCCTATTTATGAGGAAGCCACAAACCCCCTGCCCCAGCGGGAGGTGTCGGTCTCCCACCCTTGGCAACAGTGGGAAGTAACTACACCCACCCTTACCCAGTCCTGGGGGATTCCAACAGTTGAAAGGTCTGAGCTGGAAAGATAAACATCACCGCTTATCCCTCACTCCCTCATTGTTCCCCCTTGGAAAACAGAAAAGGAACTGGGAAGGGAATGAGGCTGCTCGGAAATCCACCCGTGGGGTTGTTAAGGGAAACAGCCTAAAATGGTTCTGGGGGGCTCCTCCCTTCCTCCTCTCTGACACCCTCATCCACCCATTTAGCAAAAGAAAAAAAAAAAGAGAGAAATCCCAAACTTTGTTTCCTATTTCCAAGAGGAAGCTTCAGTGGCTAGGCCCTGCAGAACCTCTTCTGTATTTCCAGTTTTAAACCGTAAAGTCACAAAGTAAGCACAAGATCTGCCAGGGGAGACCTGGTTTTCTGTTACTTAACAGCCCTGTAGATTGGTTACCTGTTCCAAAAAAGGGAGTCATCCTGCCAGCCTATCTCCCAACACAAGCACGGGAATCCTTAGCCACAAGCGAATGCTTCCTGTATTGAACCTAAGAAACTCAGCTCTTAATGCTCCTTCCAAAGGCAGAGGACGAATTCTTTGTTCCCCTACAAGTCCTCATTTGAATATTTTCTCTGTCAGAGAACCTCTGCTGCTGAATTCCTTTCCATTCTTCCTAGCAAATCTGGAAATCTCAAAGAAGCCATCATCGCCATTCTGACAGATCATTGCAGAATCAATCTCCTCTCTACTGGACGCCTCAGCCCTCTTCACTGCACTCTGGTTTTAATTAATTAGTTAATTTTATTTAATTTTCATTTTATTTTATGTGTCAGGGTGTTTTGCTTGCTTTTATGTGGGTGCCTGGTACCTGTGGAAGCCAGAAGAAAGTGGTACAGTTACCTGGGCCTGGAGTGACAGAAGATTGTGACCCACCTTGAGGGAGCTGGGAACTGAACCCTGGTCCTCTAGAAGAGCAACTAAGTGCTGTTACCTGCTAAGCCATCTTTCCCACTCCCATTGTCTGGTTTGTGGCACCACCTCGAATTCAAGCTCTTTACCCTCCAGCCCAAACTCTCAACAGACCAAGTGATTCATTTATGGCCAGTACCATTTCTTCACTACACCCAGTGCCTGGTACTTAGCCTGGGCCATGGTTGTGTTAGAAGCTACTGTAAGAAGCAGGAAATGGTGGCACATCTCTTAAACCCAGCACTCAGGAGACAGGCAGGGGGCGGGGGGAGAGCAGAGACAGGAGGATCTTTGAGAGTTTGAGGACAGCCCATGTACATTGTGAATTCCAGGACAGCTCTGGGTACATTGTACGACCCTGTCTCAAAATTAAAAAACGAAAGAAGAAAGCAGCCACAGCAGCAGGAGGAGGAGCTGCTCATCCATGCCAAGCATATGTGTTTCTATGCATGGGTTTGTTCAGAAAAAATTTATACCTTGCTGTGTCCCAAAAGAGTTTAAGAAAACACCAAAGGCCCAGTATAGCCAGAAGAAGAGCTAGAGTGGAAGAGCTCAGAGTGTCTCGGGCACCTGGGATGAGTTGTTTACTACAGTTGAGTGCTGGATTTATCTCTGCCTTTCCTGGATGAAAGGGAAACGTGCTGGCGCATACACTTCTCATTGTACAACGGCTTTGGAATCGAACTGAAAAGAGAAAATTTTCCTGGCACTGTCTTCAAGGAGAAATTCATCAAGTGGGCCTTTACATAACAAACATGAGGTAACACAAGAGCAGCATCTCCAGGGAGGCTTTGCCAAAGGGAAGCAGAAGTCTTTAGACGGACAGCTCTTTGTGAGTGTGGTGTGTGGGTGTGTACCTGTTCCTGTGTGAGTGTCACCAAAATGTGGTGGCCAATGGTCAGTAACATCAGATATCATCCTCTAGTGTGTGTGTGTGTGTGTGTGTGTGTGTGATGTGTGTGTGCGTGTATGTGTATGTGGTGTGTGTGTGTGTGTGATGTGTGTGTGTGGTGTGTGTGTGTGTGTGGTGTGTGATGTGTCATGTGTGTGATGTGTGTGTGGTGTGTGTGTGTGTATGTGATGTGTGTGATATATGTGTGGTGTGTATGTGTGTGTGATGTGTGTGTGTGGTGTGTGTGGGTGTGTGATGTATGTATGTGGTGTATGTGTGTGGTGTGTGTGATGTGTGTGTGTGTGTGAGATGTGTGCGCATGTCCATGTGTGTGAATAGGACTGTGCATACCAAGGTACATATGGAGAACAAAGAACAACTTTGGTTGGTCTTCACCTTTCCGCCTTGTCTGAGACAGTCTCTTTTTGGTCAGTTCTACTTCCCAAGTTTCTCCCATCTCTGCTTCCCGTCTCACTATAAAAGCACTGGGCTATTAGACAGGTACTACCTTACGGTGCATTCTGAAGACTGGGGTACAGGTCTTTACAGTTGCTTGGAATGTTTTACCCACTTAGTCACCCCTTCCCTGGCCCCACATGTGCTCCACCTTACTGAGAGAGGATCTCTCATGGAGCCTAGAGCTGACAGCTCGACTGTGTGGCTAGCTTGGGACTCTCTATTTTCCTAGTGCTACAATCACAGGACACTTGCCACCACGCCCAGCTTTACATAGGTGCTGGGGATGCAGACTTAATTCCTCATGCTTATACCACAAGTACTCTGTCCACCATCTCAGCCCCAACTAAAAACAAAAACCATCCACCACTGCCTAAGCACTTACTTAGCATCTGCCATTACCGAGGGCAACCACAGTGGTCAGCAGGGCACTCACCCTGGTGAGCAGGGCACGTCTGTCCCCTCTCACAGTAGAATCAGTACACAGAGGTCCAAGGTAATGCAGAAGTTCAACATAAAGTGGCAGCTAAGAAGCTACCTGCCACACCCAGGGTCAAGTAGGAAGGAAAGGCTCAGGCCACATAATCAGGCTCCAAGCCTATAGAATAGCTGACCACTTGGGGAGGATCCTCAGGAAGGAACACCCCCCTCCAGGAAATTAGACCCTGCTCCAAAAGTCTAATCTAAGGTCAGCCAGACTAGAGAGACTTTTTTTGCAAGGGGCCCAGAGAAATGGCATTTGGCAGCTCAACTGCCTATGACTCTAGCTCCAGGGGAATCTATTTGGACACACACACACACACACACACACACACAGAGAGAGAGAGAGAGAGAGAGAGAGAGAGAGAGAGAGAGAGAGAGAGAGAGATTGTTTTATTTTATATCTTTTGCCAGAATGTTCAACTAAAGCTAGAATCCCCCAACCTTCCTGCTGCCTCTGAAGGGCTCTGCTCCACTTGACCGAATTTCGTCTGCACTTACTCTCTATGCTGTGTTGATAAAGAAATGAGGGAAATGAGGTGTGGGGGGCGGGGCGTAGTGGGGGGAGAACCTCTCAAGGCCATGGGTAATCTGCTGCCAAGGTAAGTTTCAAGGCCAGCCGGCCCTGCTCCCAGCTGCTCTACAGAAACAAGCCACTATAATTTGTCCTAAAGAAAAAGCAAGGACTTAAACTAACCATATTTGGGAGAGGTGTGTTCTTGGGGGATAGATTGCTACCTTTGTCTTGAACTCACTGGGTTCTAAGTTCTCTCTTACTGCTTTTCCTTTCTTCCTCTCCTTCTTTCACTCCCCTCCCCCCTTCCTTTCACTTTCTCTGTCTCTTTGTCTAAGGAGTCGGGGTCTCCAGGAAACTCAGCTCAGTTTCTGCTTTCCTTCTCCAAGCCCCCAGCTCATCTGGTCCTCATGTATCTATAATTACCAGCACATTTGTACGGTGCAGGGTGGAGGGAGATGAGTTAGTTCACTGAGGGGCTGGGAAAGCAATGGCCTTGATCTGGGCAGCGGCCTGGTTCTAATTTTAGCAGCCACAGAGCAATGGACTTCCTGGAGGAATCAGATTGCTGGGCTCTCCCCTGCAGGGCTGACACCAGACATGTGGAAGAGATTCAGATCACAGAATTGCCAAATCAGGTTACACCTCCAGGTCACCAGACCCAGGCTGTGTCTCTGAAAGTAGGGACATGCTGTCTGAGCTTAGCAAGAGCCTTGTAAAACTTGCTTAGTTTATGGACAAAAGAGGGGGAAATGAAACCACCCACCAGGAAAGGCCCGCAGAGTCAGCTCTAGGATCCAGGTCCTCTTCCTTCTGTGTCACGTGCTCCTGATGATGTCATTCTCTAAGTGCTGTGGTGAGGCATCACTGAGGATGTTCTGTAATGGGTCCTGGTTGAGTCCTGATCATACCTAAGTATTTTAAGTAACTTTTCCTAACTCTGTATTTTTTTAATGAGATAAAATTGTCACACACTGAAAGTACAGATCTCAGCTAGGTAACAATGGATTTGACAAACAGGCACACCCCCACCAAAGAAAGGAACGCTTAGATCACCCAGAACTCTGTACTCTGCCTTCTAGTCTCTTCAGACATCCCCACGGGCAACCTCAGTTTACTTTTTTTTCCCCCAGTATTCATTAGCGTTGACAGCTCTTCAAGTAAAATGGCTCACGGGATCTGGATGACAGTCTGAATGCTAACTCTGAGCCCCTTGCAAGTCCTTCTTCAGAGGTTTGCTCACTTCTCTTTTGCTGGGTCACCAGTAGAGTAATGGCTCAGTGATGAGTATCTATTCCCTAAGCCCACAATGTGGGAATTTTCAAACAAGCCTTCAGGATCGAGCCTTTTTGGGTATGGGAATTTTTTTTCCTGAGAAAAGCTATTTATAGTTTGGCTTTGCAAATCAAACTTTCATTCAACCTGTAAGCAACTTAGCGATGTGCTTGGAGATCATTTATAACTATGTATTCATTCAGCTTACATACTGTGTACTTAACTTGTTCAGAATCAGCTAACCTCTAAGAAAAGCTCTGTAAACCCTCTTCCTCTCCTCTGGACCTCCCATGTAATCAATTCCTGTGGGCTTGGGCTCAGCTTACTGCACAGCTTAAATTGTGCCGTGTTCCTTATTCTCCGTTGTGACCCATTCGTGCCCCTGACTCAGAGAAATGAATTTGCGAGTGTAAGATGCGGTGACCATGTCTAACACCACTTGCTGAAAGCATCAAGGGGTTGAAAGTCACCCCACACCCACAACATGTGAGTATAGAGAGATTAGCTCTGATTGTGGTTTTATGTGCTATTCTGAATCAATAAGTTCATAAAAACAGATTTCTCTCTTATGAGACCCCTATAAATGACTGAAAAAGACAGAGCTTCTTCATTTCCTGTTGGTATCATAATCACTGTGCTGTTCGGCTTATGAAGAGGATGAATAGCATATGAAGAAGTTCAGAAAGACTTCTTAGATAAGCCTCTCTTAGAATAGACTTCTTTTAGATAAGAACAGGAGAAGGTAAAACCCTTTTGGATAAATCAAACCCACTCTTGAGTAAATGACACTAAGAGTTAATCTTCTTTCCCCCTCTTGTACGGCATCACCAAATACGGGCAAGTTAGGGACCATCCAGAAGTCTTGTTTCCTGCCACAGGAAAGGCCCATTCTCCTGAGAGAGGGTTCTTTATTCTATTCTTCTGATCCCCCAAAACAGCTGCTGCAAAGCTGTTAGTTACATAATAATGACTCTTCCTCCTACTGTTAACCTGAATGCTTTTTTCCCCACTAAAATGTAAGAATATTTTTTTATGTTCCCTCAGCCTAGTGAAGGTTCTGAACACCTGGTCCACAGCGTAGTACCTCAGTGAGAATGCTATTTGTGCACACTTAGATCTGTTGTCTTGGTGGGTAGCTATTTTCTATAACCATCTTGCAAACTTCAATATCTATCTTCGGTCTGTGATGATTGCCACATATAGCTTCCATGCAAGTTATAACTCTGCTCCTTTCTTGAGCCTTGTAACTGTGTTCGGTCTCTGCAATGGGCCTCATGCCATGACCTCACGGAAGCAGTCAAGAGTCCATAAAGGACTCATTACTTCAAAATCTCTAGCAGTTGCCTCAGGAAAGACTATTACATAAAATAGGAAGATACATTGGCTTCAGCTGGGAGTGAACAGAGACTGAGTCTCCCAGAGACGACCTCCCCACCTTCCCACAACCAGGGTGTCTTACTGAGCCTGACCACTTCACTATATTTTCCTCTCAAGGCTCCATGAGCAAGGTCTTCCCTTAACATAACTTAATCCCAAAGTGAGGGAAGAAGATACTAGAAGTTCCTGTCTTCATTATCTTTCTAGTTTTTGTGACAGGATATCTGATGAAAGAACCATAGAGAAGAATGAGTTTGTTTTAGCTCACAGTTTGAGGGCACATAGTCCAGTACGTTGGGGAAGCCACATAACAAGGGCACAAGTGGCTACTTACAACTGTGACCACAACCAGGAAACAAAAGAAGAGATGAATATTACTGCTCAGCTGAGTTTCTTCCTTTCATTCAACCTGGGACCTCTAAACTCTGTCCAGTTGACAGAAGATTAACCGTCATAATCATTTACATAATTTTTCCGGTCTCTGTTCACTGTATATTGTCTCCAACCTCCCCTTAACATCTCATCTCTCTAGGTGTTTATCTTCAGAGTAGTCATGATGCTTTCTCCCCAAGTCTCTTTCAAGCATGTTGAAATTTATCTGTATCTAATGCTCACTCTGGGTGTCTAGTGTGGGACAGTTAACCATGCCTGGAAGCTTGCTAAGGTAGAGCTGGTCTAAGATCGGGAGACTCAGTGGGTATACACCTAAGATTTAGGCAACTCCGTGTTCCCTACCAAATTCCTGGCCTGGAACACATGCCACAGTTCCTACATAAGGAAACGTGACCTGGGGTCCTGTAGTCTCAGAACAGAGTTCTCCATGCTAATGAGGTACCTAGAGGTCCTGAGGATTTAGCCAATAAGCTTCCCTTTCCAGACTTTCCTTCCTGCAAAAGGTATTTAATCTCGGATCCACCCTGAGAAGTTGGTACAAGGTATGCATCCATTTTCCATGCTGAACAGTCAATAAATAGCTTAGACAGCCAAGGGCTGTCTCTTTTATCAAAATCCACTATGGAGCAACATGGAAAAGGTATTTGACTACTGAGCCACAGCCTAAGTCTCCCATAGAAGGCCTTTGTGCTTCCAGCCACCACCACAGCCAAGCTAAGGACAATCACCACGGAGTTAAGTCAGAGCTCCCCTTTTCCCCATCCCTGGGCTAGATGCTGTCCCCAGCCTGTGCTCCCCCCCCCCATTCTGTTCTTGGCTCTTCCATGACTTCCACCACCACCTAGATGTCCAAGAATATGAGAAGCACCTCAGCCCCACCTCGTTGCAGGTTCAAGACCCCCGACACTTCATTCTTGACTTCTTTGTGCAGATCTCCAGCAGCAACTGGGGGCCTGAAAGCCAGTAAATACCAGCTTCAGCTTTCTCACATCTCAGACTGTGCTTTCCTACCCCTGGAGCAGCATCTCTGTGCTTTCCTGTAGCCCAGCACCCGCCCAGCAGCAACATGGAATAAGCACAATCAAATATCTCAAGTTTCATCTCCTGAGCAGCCTCACCTTGAGGAGGGCTGTATACAGACCAAGTCTAGTTCATTGGTCACCATTATTATGAACCAAGAAATCCTTCATTCCCTAAAGAAGGCACTTTATCTTCTTTGTGTCATATTAAGTAACCATAATCCTATCAGCAAAACACAGTCTTTCATCAGATGCAAGTTCCTCCAGCCCTCATCTTTCCCCACTGACTTTAACATTTTCCCTTAGACTCTTGCATGCCTGCTCATGGGTCCCTCAGCTGCTTCAACTCAGGGAAAGAGATGGCTCCTTTCCCTTTTAGTCAATGCCTCTATTGCAACTCTGGCCCTACCAGAGGGAAAGGGGGAAAAGTAAGGGATGTTTATTCATGAGCAGATTTGCTGATTTATTTGTCTACTCTGCATTCAAAGGCCAAGTACAAAATTACCCCTGAAGTAGAAAACACTGACTCTTGGACCACATGAGGTTAGAACTCAAACTCCCTACTCTACCCCAAAGTTACATCTCCAACAAAACCTAAAACCTTGCCAAGCTGGCATCAGCATGCTATGACCCAGCACTGCAATAGAACATAGCTACTATACAGTTACTGTAGGTTCTAAGTGATGGAGAGTCAGAGCCAGCAGTCATAACAAATTTTCTGGTCCAACTCATAATTAAAAGAGTCACCCCAGAAAAGTGACTTACTGGGTCAACAGCAGGCAAACCACAGCAAATGTTCCAGGTTGGTGTGACTCCAACTGAGAGGCTATCACTTTAACACGCTGGGGATGAGTCCAGATTTGCTTAAATAACCTGGAAGAAATGGATGGAATCTTCTAGAAGCTTACAGAAACAAAATATAGCTATCTGGTATCCCTGTGTTGTGGGGGTAGGGTGTAGTGAGGCAGCTGAGACATACACACACATACACACATATATGCACATACATATACACCTTCATGCACACATATATGCACATACATGTATACACACATATATGCACACTCACATGCAAGTGCACACACACACACACACACACACACGTTCTATGTTTCCTGATCTGGTCAGATGTGAGGCATCCCATCCACTCACTCCTGTTGTCATGAACTCTGCCATGCCTGTCCTGCCATGATGAATTTACTTTCATAAAACGTGATCTAAAATGTATCCTTCTTAAGAGGTTAGTTCAGAAGAGGAAGGGGATGAGTGAAAACAGAATAACAGAAGGTAGCAGGCACGATCAAAATACACCCTATACATGTATGGAAATGTCATAATAAAGCCCATTATTATATCAAATATACCATAATGCCACTTAACAAAAAGCAAATGTATATAAAATAAACACACACACACACACATATATGTATACATATACACACTCATGTGTGTGTACCCTTCTTCTCTTGCTGCTTGTGTCAGATAATTGGTTAAAAAAAACTATGAGAAAATGTAACTAATATCACACAGAACCATGGGGTTTTAAACTGAGGCAAGTGTTTTGTGAGAATAATTCATGTTCTTAAATCAGTGCTGCTTTGATTATAAATGTGAACCAGTTGTTTTTCTGACTTGTGAAAATATCTTGAAGTTTGTTTTATGGATAGATGTAGAGAACAATGTAAGCCAAGCATCTTTCAAGACTTGTTTATCCCCTAGTGCTCACACGCTCCTTGGGCTGGACACTGTGGTACATGGCCATGAGGTCCAAGCCCCTATCCCATGCCATAATGATGTCACACAATGATGAGTGATAGGAGAGCTCCTGAAGGCCAGGCACATCTGGGAATGCGGATCAAGAATTTAACTCTTCATGGGGATCGACTGTGAGTCATGTAAATGCCTCAACTAACCCAGACTACACGGCTCTCCAGGTCAAGTCCAAGTTTCAGATGTATTGTGGCCAATTCCAACTGACATGGAGAAAATAACAGCAGGGAGTTCAGAGTGCAAAGAGATACTAAAGTGTAATCAAAACCTCTTCTCGTGTGGGGGTGGGAGGAGGCTGGGAAGATGTTGCTCAGTTACTGAAGTGTTTGCTGTGAAACCATGAGGACCATGTTTAGATCCCCAGAGCCCACGCAAAAGCTGGGCAGCACGCATCTGTAACCCTGCCACCAAGAACATGGGTTGAGGAAGACAAAGATAAGAGGATGCTTCCAGCTTGCTGGCCAGCCAGTCTAGACAAACTGATGAACTTAGGCTCAGGGGGAGACTGTGTTTCATAGACTAAAGGATAGAGCTCAGGACACAGCTCAGTTGCTGGAGCTCATGTTGTTCAATCTCTAGTAGCCTATGAGCCATGGGGAGTAGGACAAGCCTATACTCCCAGAAGTTGAGAGCTGAGGAGAAGAGAATCAGAAGTTCAAGGTCATCATCTTCCACCTCGTAGTGAATTTTAGGCTAGCATGTGTTATATAAGACTCTACCTCAAAAGACAAAAATAAAAACAAAAAACCCAAAACAAAAAAGTCAAGAGATTGTTGAAGACCCATCTCTGAACATCAGCATGTAGCCTCTTCATGTACGCACACACATATGTACACACACATACACAAACATACACACATACACACATACATATATACATATGCACATACACACACATACACACATATACATACACATACATGTACACACATACATAAACAAACACACAAACTACATGCACATATTCACCAAAACATACATATGAAAATACATACATTCTTATTTGATCAAATTGCATAAAAACATAATATCATGTGAACACATTGTTTAGGCCTTTTCCAGGCTTCAGATGGGTGCATAGGGTGTTGCTGCCTACAGCTCAGGCTTTATGGCCTTCCTATGTGCATTTCCAGAATCAACTTACATATCAGAGTGATACAGTGAGGGTCTTTAATTACCATAATTAGAATGGGGAGTTACATGGGTCTTTTTAAAATTATTATTCCTGTAACAATTGAGAAATTACACTGAGGAAAAACAGGTTTTTGCATTCCAAATAATTACCTTCCTCTTCCTAGAGATGACTAAGAGGAAGCTGAGCCCCAACCATTACTTTGTCCTCCCCTCCAATGCATATTAACTATGAGGAAATGGGTGGGAAAGAATCTGAAGGGTCAATCTCAGCTCTCAGTAGTATTTAAGTCATTCTTGGAGGTCTGCCACCCCAATCCTTAATAATATGTATTCTAAGAAAATCATTATAGGTGACTGGAAAGGTTAAGAAAAAAATACGCTACTAATTCTCAAATGGTTACTTATGCCAAGTGAGTGGTGATGCAACTCCTAGCAGATTAGTTAGGAAAAGAGGTCTGGGAGAAAGTTACAGGGGGACAGTCGGGTGACAAAGGGCAGTTTGAGTCTCTACAGTCTGGAAGATCAAGCACATTTGCATTTTGTCAGAATAAAAGTAGCCATGATAAAGTGTTCTTACTGATGTACAACTCAAAGGAGGGAGGGCACCAGTGAGAGAACCTCAAGCAATAAGGCTCCAGAGTGGAGAATCCTGGAAAAAGTGATGAGAGAAAGAAGAGGATCTCTTAGGCTGGGATGGGTTGTACATGAACTTTCCCTGGGGAGATGAAGGAACATCTATTCACTACCCAGCTAGGCACCAATAAGAGACCAAATAAATAATTCCACCCAAATCTGGGTTGAAGGAACAGTGAGTTTAATTGGAATACTTAAAGGATGATGGAGATGGGTTTACAGGAACGCAACTTGCCAAAGGCTACACCACTGAAGAAAACATCTCTCTCATTATTCCCGAACTATTAACTGCCTATAAACCCTTAAAGAAGGGTGAGCATGCATGGCCCTTCATTCCAACATGTGCAAACTACCTATACATCCTCATAAATCTCTCTTCTCTCCGTGATGGAACATTAACGGGCCCAGTCTTGGACAGGCATGTATTGTGGGGTGATCACAGCTGCTCAGAGTGCAAAAGGATGATGGCCAAGTCATGCCAAGAAGACAGGTTCCACAATAGTGGGTCTTCTATCCCAGAACTGTGAGGTCAGAGGCCCCTTCTAAAAGACTTTCCACATGGTACCCAAATGGTCCCAGAGAAGAGCTATTGTCATAGAATCAAAAGCAGCCGCCATCACAAGCAGAGGGCTTAAGTAGAAATCACCCTCAAAACAGAAAAGGAGAGAGTGACCCAGATAGAGGGGAGGAATTGGTGGGAAGGAAAGCCCAGTCTTATGTCTAGCAAGTTCCTCCCTCAGAAGCCAAGATGAGTTTAGGAAGAGCAAAGCATCAAGTTCACTATGACAATGAAGTGTATGATTCAGAATTCAGACCAAGGGGAAAGAATTCGAGACTTGTCATAGAACAAAAGCGAAAGAGGGAGATTATCAAAACTGTCTGCACAGTAAGTTCAGTTCAGACTGTTTGATAAATAATTCATAAATTCAGAGCCTGGGATCAGATAAGTGCAGAGTGGCAGACTGTCCTTCACGCAGGCACTGTGTTCCTGCCCACATCTCACAAGTGTGCATGCTCGGAGCTGCCACGGGGATCTTAGGTCTAATGAATTCCCCAGTCAGTGGGAGAAATTCTCTCCAAACCTCTGGTTTATTCATCAGAACTATCATCTTGAAAAGTAATGCTTAAGAAAAATCGGATATTTTTCACTTGTATCATGCATATACCCTCTGAGCATAAAGGCAAGTTCAAATTTGCAGTGGTTTTTCTACTTTGGGGATTCTTTTACCCACCTAATTGGTCAAAGACACCTGTCCCACTGGAAGAGCTAGGTGAAACTAAACTTTCATCTTTCCTGGTCACACCTTCCTGTTCCCAAAGGAGTGTGGCTCCTTTTCTCAGGGAGTACGAAAAGCATCACACTAACTCCTGTCTTCCAAATCCATGAGGTTTTATGCAGAGCTCAGTTCTAGAAATCATCATGGGAGTTGGCGTTCTCAAAAAAACAATGGAGAGTACAGTGATGGTTTGAGTAAGAATGGTCTCCATAGGCTCAGGTGCATGAATGCTCAGTGCCTACTGAGTAAAACAGTTTGGGAAGGATTGGGGGTGTGGCCTCACTGGATAGCTGTGGCCTTGTTGAAGAAGGTGTGTTACTAGGGGTGAGCTTTGAGGTTTCAAAAGCCCATTCTAGACCCAATCTAGTTTTCTCTCTGCCTGCTGCCTGTGGATGAGGATGTAAAGACCTCAGCCTCTTCTCCGACACCATGCCTGCCTGTCACCTTTCTCCCCACCACAACGAGCATGGACTAATACTCTAAAACTGTAAGCAAGCCCTCAATTAAATGTTTTCTTTTGTAAGTTTCCTTGCTCATGGTATCTCTTCACAGCAATGGAACAGTGACTAAGTCAGCTGGTGACAACATCTTTTCATCTGTTTCTCTAACCTCTGTCAATGTTTCTGCCATACAGCAGAAACCACAAAATCTAATCCCTAGCTTGGCTCAGTCTCCTGCTGTCAATGCAGCCTACTCTGCTGCCTGTTCTCCTGTCTGTACCTGAACCTGACCCATGTCTTTCTCCTGACCCGTCTCCATCTTCAGGCTTGGATTGGCCTTTTACCTCAAAGCTGTAATCTGCAGCTTCACTCTCAAACCTAGCTCCAGAAACTTCCTCCCTGAGATGACCTGGTTTGTTGTCTTATCAACACAGACTTTTTCTCCACCAGTTTCTGAAACCTCTTGAAAAAGGCTGGATCCTCTTTAACTTACACTCATTCAATAGCCATAAATATGTACACAAGTAAACATATATAGTTAACTATGTGCTGTGTGCTATGAGAATTGATATTAATAATTAAAATTGAAATCAATTACTTATATTCACCTTAGATAGGCTACCAAGTTAGGTAGATTTTAGATAGGCTACCAAGTTAGGTAGATTTTAGGACAAAATGTTTTCATTGAAATCACTAACGCTTATGAATTTTTTGTTATTCAGTAAGTTCTGAATGTGGAATGATGCAAATATGTTCATTTATTTTTTTTTTCTGACGAGGCATGTTCAAGACACGTACGCTGGACTCATGCTCATTATGTAATTGAGGATGGCTCTGAACTCCTGATCTTCCTGCTTCTACCGAGTGCTGAGGTTATAGGCATATGCTACTGTTCCCAGTTTATGTGGTACTGGGAATTGAACTCAAGGCCTCCTGTGTGCTAGGCACCCATCCTTCCAGCTAAGCACATGCTCAGCTCATGGATCCTGCTTTTGATAGGGCAAGTTAAACACACAGCCTTAGCATTTCTTGTCACAAGATAACTGGAAGGTCCTCTGAAACGCTGAAGAGGCCACCAGACTCCCCACAGTGTGGGGTAGACCACTCCCCACTATTTCCTCTAGAGATTACTGGCACTCTTTTTCTAATCACTTGAGGGAACATCTGCTAATATCCAAATCTACCCTGGGTCTAGGGGAATGGGGAGGGAGCCTGAAGCTTTTCCTAGTCAAGAGATCCCCTTCCTGATCTCCACTGCAGTCGGATAGGACAGAGAAGTGAGTCCTCACCGTTTGCCTACACCAGAAAGCAACCCTCAACAAAGGCCTGACGAGCAACAGTGCAAGAGGATAACTGTTCCCTGGTTCTTGGTGGACAGGCTGGTCTGTGCTGTGTAGAGAACTTCGTGTTGGATGCATTGCAGTCAGTCTTTGGGACAGCTAGCTCAGTGAAGCACTTTTCATAGTCTCTCATCCCCTCCCCGCCTCACTGACCCCTCCCCGACTCACTACCCCCGCCTCGCTACTTCTCTCCCTCCACATACACAGACACCTCCTCAGGTATCTGTTAATACCTTGGCACTAGTGTCTATCTCTCAGGCTCTATTTCTAGTGAACCCCAAGAGAAGAGAAGGCAGTCCATAAGACAGCAAGCCTCACATTTGCAGAAGCAGGTAGTAAGCTGACACCTGGGAACTCTTCTGCGTCCTTGTCAGTGTCACTGGCCTTCATGCTGTTGTTCCCAGCATCACTGTTCTTTTATTTTTTTTGTACCCAAAGGCATGTGTCTTTCCTCTTGCAAATGACCTTAAGCATCCTTTCTTGTTGACAGGCTCTGCCTTCTCTACTCACCCCCCCCACCCGCCATAACCTCTAAAAGAAGCCAAGACAAGTCTATGACATTTTCTTTTGTGAAAAACTTGATATGTGGCTAAATGAATGGAAAACAAGAGTCACCCTGCACGTCCTTTGTTGTTCTTCTTCACTTGGGAGGTGTCTCCATGCTCTTCCCTGTCAATATAAAACTCAATCCCAAGAGGGAAGCCAGACATGCTGGTGCTGGAAGGAAGAGAATTTGGCAGACCAGCGTTTGAAATTCTTTCGGTTAAGGTCCTTTGCTGCCTTCTGTCCTGGCCTCTTGGTTTTTCTATCCACTTCAGTTCTCTGTACCTCTAGGGCAACCCAGGGTGATGTGGGAGAACCACTGAAATCCTAGTGTTGGCTGGAAGATCAGAAGGTCTGAACATTGGCCAGTGCCTGGCTGTACCTCACAGGGCCAGCCCTGATCGACAACCTGGCTGTTCAAGGATGTTCACCACAAGGTGCTAGCTGGTAGCCATTTAACCACTCACCACTGCTGAGGCCAAACCTTCACACTCTGCCTTACTTTCTGCTTGTTTAAAAAAACAAAAAAACAAAACAAAAAACAAACAAACAAACAAACAAAAAAAAAAAAACCAAGTGTTCTCCAGAATTCTAATCTGAGAAATCCTGCCATTGACAGTGTCTCTCCAGCTTTCCAATTCTGGCCCTCAGAGTCCTCTCCTGCTTCCCTCCCTGGGCCTTCCTTACTTTTCTTGTAGACTAAATTCAAACCAAAGTGCCCTATCTCTTTGTCTTTTCACTCTGCTCATTGGGCTCTGACATCAGACCCTGAAGCTTCTCAGACTAGACTTCCTTCCACATATCCTTGAGCTCAGCGCCCAGCCCACTGTCTCCCTGGAAGATGACTGCTTGTGGAAGCCCTGGCTGTCATCGCAGCTCCTGCACTCTCAGCGATCCCTGCTGGAATTAAAGCAGAAGGCTGTGCTCATCCAAGTCCCAGCATTTGATCCATACAAGTCCTGGGTCACACCTTCAAGAGTAAATCCTTGTAAGCCCCTAGTAGCTTCCATCTCTTCACCTCCTATTTGCCACTCTCAGGAATATACTTTTGACGGTCTGCTGGGTCTCCTGGGAGGGCAGGTCCTGAGATCTACGTGAGACATTCGCTAGGCATGAGATTCTTCCTACTGTACACTCTCAGTTACTAAAGAGACAGAGACTCTAGGGAGAAAGGCTGTAATGGCTCTACTCCACACCCACAGTCTCTCCTGACATAAAACCCTGGCAAAGCCATAGCTGTTTGACCTCACTGATGCCTTATGCCCTCCTAAGCCAGGCAACTTTCTAAATGAGGGTAGAAGAACCCACTTTGCGGTGTTTTGCTTGATTCGTTTTAATTAGAAAAGTACAGACTGTAACAAATCAAACAGTACAAACATATTACAAGTATCGTGCATCATCTGCCTCTCCATCAGCTGCAATCCTCTCGCTTCATAACTTCTCACAAAAGATGGGAAAGGATCCAGTAGACGACTGGGTGGGAGAGGTTCCTGCTGCAAGGTCTGATGACCTGAGTTTGTTCCCTGAGACCCACATGGTAGAAGGAAACAACTCCCACAACTTGTTCTGTGACTGCTATGCAGTAAGGACACACACACACACACATTTTAATCACAGAAAGATTTTGTGCTGGCCCAGACTCTGTCTGTATTAGGTAGAGAGGCCTCTACTTCCTCCTTCTCTCGTCTCCCATGTGTGTAGAAGGGTCATGCTCCATGTCAGAGGGCAAAAACTTACAGAGCTTAAGGACTCTATATAATACTGCTGAGCAATCTATAGACAGCATGCAGCAAGCAGACGGGCTTTTCATAGGAAGTAAGGAAAAGCGTGTGTCTCTCTGAGTAGCCACTGCACAGTATACTTCCAGCGGAGAGCTGAGAACTCAGACATTAGCTGAAACCCTAGTACTGATGATGAGAGACTTTGGCCCACCCTGGGTTATGTCTTAATAACTGAGAACAGTAACAGGGTGCCTTGACCTGAGTCTGAACAAAAAGAGTAAGAAGAAAAGGATCCAACTGAGAATTCCTATCCATGAAGGCTCAAATTGCCTCCCTCTCCAACTTGCGGTTCTGAGGTCAAAAGTGCACCATGTCAAGAAACGGATAAGAACAAAGTCAATTCTCTCTAGATGAATGGACTTTAAAATCAGGTTCAATTTTTCCCCCACTGGCAAGAAATAAGAAATAACATTTAGACTCGCAACTATAGATACTGAAATTATTAGATAAATAATATCAAATAGGTATGTCTAAGAAAGAAAAACTGGTCCCAAAAATATGATAAATAAGAGATTATAAACTGGCTAAGTAAGTGTGAAGAAAGAAAATGAAATCAAAGTTAAAAAAAGTAAAGTACATTAAAAATTTTAATTCCCTGGGTGGTGGTAGCACTCCTTTTAATCCCATCCCTTGGGAAGCAGAAGCAGGTGGATATGTCTGTGAGTTTAAGGCTAGCCCGGTCTAGAAAGTAAGTTCCAGGACAGATAGGGCTACACAGAAAAACCATCTTGAAAAAGTTTATTTTTATTTATTTATTTATTTATTTATTAACAGACTGGATGATAGAATAAATATAGCTAAAGAAAAAAGTAAACTGAGAATAAGAAGCAAAAATATACAGAAACAGAGAGAAACTGACTATATGAAACTGGGAAAGATGCTTGAGAAGCCACCGGGAAATACACTAGAAGCTCTAAGTGCAGTTAGAGCCCCAGAAACAGAGAAGAGAGAGTGTGAGACAGGAAACATCCCTGACATAACACCGAAGAACTTCTCAGGAAAGACAAGAATCCTAAGATCCAGGCAGACTTCAGAAATTTCCATCTAAAGAAGAATTTACAGCTATAGATCCAAGCTGGTGAGCCTGATATCATTTAGTGCCAAAATGGTAGAAGGCAAAGAAGCTAGACTTTAAATGTTCCCACAAACCCTAGCCCAGAGCCTTCCTACGCCTCTCATGTAGAGCAGTAATATCATGAACAATGATGTCCAGAGTGAGCGTACATGTGGCACCTTCATGATGGATGCTCTTCTCCCATCTGCAAACCAGAAGCAGAAGGCTCCAACCTGTGACGCCTACCTACAGAGTTAGAGCTCTCGAAGTTTCAGTGTCTAAAACAAAACAAAACACCCCAAGCAAACCAAAAACAATGGTGTAGAATAAGGCAGAGAAGGCTAATTATTAGACAGTGACTTATTTAGTGATTCACTTAAAGCACTGCCTGTTCCATCTGGTTTGCCAAGCATGACTTCACTTGCTACCTGGAACAGAATGACCTGGAGGAATAACTGAAACAATGGGTCGTTGCCCTTAACAACCTGACCCATCTGGCTTACTTCCTCACCCCACCTTGTGGTTTTAAAGCATGAAGTGAAAATACAAACTGGACGTGATACCAAGCCCTTATGGGAACTGTTGTCCTGGTGTTGGTCCACCAGTGACTGAAGTCTCCTCTCTTCCACTGTCACTGGTGTCTGAGCACTTATTTCAGAAAGATTCCCACAACAACAACAACAACGAAAATCCTGCAGGCACTTCTGGAGCTCTGCTCTCAGCCCTGCACTGAGAGCCACACAGAAGTACAGTCCCAGACTCTGGCCCAGTTCCTTCCCCAGGGAAGAACGTGGTCAGGGCACGAATGCAGCACTCCTTCCTTCCACATGAATATCCTGTCTCCTCACTTTTTCACCCAGGTCGCCTCAGTCTTTCCGGGAATTTCTAGTTCCTGGAAACAAGGACTCAGAAGCTAATATGTTGCTTAGACTGCATTGACAGAAAGAGCAGAACCAGGGAGCAGATTTGGACTTCACCGTTCTCACACAACACTACCACACCCACCACCCCTGTGTGGCTTCTGGCTGGTTACTCAACTTCTCAGAGTTTCCCCATCTCTAAATCAGGACCTTCACTGAATCAGACCAAATTAATCTAGGATGGTGGAGGGAGAATGAAGAGATGGAGGGAAAGAAGGAGATCAAATGCATCTTAAATAAAGGTAAACAGAAGGGAGCTGGATAGGGCAAAGGTTAACCAGGAACAGTTCGATCAGAGCATCACATACCACAACCGGAATCCCTGCTCCACTCCCAAGTCTCCATCCACTCCACTCCCCCTTTACTGTCCCCTTCTTCCAAGCATGACACCTCCTTGGCAGCTCTAGGCTCTGTTTTAGAGACTTGGAAGTGCACACCAGAAACCTAACAGAGGACACAGACTATTACTCTACTGTCTCTAAAATCATGCTCAGTGGCCCAGCCTAGGTCACATGCTTAGCCCTAGCTCAACCCTTGAATGCCTGAGAATGAGTCCCCACACCCTTCTGTATCTGAGTGTTGGAATTCTGTATTTGGAGAATTCTCCCAGAGAAAGTTGTCTGTTAAAGCCATTGTATCTAATAAATGAACCTAAAACTTGGTGGCTTGAAATAACAGCCATAATTATCAGATCTTTGTTCTGACAATCTGGGCATGGCTTCACTAGAGGTCTGACTCCAGGGGCTTCTTTGGAGATGGCAATCTTGCACGAGACAAGGCTGAAGTCACCTGTAAACTGCTGAGCTGAGGGTTCAGCTTCCAAGCATGGTGATGGGTCAGCCTCTGTTATGGTCTGTATATTCTTGGCCCAGGGATTGGCACTATTAAAAGGTGTGGCCCTGTTGGAGTAGGTGTGGCCTTGTTGGAGTAGGTGTCACTGTGGGCATGGGCTTAAAGCCCTCATCCTAGCTGCCTAGAAGCCAGTATTCTGCTAGCAGCCTTCAGATGAAGATGTAGAACTCTCAGCTCCTCCTGCACCATGCCTGCCTGGATGCTGCCATGCTCCCACCTTGATGATTATGGACTGAACCTCTAAACCTGTAAGCCAGCCCCAATTAAATGTTGTTCTTATAAGAGTTGCCTTGGTCATGGTGTCTGTTCACAGCAGGAAAACCCTAGCTAAGGCAGCCTCCATCCCTGGGGGGGGGGACATCCAATTCCTCCTTAGCTGCAGCCTTCATGCATGCAGGGACCTCCTCAGACCTACTCTCCACCTGTTAGCTTGTGAGTCTCAGAGTGAATACTAAGTGGGAAAGTAAGAAAATAGACACCAAGTCACAAGGCCTAAGAAGAAACCAAAATTCAAAGGTGACATACTGTTACTTCTGTGAGCTGTCAAAACCAGTACACACGAAGAAGAGGGTAAGAGTGTCCTTGCTGGTGAGGAACACTGGGAACCACGATGGAGACCATACCTTTAGACGAGGACCACATAGACTGAGGCAACCACTTTTTGTTTCCCTTTGTCCAGATTTGTCAGGTTAAAAAAAAAAAAGAAAAATGAAAGCCTCAGTCTAGGGAACTCCTGTCAGTCTGAAGAAAACTGGCATGGTGAATTGAGCAGGAATCTGATGGTACCAAGAGTCAGAAGGTGGATTTTCACTAAGAAAAGGGGGTCAGTCTGAATCCTGTGCCTCAGCAAGTGTCTGAAGCTCACAGTTCAAGGAAGACCCCAAGGCTTCTGCTCCCTAGTCCAGAATCCAGCCCCCAGCCTTCTACATGAGCACCAACAGCTTATTAAAGAACATGGAATTCCAGTGAACTGCCACTCAGAAACCCAGAAAGTGGATCATGGTCCAGTCCATGGATGGTTCAAAGCCTAGCAAGGGACAGGTCAAAGACGACCACGATACAACAGATCTAAGACAATGCTCAGAGAAGAAAGACCTGGATCAAACCCCAATGCTCCTACTCAAATTTCTGAAAAATGTCAGGTTGCTCATTTACCTTCTCTGGGCTCAGCAACCACATTTGTGAGATGCGTGTACATAAAGTGTTTCCTATTCCAGTCTCGATTGGTCTCTTGCCCCTGTGGTAGTCTGGTGAGATGGCTTAGGATCCCAGACCGCAAGCCCAAAACAAACAAACTACAACAAGACTTCTTCCAGGCAGTTCCCCATCTCTGTTCTCTCTGTTGAAGATGCCAACATTTTATTGAATATCTGTTATGTGGTCCTTAAAACAGTCCACAAAATAAAGGAATCTGACAGACATTCACAAACCTCTGGACCCATTCTCTTCTTCCCTCTAAGAAGCACAGCTTTGCTCAATATTTGCTGAGGAGACTCTGGGACTTCAGTCCATTCACACACACACACAGACACACAGACACAGACACACACAGACACACACACACACACTGCCCCATGTTTATGCTCAAAAGGCTTTGCCCCTCTCAACTTCATCTCTTCTAGGTATTTTCTCAGCAAATGTCAGTTCCTTCTTAAGACGCACACTCTCCTGATCAAAGGAGGAAGCAGACACAAACAGCCTTTGTCTTCCCTAGAAATGGCTGTTTCCTAGTCTGTGCAGCCCAAGTGAACACAGTGAGGGTTTAAGAGGAGACTGAGCTTCACAAGTCCAGAAAGGAACGAGTGTAGCTGATGAGTCTCTCAGGCACTTCCCACAAAGATGCATACACTAATTCTCCCATCACTTGATGCTCTCTTGTCACAGTGTTAACATGCTGAAGAATGGGGATCAACCATAGAAAACTGAACGTTGGCCTCGTTTCTCTGTGAAACTAGAGGCTACAATAGTGTGAGGTCTGGGGAAGTAGGACTCTTGGTCCCAGGCTGATGAACTAGTGAATTTGTTTCCAAACAAAAGAAACCAAGTCTTTATAATGATCCAGGGATCAAATTGAACGCTTGACCTAAATCCCGTGACACTGGCTGATGTCCCCAAGTACCAATCAGGTCAGGATTTCCCTTCCTCAAAGGAACCCTGGGTTCTCTCTCTCTCTCTCTCTCTCTCTCTCTCTCTCTCTCTCTCTCTCTCTCTTTCTCTCTCTCTCTCTCTCTTTCTCTCTCTCTTCTTTCATTTTTTGAGACACGGTATCTCTGTATAGCCCTGGCTGTCCTGGAACTCACTGTGTAGACCTTGCTGGCCTCAAACTCAGAAATCCACCTGCCTCTGCCTCCCAAGTGCTGGGATTAAAGGCATGCACCACCACTGCCTGGCGTGTTTCTCTTTACCCAGAATACAAGATTCAGCCATCACTGGGAAAGGCAGAGAGCAATGGGAAATGCCAGGACTGTTTTGGCTCCAGGCCTCATTCAATAGCTTTGATTTCTATCCCCTGTGCTTAAGTAGCTGAGGGCATTGCCAACAAATACAGTCTAGTGTGTCATCAGCCAAAACAATTATACAAGTGCTTTATTCAAGAAGGAAATTGTATTTAGGAAATTAAAATTTTGCATTTCATATAAAATGAGAGTCCAGTGGATGCAGAGGAGAGCTAGCAAGGTGAGTGAGCACATGTGGTTTGTAGCCCACATCACGAAAAAGTACAGACAGAAGGGGAAGGGGAGGCTATCTTCAGTGCACATGTAGAAAGCAGGTAACTTGGTGACAGAACCATCTCCAAGAGTTTTTGGGCTCTTCAGTCAGGTCTGGGTCTGCTAGCCACAACCTTGTCAGGACAGCACCCCCTAGGCCATCTTCATGGATGATTGGCTCTGAGTTTCCCTTCTTCCTGTGACCTGAGCCTATGCTGACCTCTATGGCCCCCTCTTCCCAAGACTTCTTCCCACCTACCTCATTCCCTGTCCAAGGAGGCATTCCTCCTTGTAGATGGAGCCCCAATTTTATTCATCTTCAAGTACATAACAAGTTTGAGGCCAGCCTGGGCTACATGATGACAGAGGGTGAGAGGGGAAGGGAAGGGAAGTGAGGAAGGAAAGAAAGGGAGGAAGGGAAAAGAAAAAAATTTAATTGGATGTTTATAATTCATAAAGAATTAAGAAAAATAATGACTTGTTTAGAAAAACAGGCAAGGGGCTGGAGAGATGGCTTAGTGGTTAAGAGTACAGACTGCTCTTCCAGAGGACCTGAGTTCAATTCCCAGCAACCACATGGTTGCTCATAACCATCTGTAATGGGATCTGATGCCCTGTTCTGGTGTGTCTGAAGAGAGTGTCAGTGTTCTCATATACATAAAATAAATAAAATAAGTCTTTTTTAAGAAAAAAGAAAGGAAGGACGGAACAAATGAAGGAATGAAGGAAGGAAGGAAGGAAGCAGACAAAACAAGTTTATTCACCACAGAAATAAAGGAGAAAGGGGTGAAGACTGGAGGAAGAAGGGGAGGGTAGACTGGCTATGACTTTGGACTACACAGTTGCATTGTTGTGGGGTAGGACTGGGAGGGAGCTAGAAGTTGATCCCATAGCCCATGGGACCCCTGGGAAGCTCTCTGGTAGTTCTCATGAAATTATCATGTATACTAAAAGCCTTTCCCTGCCATATTCTTTCTCTTTGTTCCTGTCCAAGATTCGTCTACTTCTTCCTACATATGCTCCCACTACAAGGTGCTGTCCCTCACTTGAGGTCAAACCTCCCATCCACCTTCTATCCCTGTATCACCAACAATGGCTGCTCCTTGGAGAGATATCTTTAGCAGTTACTTTCTGCCTCCCCTCCTCTAACCCAGCCTTCTCAAGTCTAAAGAAAACCAACATCTAAGCATTAGGTTGTTCTTAGAGTTACAGATCCCAGAACATCTGGTGACCTTCAGATGACATCAATATATGTCAAGCCCTCCCTGTTCTTTTGTCTCGTGGATCAGCTAACATAAGCATTTAAATAACTGTGAGGAAAAGATGTTTGTCTAAAGAATTGGAGAAACCAGACCTAGAGTATCAAGATCGTTTGTGATGTTCTGGCGGAAGGGGCCATAAAAAGACACACTCGCTGCGTAAGGGACCCTACTCTGTGCAGTCTTTCTGTCTACTGCTCTCTATGACTCCTTTCTCTCTGCTGAAATGCTTTCACAAGCCTGCATTCCATATGATGGCCTTTAGGGAAGGTAGCCCCCTATTTTCTCAGGGTTCGCTGGTTTCCTTCATACCAGCTCTTGTTCCCAGAGCATTGCCTTTTGAGTGTTGCATAAGACATAAATCTCATAACATTCAGATATTGAACTTTGAGCCTCCAAAAACATAACTCTCCTCATGAGTTTTCTGCTTTGGGTATTTCACTATAGTAACACAAAGTCTCCTGATACAGAAAATATGTTTTTACAAAATTATCCCACTACTAGTTTAAAAAATGCATTTTTGCTCCACTGGCAAGTATTTTTTTAAGATATAATAATATGTACCAATGGCCAGAAATGTAAGGTTAGATTAGTAAAGATAGAAATTTAATCATTCACCAACAGCAACATGTGACCTGGTTGAATCTTTCTAGAAAACAATTTATCAATATGTAATATAAACCTTTAGTGTATCTTCCAGCTAGGTATGGTGGCACATCCCTGTAATCTCAGCATTTGACAATCTGAGGCTAAAGTGTGAGGATTACAAGTTTGAGGCCCACTTTAGTTCCACAGTCCAAGCTTTAGTTAAATAGTAAATACTGTTTTAAAGTGTGTGTGTGCGTGCGTGCGTGCGTACGTGCGTGCATGCATGCGCACATATATGAGAGGATGTGTTTTCCTTTGTTCGCTTCTGTTTACTAAGTAAATAATAGAGATGTGAGTGAAGGTTTATTCACAAATGCATGCTACACTGTAGCATATACTTTTGAAATATTAGGGAGACCTAAGATCCCCCAAAGAGGGATGCCTAGATGGATTATTTGATGTCCACATGAATAAATACCAGGAACTATGAAAGGCATATTTCCAAAATAAGGAAGCAAAGAGGGAAATTTGGGAGCAGTAATATGGGGAGGAACAACAGAGGAGAGGAGTCGATGTTAATCCCACTGGGTGAAAATAAGACCACTACCATAGTTTGTGATCCAAATTTAAAACAAGCTTTATTTAATACTGGCCAGGATGTTGGACAATGGTCAGATGCATATCTGAGATTCCCAGAGAATGGATTGGAATTATGTTAGTCCAGTGCTTATAAATGCAAAACGCACAGGCTATGTACTTCCTATTTTCATCCAGTTAGAGAAAGCATACATCCTAATGTACTTCCTGACTATGGACCACTCACCTACCTGTGATCAAGCACATCCTGTGCAGTTGGGACAACCAAACTTGTCTACAGAAGTAAAGACACATGACTTGTTATCTTACATGAACAAATGCCCCCAGTATTCCAAGAAGTTATCTGTCCTTGGGCAAGTGGGGCTTACAGATTAGAGATATTTTGTTTTATATATCTCTTAAGTATCATAATTTAAACTTAAAACATAACTTTAGCCTCACATTAGAGGAGCACCGTGAGCAAAATACAAAAACACAGAGGAATTTTTCCTTATGAAATCCATTATTTTGCATATTAGAAATTTATCTTTAAAAGTCTAATAAGGCCGGCAGTGGTGGCTCACGCCTTTAATCCCAGCACTTGGGAGGCAGAGGCAGGCGGATTTCTGAGTTCGAGGCCAGCCTGGTCTACAGAGTGAGTTCCAGGACAGCCAGGGCTACACAGAGAAACCCTGTCTCGAAAAAACAAAAAACAAAAAACAAAAACAAAAAAAAAATACACATAGAGATACACCCATGATATTGGAAGCATACCTGGTTCAGTATCCTGATTTCTACAAAATAGAGTAGGATCTACTTTATACCCAATTATTATCTTATTAGACTTTTTTTTTTTCGAGACAGGGTTTCTCTGTGTAGCCCTGGCTGTCCTGGAACTCACTCTGTAGACCAGGCTGGCCTCGAACTCAGAAATCCGCCTGCTTCTGCCTCACAAGTGCTGGGATTAAAGGCGTGCGTCGCCACCACCACCCGGCTCTATGTGTGTTTTATGCTGAGAAAGAAAACAGGTCACGGTACAAAGTGGAACCATGGCACTTTGAAAGCAAGAACAACTGTCCAAAGTAATGAGAACATGTAGCTATTGAATGTTCAGCAGTAACTAGGGTATCTACTGAAGAAGGCTCAGGGAATATTGTTGAGGAGAGATAGAAAGAATGTAAGGGTCAGAGGAGGGAGAGGAACATCATAAAACACTATCTTCTGGACATAATTTGACTGTTTCATCCGTGAACTCACAGCAACATTAGCACCTGCACAAACCTGAGCCATCAATAGTTCCTTAAGGGTATTGTGATGGTTTGTATATGCTGGGCCCAGGGAGTGGCACTGTTAGGAGGTAGGGCCTTGCTAGAATAGGTGTGTCACTGTGAGCGTGGGCTTAAGACCCTCACCCTAGCAGCCTGAAGTCAGTCTTCCACTAGCAGCCTTTAGACGAAGATCTGAAGAGCTCTTCCTGCACCATTCCTGCCTAGATGTTGCCATGCTCCCACCTTAACGATAATGGACTGAACCTCTGAACCTGTAAACCAGTCCCAATTAAATGTCCTTTATAAGACTTGCCTTGGTCATGATGTCTGTTCACAACAGTAAAATCATAACTAAGACAGATATGGAAGGGACTTATGAGGCCCCACCCATATTTGAGGACCTATTGGTAGTAAATGGGTTGGGGGAGGGAGAGTCATACTCTTCAAACTGGTAGAAGGGAAGAAGGGACTTGGTCAAAGGAGAGGGGAATAAGGTAGGATAATGATGAAGAGGTGTGACCAAAGGACACTGTATGTGTTCAAAATTGCAAGAGTAAATAAGATTTCAAAAAGTATGTATTTATGTAAGCAAATGGATGGATGGATGGATGGATGGATGGATGGATGGATGAATGAGGAGTCAGTCATCAAATTGTTTGCATCTTCTTTGGATTGGCAGGTTAAAGATCTTGTTTCCCTTACCTGACCTCTATAGTAGAAAGCATGCCAGTACATTGAGGAGGGAGGAGCACAGCTTGAATGATTTCCTGAACCTAAGGCTTCAGTGTGAATCACAGAAGGGACCTGTGGCTGGAAATGACAGAACAGCCTTTCACTCTGAGAAGGCAGCTTCAACCTAAGCGCATACTTGTCAGAGGCCTCCTGTGACAGCTGATGCCACTTCTTGAACCTAAGCAAGCCTGGGCCAAGAGCTTGCTGTGATGTGCTAAGTCCCTCAGGAGAGAAAACCAGATCCACAGCAGCCCACACCTCCAAAGGAGGCTCCTGTTCCCCAAGGTCCCTTTGGTACTCCACCACTTAGAGCAGAACTACACTTCACTCATGGCCTCCTAACCCTTCGTCCTCTCAGCCACCACAAATCTACCTAACCTCAAGTCCCACAGCTCCACCATAAGCCTCTACACTTCTCACTACCCGGCATGCTTTCTGTTGACCATTTACATTCCAAAGGCTTGATCCCTGCCTCTGGAATGATAGCTCACAGTTTAAATTTTGTTCTGTGAATGTGTGAGACTTGAAGGAAAGTGTGAGCTCACCGTATCTGCTGCTGTGTACACTGGAACAGTGGTCAAGAGTATCCATCCCACTCTTCAGCACGAAGAACAAAGAGAAACAGAGACAAATAGATGAGGAGACCAGCGTGTCCCACTTTGCCTGGTTCTTCAGCTTAAGCACAGAAAAGTCCCATATTCACCCTGGGGAGCAAACAAAATCCTTCGGCAAGAATATACAACATCCTCTACGGATTGGACAGAGGCCCAGATACTAGGGGAATTCTGGAAATACAATGTTATTTATCTGGCAGCTAGAAAATCAGTTTCAATATTTAAATATTGTCCAAAGCAGAAACAGCATCTCCCATGGTACTAGCTGGACTTCTTAGTCTCCAAGAAACAAAACCCTTTGTGGGATCTCTCCCCTTTGTTACAGTACTACCTTACGGATCTGCCCGTACAGTAAAACTGAACTTGGAAGCTCCTATCTCAGCATTAGGGCTCCCTGTGCCTCACTTGTGTAGCAGGAATACGTTTCTGTTAGACACACCAAATTCTAAAGTAATAGGTATTTTCTATTTATAAATGTTTTCTAGCCTTCTCATACTGACTGCTGAAGACCAAAAGGCAAATTCACATTCAAACCCTCATGCAAACCAGCCAATGGAATAGAGCCTTATAGAGTCTTGTCATCAGCCCTGGCCAGTGCTTATTATTATTATTATTATTGTTATTATTATTACTATTTTGCTTTGGCAGGATGTGGTGATACACACCTGTCATCCTGGCACACCAGGGCTGACTCAGAAGGAAGGCATTTAAGGCAAGCCTAGGCTATATAGTTAAATTGTGCCTAAATAACTGGATAAAGGTGGGGCTGAAAAGATGGCTCAGTGGTTAAAGCACTTACTGCCTTTACAAAGGACTCGAGTTTAGTTTCAAGCATTTATATTTAAGCAGCTAACAACTTTCTGTAACAACAGCTCCAGAGGAACCAATACCCACTTCTGACTTCTGCAAGCACCTAAATGAATGTGCAAATACTCTCACACAGACGCACACATCGACACATAATAAAAAATAAAGTCTTAAAAATGGAAAAAAAATAAAATCTTAAAAAAGGAAGAAAAGAAAAAAGAAAAGCTCACACAAGGACTGTGGTGTAGCTCAGTGGTAAAATGCATGATCCGTGTCCTCAAGACCCTGTTCTCAATCCCTAGCAATGCAAGAAAGAGAGAAGGCTGAGAGGACAGAGAGGGCAGACAAGAGGAGAAAGAATGAGACCTAAGAGCTAAGACAGAGAGAGAAAAGAAGAACAAGGAGAGCCACAAAGAATGGAAAGAAAGGAACGGAGGGAGGGGCAAGACTGGAGGGCACAGAGATGGGAGAGTCTGAGGACAAAATGCATCCTTTAAAGAAATGCCCCCACAATGACCTACTTCCTGCAACAAGCCCAGACTCCTAATAGCTCACTCAGCTATGAATTCATCAGCTGATCAATCCATTAGGTTAGAGCTCTCGTGATCCAACCACCTCTCAACAGTCAAGTCCTCTACCCCTGAGCCTTATAAAAGCCAAACCGCGGGTGCAGTTCGTCACCTTCCCTGGGGGAAGAGAACTGCCCTAGAGCACTGGCAAGCATGAGACTAGTTGTGTCAAGCCACACCCTGCCACCTCCCATCAGGCAACATGGGAAGTTAAGAATACAGATTAGCTATTTAGGTCTTTAGCCTCAGTTTCTCCTACTACAACACGGGAATAATATAAAATCTTCAGGGCTGAAAGTAAGGAGTCAGCATGGACATGAACATATATAAAAAGCACATAGTAGGTATACAGAAATAGCTGCAGTCAGTAGTTAACACATATAGTAAAAGGGAAATAGGATAGAAATAATGAAGAGAAGGCACATGGCCGGCCATCCACCTTCTTAAACTGATTGACCTGTCCTGTGATCAATGGCCACAGGACCCCATGACAGGAAGCCTGTGTGAGAATTGAACCATGATAGAAATTATCCCCTATCTCCCTCCTCCAGCAACAGAATACTTGATGGGTCATGGTGTGACATCCCTGACTTCCTCTCGCCTCTTGGTGACCATCTCAGTAAATGAGCTGTTCTTATCTACGGGGCCAAGATCTAAGGAAATACTGAGTAAGAACATGGGAGCAATTAGACACCATCTAAACTGGAGAGATCCTTCAGCCAAAGAGCCCTGGAAACAAAGACAGGCTCCATTCCCTGAAAACGGCTTGTGATGGTTCAGAGATAAACCTCCTCCTATTCTCTGCACCCAGATACTGCAGCCATGCCAGGCACCTTGAGAAGCAGTTTTCTTGCCCTGGAACTCTGAGTGAACTTCCCTTCTTAGGTCTACTTTAATAACCAAGTCTGCATAATTCACACAGCAAAAATTGAAACTGGAGTCCATGTTCACTAAAGCAATAGGAGTCACACTGCAATTCTAATTCGAGAATCTTCTTGAAAATCTTCCATGGGGAAACAATTGTTTAAATTCTTCAGGAATCAGATAAGTGAGGCCAAGGTACCGGATGTGATTAAGATACTTAGCTATCCAACTTCTTCTATGTGCTCCCCACTCTCCACCCCACCCCCTCCTGGTACAGTTCATATTTTCATTAGTCAGGATGTTCGGCAGACTCTCCAAACTCAATTCAAATGAGTCCACAATCAGCTCCGCAGGGAGTCATGGCCAAGGCAAGGATGGAGCTTACTGCAGAACTTACTGGGCCCCTCAGCATTCTCTTCCTCTTGCAGCTCCTTGCTGGTGCCTTCATTTCCTTCAGGCTGACTTTCTCCGGGACTATTGATTTCATATCCTCACAGTACTCTGACCTTGGGAGAAACTGACTTCCCTCCCTAGCTCCATCAGAGGCTTTGATTTCCCTGGGCTTCACTGGGGCCTTATCTTTTTGGTCTGGGGTCACGTTCTGCTTCCGTTCCACCAGAAAGGAGTAGAGCAGACAAAAACAGTTCAGGGTTACTTCAACTTCCTCTGTCACGGCTCTTGATACACAGTCACTTCTCCCTGAAAGTGTAGTCCCCAAACACTGCTTTTCTATGGTCCCCAAAGTCTGGGTTGATAAACATCCAAAATTGCTTCATCTCTGTTCTGCCCTTACAGATCCATGTGTCATTTTTCAAATGGGCTTAAATATATGCAATTGAATGTACTTTATGAAATAGTGTGTCTAGAAGGCTGAATTTTAATCTAAGAAAATTGTTTCAAGTTATTATAAGATAACTCAAAGGCATTGCTGTCAATCACTCTCTTAGTCAACTCTCCTCTGATTCTAGATATATTCAGGGAACATCACCCGGAGCATTTATGGTAATGTGTTGTACCAAGTTACACAACCGTATTCCCTTAACCTCAGAAATCACAGACTTCCAAAAATAGAGGGAAAAGATGGAGGATTTAAAGCAACACAAAAGCCAAGCCTTACCCTGTTCTTTGCCTTCCTATCACTTCGCCTTCCAAGCCATACGTAGAGAGAGCAAGCAAGTCAGACAGCAAGAAAGTGCTGGAGAAAGAGAAGCCTTGCCAACAGCACTCGTTTTGGAGGGGAGTTAAGGCCCACGTTGGAAGCTTGGCTTCCAGTGCAGTAGAGTTCAGAGCTGAGTTTTTGCAAGGCGATTGCATCATAATGGTTCTGCCTTCTCTTGATAGGTTCAAAGCATGACTGTATTACCAGGAGACAGTGCAAAATGGGAGACAGGGGCCTGGTTGGAGGCAGTAATTTTTTACAGTTCTGAAGGACAGAAAGGCCAAAATCAAGGTGCCAATCTGGGGTGAGGACATCTGTTGAATTGGTATGTTTTGTAGGTTCTTCCAAAAATAAGACACTGCCACAGTCTGCCCTTTCTACGCTCCTTCCCTCCTCCACTTTTTACCTCTGGAAGTCAAATCCATTTTTAGAGAATCATCTCCTTGAGGAAGATATCCGTTACTTCCTCCTGAATACTGATTGCCTGAGATGTCTACGATCAGAATTGACACATGGCCACATTCACATGTACCCACTGATGGGTCTGCAATTCCAGTTTCCAGTCACCTACATATGTCCCCATTGCTTCTCAAAGCCAGAGCAGGGACTATGGCTTCTTTACCTCGTTGGTCCCCTGTAGAATCTGAGCCATTGCAAAGGTTTCAGAGATGTTGTAGACTGAGCTTTTATACAAATGGCAAGCACCTAGTGATACTTCTGTGGTATATGTTCATAGTCCCAAGTAAGAGACTAAAGGGAACCACTCTCAACACACACTGGGCTTATACATTCTAGCTGAAGGACCTCAGCAACCTTTGCAAGAACAGAACCCTGGACCATCTTTAGAAAGTAGCTGTTCCTTCTGCATTTAGCCTATATATTGGTTAGGTGCCTAAAGCAAACCACAATATGGAACAACAGATGCAATTAGGAGCCATTCACATTTAAATATTTTTAAAATATATTTTAAATTTTAAAATATTTTTTAAATATTTATAATTAAGTATTTTAAAAGAGAGGAGAAAAAGAAAAAAGAGATCAAGAATCTAAGGCCAGTCTCTGCTATACAGAAAACTGAAAGCCCTCCTAGGACAACCTAGGCTACAAGGTCTGTCCAAACAAACAAACAAAAACAAAAAAAAACCAAAAAAACAAAGTCTTTTTATTGTTGTTGTTATTGTTGTTAAGAAAATCAAAGTGAGCCTTAGGGCCTGGAGGCTAGAGTGGTAGACCTCTTCTTTTAAACGCTGTTGTATATTGTAATGTTGCCATTTTAATGCAAGCATGGATTCCTTTCCTAGTTTACCAATGTTCTAAAATCTCTTCCTTAACTCTTTACAACAGATGGTCTTTCTTTTGGTTTTACCAGTGTCTAACTTGACTGGTTTTTATCTGGTGTGCCCAGGCAGCAGGCTGCTTCCTACTTAAATATGAGGCCCAGCCTAGGAAAGACATGACACTGTGCCCTTCAGGCTAGCTACTCCATTCTCTAGGAAGGTGTGGAACATGCTCATTCTCTGACACTGTCCCTCCACGAGTATTTTTCTCAATGAGATGAAGAAGACCAGGATGAAGGAGGACATTATAGGGAAAAGGATCCAGGGCTGCTTGGCCTTTTATTTTTTATTATTTTAGACAGAGCCTCAAGAGTATCTGGTGGCTCATGTGACTTTTGGTCACTGTCAATTGGTACACAATTGGTATCTAGGTACAAGCACTCACTGAGCACAGGACATATACCTGTCCTTGTCCTCTTTATACAGATCTCCTTCAAAGGCTTATAGGCACAGTAGATGGTGTCATGACATAATACTTAGTATTGGCTTGGTAGAAGCCCTGTGTCTCCTCTGCTCCCTTGCAAATGTCCTCTCTTTGTCCCTGTCTCTGTGCCCAGGGGACTGACCTGTGTGTTCCATCAATCTCTCCCTGACTCTAGGCCTTCTTTCTGGGTGTGATCAATGCAAAGCCTACTGAGAGAGAGGAAGTTGAGCATTTGTCCTGCTGATTGCAAGCCTTTGGGCAATGGCTGTCTCCCTTGATCAGTTTGCTGTTCTTCCTAGGCTTCATCAGATTACCTCCCTCCAGAATTCTCAAGTAACCTAGATATAGGCAGGTCATTTGTTTCTTGTGGGGAGCTGGTAAGATAAGGTGTTTCTCTGTGAGAACTCTCAAAGGACTGTTTATCTCTGAGTTTTACATAAAGGCCAAAGGCATGTGTAAAGATGTTAATGCCCATTCCATGTTGGAAAATTCTAGAAGATGCTGGACTCAGTAGCATAAATCTATAATCCTTAAAATTCAGAGGAGGAGGCAAGAGGATAAGGAGTCCAGAATACATGAAACCCTGTCTCAGAAACACACAACACCTTGAAAAAGGAGGCAGAGGAGGAGGAAAGAGAAGAATAGAAAAGAAAACAAAAGAGAAATAAAACAAATTTAGAAGATGTATGCTTTGAATCTTCATGTCCTACGTATGATAGGCTTTGATCTCTAGCCCATGACACCAAGCCTTTATCACATGGGAAGTACTGGAAACGTTAAAAGATGGGACCTAGGGGCTGGAGAGATGGCTCAGTGGTTAAGAGCACTGATTGTTCTTCCAAAGGTCCTGCATTCAATTTCCAGCAATCACATAGTGGCTCACAACCATCTGTAATAGGATCAGAAGCCCTCTTCTGGTATGTCTGAAGGCAGTGACAGTGTACAGTGTACTCATACAAAATAAATAAATAATCTAAAAAAAAAAAAAAGATGGGATCTAGCAAGAGAGCAGAGCCATGCCTTTGAGCGTAAAGTGAGACCCAAATCACAAGACCAGACCTGCTCTGCCACTAGGACACTTAGCCTCATCGCCCACACAAATCAAGAAGGGCACAAATGATCATGTCCTGAGAACACCTTCGGAATGGTGATCCATGATACCCTTCTCTCTTGAGAAGCTGATATCTGAGGCACTAGAGATCTGAGGTGGTGAAGAGCCAGTCAACTGGCACACATGCTCACATCCAAACATGACTGAGTGCCTCCTTCCTGGAGCCCTGGATAGAACCTGCTGACAGTGTAGCAAGAGGGACGAGAAAAGGCCAGTCTGCATGGTTCTCTAGATAACCTACATCTTGGACATGTCCTTCTTACTGTGGGAAGCTTACAGACCCTCAGTCTTCACTTTTGTATGCCTTTAGGCCAACTGCTTTCTTTGGCCTCCATGTTCTTATCAAAACAAATGCTGGTGGTGCCAGATATGGCTGCTTGTCACTGCTGCAGAAACTTCCCAGCCTAAGCCTGACAAGACTTATGAACCCTTCCACTGCCTTCCAACATGCTCACCTTCTCTGCTTCCCTGCTCCCTCATCAAGGCCTTCCTAGTGGCATAATTACACAGCTCTGCCCAAGGTTAAACCCAGGAAGTCCAGGGCCAAGCTCTGATCTTGCACTTCCTGCCACTGATTGGAGAAGGGATTCTCTCTGGAAGCTGGAAGTTCCCAACAGCTTTTCCTTTCTGAAACACAGCAGAGTTCTGCTACCTTGCTGGTGAGCCCATATAAAAAGTTTCAAAGACAGTATTAGAAGAGAGGCATTTAAACTAGTCTTTCTGAAGGAACTCTGAATTCTGAAACCTAAAATGAAGAAGCCTGGCTCTGCCATAGTATCCCTCAGCTCTCTCTCTCTCTCTCTCTCTCTCTCTCTCTCGTGTGTGTGTGTGTGTGTGTGTGTGTGTGTATGTGTGTGTGTGTGTGTAGAATATATGCCCATGTGTGTAGGTGCTTATGCACATATGTGTGCATAGGCCTCTATCATTTTCTGAGTCTGAACCTGGAGCTTGCTAACTAGCAAGACTGGATGGCCACCAAGCCCCAGACATCCTCCCATCTCCACCTACCCAGGGCTAGGTTACAGACATATGCATAGAAAGCACTTTGCTGCTGAACCACCTCCAGCCCTTGCAACTTTGGAGAAGTTCCTTACTTTTTGAAGATTCAATGTTCCCTTCTGTGATAACAGTGCTTAACTATTTCAGTCTTAGCAGTAAAAACTCAAATGCAATTACTAGAAAGGACTAAATTCTTCTCTCTGAACAGTCTTAGAGAACTCAAAACCTGTCCTGGAACAGCAGAGAGAATAGATCAGTCAGGCAAAACACATCTGTGGTCTTTTTTCTACACAGACAAAGTCAGTAACAGGGAAACAGCTGAAGGTTTGTCCCATAAACTTTTAAGGATACCACCAGTCATTAATTCCTCATAGTCAAGTTGGTTCTTGACTATCGGAGGAAGATGGCCTTTATTAAAATCGTTGTTGTTGTTGTTATAGCTGCCTGTAAGCTATATTCCAGTGAGGGTACAACTCAGTCATAGGGTCTATATTCTGCCAAAACACTGAGAAGTCCTCCTGAGTGGGTATGCTCACAGGGTACTAGGACAATTGTAACAAGGGAGAAGATACAGAAAGCATGGAGTCACTGAAGGCTGGAAAAGCAGGTCTCTTCAGGCCAAGGATGGGTGGGTTTGCCTCCTTTCACAGGAAATGGGTGAAGCCTCATTCGGAATTATTCCTCAGATGTTTTGTACAGTAGAGGAAATGTCTTCTGATAGCATGGAGCTATTGGTTTCCTGTTGTGAACTGGGAATTTCTGGCTTGCTCAAGAATGGACAGGAAGGGAAAGGGTAGTTGTCTCTTGAAAGTTCTTGTCTAATGAAAATGCCAGTTCATGGGTTTCCAGAACACTCCAAATGGCCTGAAGGGAGGCTGTGAATCTGAGAGAGGACATGGTAAAAGTGGAGATTTTGTGGGCAAATAGGCTAGTGACGTCTTATTTCTAAGAACACTTGCTGAGCAATTCTACATGCTGGGCACTGTAGTGTGGTAACCAGGTAGACCAGATGGTTTGAGCAGCCTTCTCCTTCCAAATAACAGGCAAGTGGTAGAAACTGATATAAATCTTAGGTTTTATGTAATATAAAGCTAAGATAGAGTTACAGAGAATATAATGTACTTAGGATTAATCTTTTCTGTGCACATATGCCTGGAAAGGCCGAGGTCAGGAGTATAGCAAGTATCCTGTTCTGTCACTCTTCCTCCTTAGTTCCTTGAGTCAGAGTCTCTCACTGAACCTAGAGCTTGCCTTTTCTGCTAGGCTGGCTGGCTAACCAGCCCCAGTGATACTCATATTTCTGCTGCACCCGTCATATAGTCCCACACTTCTCCCTGCTCCGGTGTTAGAGGCATGCTCAGCCACACATGACCTTTACATGATGAGGATCTAGATTCAGGTTTGTCCATCCAGTGCTCTCACTCACTGAGCCATCTTCTTTGTACCTTTGGAGTGGTCTTTACATGTTTGGGGGCTTTTTCCTCCTCCATTTTTCCTCCTGTTTATAATAATGCTGGGAATCAAAATCAGAGATTGAGGCTTCCTAGAGTGTGATAGTGAGTACTGAGTACAGTCTATGTTCTGAATGTTTTCCACTCATGCCCTTACCTAGTGCCACATTGACCAAAAAATAGGTCTCTAGAATTCAGAAGGTGACAGTTTACTGAAGGCCACAATATATAAGACACAGAACTGGAAGCTAGCATTCCTCATTCCTTTCCTTCCCTTCATCTCAAACTCCAGTGAATTTTTGGGGTGACCAGGTTTGCTATCTGCCTTGAGTTGAAGGAGACCTGAGGACCTGACTTATTCTTTTCTCAAGGTGTGTGAGGAAGCCTTTCTCCTTGATGTCCATATGAGTTCCAACTTACTCAAGAGTTTTATTAACTCAGGGGAATTAATTAAACCAAATATTCAAGAATCCAAATTGGAAACAGTCACCATCCAACTTCTTTTTTTTCTCCAAAGACGTTTTTAAAAATATTATAAGTCAATGGTTTACGAGTAAAGTGCAGAACCTATAGAGATGGGCACTAACTGCTGTGGTTTCAGCACACCATCAGATAGTTCAATGGGAAACAACTATATATTGACAACTCTAACTTTTTTCTTAGCCCTTTATAGGTGTTTATGCAGAGATAAGTATTCTTCCCTGTCTTGGTAATATTTTGAATAGTGTTTAACCAGAACCAAATTCCATCCTGGGAACTAGGGATCCAGACTGAAATTAATAGAATGTGACTGTCTTATGGAGGTGGTTCTCAATCCACTGGAGACATTGTTTACAGTACACACTGTGAGTTGGCCCTCACCACACAAAACTCTAATTTTCTGCTCTTGGGTCCTTTTTGTGATAGTGACTGGGGAAAGAAACGCTTATTTCTTTAGTCTCTCATCTAGTTGAAAATGTCTATAAAACACAGAACACAGTTTATGTGATACAGTTTTTTGAATAAACACAAGTCCATGGAGAGGTGTTCTGGAAAAGCTTTCTATGACATGAAAGGAAGAACAAATGCACATACAGCCCTTTGCTTCATGTCTGGAATGCAGACGTGTTGGGGCCATCTTGTAATGATGGGGTGGCCAGCCAACAGCTATGGGGAAAGGGTAATACATACTATCCCTGTGCTCTTGATGAAAGTGCTGAGTGTATTCCCTCAGCTATGAACTGCCTGCTTTACAAATTGTCTTATTTAGGGTTACAATTGCTGTGATGAAACACAATGACCAAAAAGCAAGCTGAGAAGGAAAGGGTTGCTTTGGCTTACATTTTCAGATCAAAATCCATCAGTGGAGGAAGTTAAGACAGAAACCAAGCCGGGCGAAAACCTGGAGGCAGGGGCTGATGTCAAGGCCATAGAGGGATGCTGATTACTGGCTTGCTTCATATGACTTGCTCAGCCTGCTTTCTTATAGAACACAAAATCACAAGCCTAGGTATGGCACCGCCTACCATGGTCTTGGCCCTTCTACATTGATTACTAATTAAGAAAATGCCTTACAGGATTTCATGGAGACATTTTCTCAACTGAGGCTCCTTCCTCTATGATGACTATAACTTGTGTCAAGTTGACACACAAAACCAACCAACCAAGTACACATATTCTTTCTTTGTTCCATGATCGGAATAAAAGCAGGATCTTATGTATGCTGGCCAAGGTCTCTGTCACTGAGCTACATCCTCAGCTCTTAGTTTTTTGAGTCAGAACCTTGCTATGTACCCTGAATCTCAACTCTCTTGTCCTTTCCTTCCAATCTCTGGGATAACAGGTGTGTCTTTTGAGCATGAGGGGAGCCCTTGAAAGCAGAGAGATAAGGAGGACTGGGTCTGGAAAAATTAGTCTGCCAAAAGACCACAGAATGTATTAGAAAGAAAACTGGGAAAGTAGAGCATGCTAAGATTGCTGGGCTCTCACTGAGGAAGAATTAGACAAGGAATGAGACTACAGAGCCCAAACAAAGGAAAAGTGTTGAAGTCTAACCTAAAATGCCAGTGAACCATACACACATTTACACCCTCCCCCATACACACACACCATTTTGAAAATGCAGAAATTCCTTAAAGACACATGCTATAAAAATGTAGGCAAGAGAGACATTTATTAATAGACATTGGGCTATTTCCCTTCACTATGCTGGTCTTTACTTCTCTGTTCAAAAATGAATGTCTGGAGCTTAGGATGTAACTCAATTGGTAGAGTGCATGCCTCACTTGTATGAAGTCCTGGGTTCCCTTCTTCTTCTTTTTAGATAAACTTATTTTATTGTTATAAATTTATTTTAAAACACATTTCTATTTATTGGAAATCCTATTATATTGGTCCAAAAGTGTACCGTGTATAACCAAAACTCCAGCCTATGCACATAAAGTGACCATTAAAGGATCTATTGTTTTATTTTTAGCATTTGTTTTAAGAAACAATCCAAGAGTCTTGACATGCCACACAATCTACTTCATTCCAGGCCGTCAAGACTGTAAGTCTGCTGTAGGATTCCCAGAGGTACAGTACCATCAAATGCTCCAGAAAGCACTCTTCTCATCACTCTAGTAACCTGGTGTGGTCATGAATGCCTATAACCAAAACACTTGGTAGGTAAAGACAGAAAGATCGGCAGTTCAACATCTTTGACTACAAGTAAGTGCAAACTCTGTCTGAGCTACAATATATCCTGTCATAATAATACATGAATATCCTCTAAGATATCAAACAAAGTCACCCTGACCTAGAAAGGCCCTCCCTTGGTTCCCTTTTAGGTCCCTAAAGGATCTTACCTGAAAAGCCAAAAGCCTCCTTGTCCCACTCTAACTGGTGATTACCTGGCTACAGTCTTGCATTGTGATTGTCTAGTTCAGTCATGGGGAAAGAGTGCCCTACTTGTCACCTCCATCACCTCAGTCACCTCAAACTCTCTGGGTTTTCAGTCTCCCACATCCTCAAACCTCCAAGTGAATAGGTTACCCTAATGCACAAGGTGAGAGGTGATTTAGTGGTCTCAATGAGATTAAAGCTAGCGTAGTCTACATTGTGAATTCCGAGCCAGACAAAGCTTCATAGTGAAACCTTGTCTGAAAAAAGAAAGAAAGAAAGAAAGAAAGAAAGAAAGAAAGAAAGAAAGAAAGAAAGAAAGAAAAGAAGGAAGGAAGGAAGGAAGGAAGGAAGGAAGGAAGGAAGGAAGGGGGAGAGAGAGAGAGAGAGAGAGAGAGAGAGAGAGAAAGAAAGAAAGAAAGAAAGAAAGAAAGAAAGAAAGAAAGAAAGGAAAGAATCATTTTAGAACTACACTTTTCAACTCGGGTTTCACAAAACATGAAGATCCCCATGAGATATTAATAGTTTTTTTTTTAAGTTTCTGTATTAAACTTAGGTGAAGTTGAAGGTAGTTTTATTATAAATGATCTCAGAGGTTTTAGCAAGCTAACATTTATCATATGTATCACATACAACTGATGAAGGGCCTGGCATTTACAAAAGCCCTGGTATGGCTCACCAGGATTCTCTGCCCTTGTTGGGCAGCAGCTGGGGCAGTCTGTGGCTGAGTGCACCTTTCTAAAGAGCAGCAGATCCCTCCCTCTCTCTAGAGTTCTCTTCTTACTGCCCAACTGCCAAGCCTAGCTAGGGAAAGGAAATGACTGTTCCAGAATGAAGGGTCCTCTTCCAGTTATGCACAAAGAAGAGGAAGCCCCCAGCTCCCAGGGCCTCCAGTAAGCTTCATCTAAGGAGACAGGCCAGGGAGCACAACTCGCAGGACAAGGACTGTCCATTATTTCACTCCTGAACAGATGCCTCTGTCCACCAAGTCCAGGTTGCTGACACTTCAAAGCAAAGAAGAAAATGGGTAGAAAGTAGAGGAAACTGTAAATGTGGCTGGAGGGAGAGAGAGAGAGAGAGAGAGAGAGAGAGAGAGAGAGAGAGAGAGAGAGAGAGAGAGAGAGGAGAGAGGACTAATGTCCTTGTGACTACCCTTCTACTTCAGTCCTCCTCCCTTCTCTCCTCCCCAAGGTCCTCACCTCCTCCTTCTTTTTTGTCTCTGCTCAGCCTTAAACTAATTGGTCCCACTTCCTCTATTGAAACTGCCTTCCCAAGCCCAAAAAAAAAACCCCTTAACTCATACCTAGGATTTGCTTTGAAGAGTTTTCAGGGAGCAAGTAAAAAAGGGTTCAGCCTGACTGAGATTAGGCCACTGAGGCTCATACACCTTTGGGGTAACATTTTAAAAACCACACACCTAGCTAGCACAGTAATAAACAAACTTGGCCTTCAGGGCTCTTAAAACAAACTTCCAGACAAACCCAGTCATAAAACAAACAGAATGGGAACACACGCCAGTGAAACAGAAAGTCCAAATATAAAGTCTTAGCAGTAATTACAGAGTTGTAAAGTTCAAAGTCCTGAGGAGTGATTAATAAGCAACCCCCAACCCTCCCTCCCTGTCTCAGAACTGAATACTGTCTGCACAGCCTCCAGACACAGCCCTCGGCATACCTCCATGGAGAAGGGCAGGAGGCCGCTTCCTTATGCAGACTCAATGAAGTACTGAGCCCTAACTATCTCTGAATATAACGAAATAAACTGTGCAAACTTACAAAGAACATGAGTTTTTATTCAAGAAATGGTCTTCACTGAACCTGTAGCCCACTAATTCAGCTGATCTGGCTGGCTAACAAGCCCCAGAGATCCTCTGTCTCCACTTCCCTCATGCTAGAGTGATAGGCATATACCACAGCATCCAGGGTTGAACTCAGACCCTGGATCACCAGACCCACTTGTTTCAGTTTTAAGAATTTTCAGTAATATACTAAATGGTTGACTTGGGTATTTGGGCAACAGTTGTTATCTGCAAATGGGGCCAGTTTAAGTTTTGTTCTAGGGGCTAGAAAGATGGCTCTGCTATTAAAAGCACAGGATGCTTTTCCAGAGGACCCAAGTCTGAGTTCTAGCTTTCACATGGTGGCTTACAACCAGTCATAACTCCAGTTCTAGGGGATATTATGTCTTTTTCTGGCCTCACAAATATTACACATATGCAGTGCATAGACATACATGCAGGCAATATACCCAGATACATAAAATAATTTTTTTTAAATTTTGTTGTAAGCGAACAACTTTAACATATAAATAAAATATAATTAGGTTCTCATCCTTTGCTTCTTTCTATTCTCTTTCTTTCTTTTCTTTAAGACAGGGTCTCACTGAGTATCAGAGGTTGGCCTTGAACTTGGTATGTAGACCATTCTTAAATGGCGTCCTTCATAAGTTCATTTTGCTCATTCTTCAAACATTATTAAAGTTTTCAACTACATTAAGAACTTTGAAACATTGTCACACTTTGTAAATATGACCAGGTGTTCATACAGTGTTGGCTTTGGAAGGCTAGGGGAGGAATTTAAAGATCTGGGATGTTCTCCAGGTCAAACCTAGGATGTTGCAGGATGCCTCACACACCAGGATCCTGTCATACCTGCATCTGTGTCTGCGTGATCTCTTCCCTCCATCCCACTTGTCCAACATCCAGACTTCCTATGATGTCAGGGGACAATGTGGGAGCATGAAAGTTGGTCAAAGCCCTCAACTTTCACCTTTTGTCCATCTTTCTCTCTTCAAACACCAAAGGGACTTTCTTCCTACAGTCAACTCTCTACTGTTTAGACTTTACCTTACAGGCAGGAAAAACATAGAGAAGCTAGAATCAATAGGGAAATTGTCAGTTTTGAGCTAACATATTTCGTCAAATTTTTATTTCATGTGAATATTCTTCAAGTTCATGAGTACACTTTCTACCCTGCTGTGCCCATGCTCTGGAGATTCTTTTGTGTATCCTGGTCAATAGGTATGCTTGACATATGTTGATTTTGAGAACATTCTGACCCAGCAGATGGAGGATGACAAATATCATGGTCCACATAGCTGTGTACGAAGACACTTTGCTTCTATTCTCTACCCAATCTTTTTTTTTTCCCCTGCTTAGCAGCTCTTTTACCAGTTAGAGTCCCATGACATCATGGTTACTATGGTCTAGTTGCAGTCAGAATGTGTTTTTCAAAGACTCTTTGTTTAGAAACTTGATTCCCACTATAGTAGGGTTAGGAATTCATGGGACCTTTAAGAGGTAGAACCTCATAGGAGATCATTACTGACCCTTCCCTGCTCTCAGGCATCCTAGCTTATCAAGATCACACACGAAAACATACACACACATATTCTTCATCAGTTTGATACATCACCATGAGGTACTCACTCAGATCTAGCTGATGCCACTCAAATCTGGCATACACTTGAGTCTCCAGAGCTATAAGCAAAATAAGTCTCTTTTCTTTATTAAATTATCCAGTCTCCAGCATTTTGTTATAGTCACAGAACGTGGACAAATGCGTGTGAGGTGATGATTGTTACATATGGAGTCAGAGTGATTGTAAATCCAGATCAAGCAGGAAAATAGAGCAGAGATTGAGCCTTGTGCAAAGTTTGCAAGATTAGAACATGAAAAAAAAATAATGAATTGCCAAATGTGACGTCTATTCTTGGTTGTCAACTTGATTATATCTGGACTTAACTAAAACTCAAAAATGGAGGCATACTTGCAAGAGATTTTTTTTCATAATTTGAAATGGGAATGTAGGCTTAGATTTTTCAAAACCTACTTCTAATAAGGGTTCTCAAATGCTTCAACCCCTTTCATAGCCCACCATTCAAAGGTAGGGTAGAAAATATGGTAAATAGGACAAGGGGATGTGGACCTGTTTAGAAGTAGTTCTTTGGGGTGACTCCAATCTCTGTTTGTCAGGACACCAGCAGTCCAGTTCAGTAGTATCAGGATACCAAACATGAATCAGCAATGGTAACAAGATCCAGTAGAAACCTCCGGCCTCTGCCAGATTGGCCTGAGTCAGCAGGAGCCACCAGGATCAGTCAGAATGCCAGTTCTCTGCCATGCTTCTCTCAACAACCAAGTGGAGATCAGCAAAGACTCAAGACCAACAAAGCATTGCAAGGCTAACTATGCAAGCGTGCCATCATTGTCTGTTGAGTCCTATTTATACTGTCTCCAGACATCACGGGTCCTCCCACAGGTCTTGCCTCAGCAAAACACCGAGTAAGTCTGAAAGTCTGCACCACCTGGCACATCCAGAAACTTCCACTTCATGGGAAGATCTACTTCTAATCCAGACCCACAGGCAGTAGGAAAGGAGAGACACTGGGACACACTTGAGCTTTTGAAACTTCAAAGTCCATCCAACGTAACGTATTTCCTCCAACAAAGTCACAGCTCCTAATCCCTCTCAAATAGTGCCCCTTCCTAATGACCAAGCATTCAAATATATGAGCCTATGGGGGCCAGTCTTTTTCAAACCATCACCCCAGAGAAGAAGTCTAGAAACTCCCTTCTAAACTAAAGGGACAACTAAAAATGGCTCATGCTGTTGATGGAGGCACAGAGGCACTCTAGAGTGTCTGAGAATAACATGTGGTTTATTATTGTATAAGATACAGTGACTACTGAAAATGCTAGTGAGATGTGTGACACATGAAGTCTTATGTAGAATTATGTGTAACAGATAGGGTGTGCTTACAATAGCCTGTGCCGTCCAAATGAGCCCCAAGGCGCCTGCTAAAGGTCCAATATTTTGGACTGCAGCACATACCATGCTTTTACTCTGGTTTGCTCCCATCTCCCCAAGAAGTGCTCAACCCCCTGATAAACTGTCTCAGTTTCTGTTGCAACCATGGGTTTCTGCTCAATTTTTCTTCAGGGACATAGCCTGAAAGGGACACTGTCCCCCCACCCTGAGATATACTCTAAACTCTGATATCAGCTAATACCAATAAAAAACATATGGTCACAACTATAAAAGTAGGAGTTAATGGTTGCTAACTGAACTAATCCACACAGTGCACCCACTAGCGTTCAGTAAGTCCTCACAAAAATAAGTTGCTAAAAAGGTTAAGTCCAATAGACTCCCAATATCTGCCTTACTCCCATTTGTTCAAAAGCCACCAATTTAATAGGCTCATTTCTAGGAAGGAAAAAATGGAAACCAGACTCTCTCAGAAATGTGCCAGGAGTTAAAATTAATTCACTATTGAGAGGTCCTGGGTCTGCACGACCCACTCCCTCCTCCCTTTAACAAGACAGCTCAGTTCACTGACCCACTCTTGCAGGGCCCCTCCCTCTCCCACTCCCCTCGACTTCTAGAAGATTCCTATTACTGCTTCTGCTTTCACAACTGCACTTCCTCTCACAACCCTGGAATTTAATTCATCTCGGCCGAGGGACGGGAATCCGATTGAAGATGTCAGACCCTCTCCCTACTCCTCCACATTTCTGTCTTCATTCATTTAATGAATGTTCCTGAGTTGCAGAACCCTGCTGGTGCCCTGCTAAATGCTGGTGAGACAGAGCACACCGCCTAAACGTCTTAAACAGGGTTCCTTTTGTGGGTCAGTTGTTCAGTCCTTTTGTTCTGATGTGGGGCTCTCTCACTTTTGGTCCCTTCTTATCCTCTGGTAATTTCACAAGGCTTCCTCTGAATGGCAGGTCTGTCTTTCTCTTGTTCTTCTCGATCTATGCAAATCCTTAACCGCCTGCCTTCGATGAGTTCAGCACTTGCCCTGGGCCTCTGCTCCTTTGCGGTTCTGTTTCTGTATGCGGTTCTTTTATACAGATTTAACTCTTGTGCCCAGATGAAAAGGACTCTTAGCTCCAGGCTTCAAAGTGAACATTGAGATAGACTTTTGTAAGGAGTCTATTTGAGGAAGTATGAAGACCATGAACAGACAGACAGCATGGCAGAGTTCTGAGCCATGCCAGAGGCAGACAGCATCCTGGAAAAACCTCAACATAGACTTTGTCTCTTCTTAGAACTCTCGGAGGAAGGGGGTAGCTTCACAGCACAAGCCTGCAGTTAGGCTCTCTCGCTTCCCTGTAGGAAACACGGAAGGGGGGGGGGGCAGGATGTGTAGCCACCAACACCTTCTTCTGTAAACTCATTTCCTCAGGGGAGAAACCCTGGCACCTGGGTAGCTGTTAGAGATTCACAGAAGACATTCTCAGTAGGGTGCCTGCTGATATCTGAGAGAGGGGAAGGCTGCTGCAGGCTGGTCTGGAGTTTAACATGGCGTTTATGAGCCACCTTCTGTCTCCCACTCTAAAGAACATTGGTCAGTATAAGGCAGTTTGGCTACAGTAAGAAATGCTTAGAGCAACAAGACACGATTGTTTAGTTTTTGATCAGTGACTCAGCAAAATAGAAAAGGGCTTATTGTCCTATCCTGAACCACAAGGATGTGTGGCTTTCTTAGTCAGTGCAGGGGGGGGAAAGAAAACACCTTCTGATGAGTTCAGCATTTTCCCTAGGCCACGTCCCCATTCACAAACTCTTGGTCAGAATTTGCTGCGCCCACAGGTTTGGAGAAGGACGAAGAGTTAGCATGTGATGTTCACTCCATAGGCTGAGTCAGTCCCACAATGACCTTCTCAGTTCTGTGAGTGTATAGAACCCCTGGAACCCGCCAGCTCTATTATCAAGCCTATTTCTTTCTCTGTGTCTGCAGGCGGTTGGGGGTGCGGCTGTGTTGGCGTGCATATGCACATGTGCATGTAGGTGTGTACATGGGTATGTGGAGATCAGAGGACCTCCAGTGTGCCTCGAGTTTCCTCAAGGCTCCTCGAGTGCCTTACACTTTTGTTTGAGGCAGAACCTCTCAGCCTAGAATTTCACCAAACAGAATAGGCTAGCTAGCCAGGGAGCTTCCAGGGATCTGTCTGTGTCCACCTCTTGTCTCCTCATAACTGGGATTACAATTGTGTACCACATGTCCACCTTTTTATGGGGGTCCTAGGAATTGAACTCAGGTCCTCATGCTTGTGAGGCAAACATCTGACTGAGCCATCCTCGTGTCTATTTATAAATTTTCTCCCCTTCCTTCCTTCCTTCCTTCCTTCCTTCCTTCCTTCCTCCCTCCCTCCCTCCCTCCCTCCCTCCCTCCCTCCCTCCCTCTCTCTCTCTCTCTCTCTCTCTCTTTCTTTCTTTCTTTCTTTCTTTCTTTCTTTCTTTCTTTCTTTCTTTCTTTCTCTCGTTTCCTCCCTACTTTGTTTTCTTTGACAGGAAGTCATGTAGGCCATGCTGGCTCTAATTTCTATGTAGCTGAAGATGATCTTGAACTACTGATCTTTCTGCCTCCATTTCTCAAGTGATGATATCACTGGCGTAGACCAGCTTGCCAGGCAGAGGCCTATCCCTTTTTAAAGTCTGTCTCGTGTCCAAGGTTCTCTCAGCCTTTCTCTTCTTCATTTATTGGCATCATTGTTGAGAAACTATTGCCATTCTAACTCTACTCTTTTTTTTAAAGATTTATTTATTTATTATATATGAATACACTGTAGCTGTCTTCAGACACACGAGAAGAGGGCATCAGATCTCATTACAGATGGTTGTGAGCCACCATGTGGTTTCTGGGATTTGAACTCAGGACCTCTGGAAGTGCAGTCACTGCTCTTAACCACTGAGCCATCTCTCCAGCCCCCCTAACTCTACTTTTATCATTTGAGTCACTTAAGTAAAATATGATTTGAGGAAGGCAGCCCATGAGGATAATGGCAAGATAATAATGTGGACCTAGAAAGAGAACAAAGACAGATGGCAAATAAGTGACGAGTCCTGTTAAGGGACAGAAGACACAAGGAGTCTTGCCTTCTGCTGCAAGCTGGGTCCCTGCTCCAGTTGCTTCTGCCATAATAGGTGCTCTTAGAAACATAGACTCAGTCCCACTGAGACCCACAGTCAGACTGCATCTTAGCTAGACACCCACAGAGTTCACATGTGACACAGTGCCTGGAAACCCTGGATAGAGTAGCAGACCACATCTGTGGAAGCAAGGACCTGGGTCTTTGGACCCAGGGAGAACCGAGCAGAGAGATGGCTTGATGACCCCATCTTAAAGACAGGATTCCTGGAACATTCAGAGTCCAAGGGACTGATGAGGTGATGCAAATATTCAGCAAGAAAACCCACTGAACTTGCAAACACATTGCCAGATGCGGGAAGGAACTTTGCACACAGTCAGAAACAATAACTGAAAATGACTTATATGAGACCAACATGGAGTGGGCTATTCTCATTAATTTCTTAATTTAGTATTTGATACTAGCCCTGAGAATGAACACAGTACCAAGGGTGGTGATATACACCTGTGTGATATACAGCAGAGAGGAGGCTGAGACAGAGGTTCATGAGATGAGGGATAGCCTGTATTATATCAAGGACTTATCTCACAGATCAGGAAGAGGAAAAGGAAGGAAGGAAGGAAGGAAGGAAGGAAGGAAGGAAGGAAGGAAGGAAGGAAGGACAGGAGGGAGGGA
>NW_021604687.1:455341-470137 GCF_004785775.1 Grammomys surdaster
GGAGGGAAGGAGGGAAGAAGGGAGGGAGGGAGGGAAGAAGGGAGGGAGGGAGGGAAGAAGGGAGGGAGGGAGGGAAGAAGGGAGGGAAGGAGGGAAGAAGGGAGGGAGGGAGGGAAGAAGGGAGGGAAAAAGGGAGGGAGGGAACAGATCTCCAAGGTGCAGTTGCATTGTCGTCCTTTGCATATTCTTTATGCAAAGGTGTTCATCTGCTAGAGGGGTCAGGATCAGTCTACCCCATAGGCCTTCTTGCTGACAGTGATGAGATTTTAGCCTTTGGGATTGTCACTCCAAAATCCCCGAACTTCTCATTGCCAATGCCTCAGCTTCCTTTCCCTACTCTGTGCTGATGGCTCTCACATCTGTACCACGACCCTTCTTCATTTTAAGAGGTGTTAGACAAACTGGAAGAGGGAGGGAGATAGATAAGAAGGCCCTGAGCACCTGTGCTAGTCACATATATGTGACAGAAGCAAACTAAAGACAGATTGATTTTAGCCCATAGTTTGAGCAGGTGCAGGCCATTATGGAATGGAGAGCATGGCAGAGTTCCCAGGGATAGGAGCATCCAGCTTCGTCGTCTCACTTCTGGAAAGACCAGGAAACAGAGAACAGGAAATGGTGTTTATCTCACTTCTTGTATATCCAGGGTTAGACCCCAGCCCATGGAATGTTACTGTCCACACTCAGAGCGTTCCATACCATTCAGCTGTCCCTCCTCAGTTAATCCTCTCTGGAAATATCGTAAAGTCACTCCTACAATGTATCTCGTAGATGATTTCAAATCTAGTCAAATAAACAACTAAGCATTATACTATCCACCTCTCTGAGATTTGACTTTTCCTAAGTCCCAAATACCCACTCTCCTTCCACTGCCCTCCCCGACACACACCTTCTAGGACACTGTGAACCTTTTGTATACCCAGCTCAAACCAGTTATCTGTGGCTAGAGCCAAAAGATTAAGCCATTCTTTAAGGCTTCACCTTTTTCCTTACACTGCTGTGGGTGATCCTGTGTTTTACCAACTATGCTATATCGCTGTGGTTTTAGTTTTTCATTTACTTTTTTCCTTAATCATACTGAGGACAAAACTCAGGGTTGCACATATGCTATACAAGAGCTCTGTTGCTGGGCTACGGTGTAGTATACTCAGGCAAGTAACTCAAGGACGAATGCCGAGGTTATCTGGGGACTCGGTTAAATATAAGCAGCCCTGCACACTCATTTTCACCATCTTTGGAACAATTTGTCACATGCCTCCTAAAGACAGACAAGTGAACGTCCTTTACATGCTATTTCCAAATATTTGCTCCCATGAGAAGCCGGATGACATGGGAAGATGAGCCCATTCCATAGCTTCTGAAGCTAGGTGAGTCCAAGGCAGGGAGGAACCTTCTTCTGAGAATCTGACTGTGCCAGCACCATGAACTCTCTCAAACTTTAGTATCCACTAGATAGGCATGGTGGTTCTGGCTTGTAATCCCAGTGCTTAGGAGGCAGAGACAGGAAGATCTTTGGGACTTATTGATTATCAGTCTAAATGAATCAGCAAGACCCAGGCCAATAAGAGACATTTGGGGGGAGGGGGAGGGGAAAATTCACTACTCTCGAGGAGTGACACCTGAGTCCTGATGACACCCTATCTTTTCTTTGAGAAAAAGAAAGGGACTGAAAAGATGGCTCAGTGGTAAAGAATATTTGTTGGACTTCTAGAGGACTCAAGTTTGGTTCCCAGAACCAAAAGTTCTGAGATGTTGAGAGAACATGCAAGTCTCTCTGGCTTGCATGGAATAACACACACACACACACACACACACACACATACACACCACTCTTGACATCTATTTGCTACAGAACTAAGTGTAGCTCTTAATTCTATAGAGGAAACACGAAATTGAGGTTTGGAAAGGCATGCTCAAAATCACCAGTTAATAAGTGATTCATCTTGGAGTTGACTCTAGATCTGTTCATCACATCTCTTGGTGTGCAGCTGTGATTCCCAAATTGAAACTTGCATACAGTCATGTGGGGATTCTCTAGGTACAGGCAAAGTCTGACTCAACAACTACAGACTATGGATGGGAACTGGCCGTTCATATTTTTCTTTTTATATTTTTTATGTATGTGTTTTACCTACCTGTATATTTGTGCACCCTGTGCATACCTGGTGCCCACAGAGATGAGAAGAGGGAGTCGGATCTCCTGAAATTGGAGTTACAGATGCTTTCGAGCCACTGAATGTTCTGGGAACCAAACTTGAGTCCTCTAGAAGTGCAACAAATATTCTTTATCACTGAGCCATCTTTTCAGTCCCTTTCTATTTCTCTTTTGAGATAAGGTGTCATGTAGCTCAGGTTGATCTTAAACTTACAATGTAGCTAAGGATGACCTAGAATGTATCTTCTTACCTAGCTCTCCTGACTCTCCTGGGATTACAGGAGTGTACTACCACTCCTGGCTAAGAGTCCATATTTCTGTTTTATTTTTATTATTTAATTTTATTTGTATGTTCGTGCCTATGTGTGACTGTATACATGTATGTGCAGGTCTCAGTAGGAGTCCAGAAGAGAGCATAGATTCCTCCAGAGCTGGAATTACACATACTTGTGAGCTATTCAATATGGATGCTGAGAACTAAACTCAGGTCCTCTGCAAGAGCCATAGGGACTCTTATCTGAGGAGCCATCTCTCCAGACCCAGAACCCATATTTCTGATAAACTCCCTGGAGATATGAAAGCTACAATCTCTAGACGTACAGCGGGTAACTTTAGATGACAGCATAGCCTTGATTATGTGAGTTCTTTGAGCATTAAGAAGGAACTCAGGAGGAAGCTTGATTTTGTAGACCTTGGAATTAATAGACTGAGTTAATTTTATATAGCTCCTGTGGGGTAGGGGGCCTCACAGTAACATCTGGGCTACATAAGTATTCAGCACTACAGAGCACAGCTTTGTTTTTTAAGATACAGGAAAAAAAAAAAAAGACTGAAAACTCCTTTTTTGGTCAGCTGGCAGAAGTTTCCCTGAGAGAGAAGACATCTTTCCCTGCACCCTGTTCTTTTCAGAGTTGCTCTACACTGGGCAGTTTGTCATTTCACCTCAGACATATGTGGGGCAGGCCATCAGCCACCAGCTGTCACCTAGCTGTAGCAGGAACTGTCTAAGCTCCCCGCCCCTCGCCCAATGCAGGTTTTCCAAGAGGCAAAATGATAATAATTACACTACTTTCCATGCTAAATGTAACTTTGAGAAATGGATTCACACAGTAGAACATGTCACCAACCCAGGGAAAAGTCCAAATTTTCAGGAAAACAATTTTCTAAAAATTCTTTTTGCACATATTTGAGAAAGGGGGCAGGGAGGATAAAGGCACTTGGCCTAGGAGATTGCTCATTGAGTCAAGGAAACCTAAAATGGCTGTTGGCAGTTCTTTGCTGGAACGGGGTGTGGTTCCTGTTCTGACAGCTCCAATAAACTGCTCAATGATGAAAGTGACCTTGAGCTGTGTCTCCAAAGCAAGAGAGACTTTCTGCAGCTTTTTCCTGATACTAGCTTGGAACTCATTTCTATCCTATCAGGAGTTGCAGCCGTCAGCTCACAAACCAAACCCCACTTAAAACTTAACTACCCAAACCCATGTCCACATTGGCAGTGTCACATAAACCATAAAAGTATGTGCATGATCTGTGACCCAAAAGTCTACCCTCCAGTGCAAACTCAAGAGACATGCACTGGGGACATAGAGCTCAGGGAAGCTCTATTCTCAGTGGTGCTGAACTGAAAACAACTGGATTATCTAGTAGTCAGAGAAAAATGAAAGGGGCTGCATTTATACTCTGGGATATTATAGAGTGTTGGGAAGTGTAGTGGACTTCTCCAGTTATGATGTAATCATTACTGCCTTGACTCAGAGCAACTGAGATCACTCAGATCTTCCCTCACAAGACTGAGGGAAGTCTTTTCTTCCTAGAAGGTTATATCCTTGGGCCCTCATCTGAGGGTCCAGTCACAGCTCCCTCCTGCCACTATCAGCTGCATATAATCCTGTCCTGGCTACAGGAACTGTTTTATTTGTTTGTGTTTTGGAAGGGTGCTATGGAAGGTAGGAGGTTGAACTGGGTCAGGGGAGTCAGTGATGCAGCTTTCCCAGGTCATCATCTATGGTGGGATGGGTAGGTTTTGGTAATACAGATATATTTGAGTCACTATGTCCCTATAAGTAATCCCAGTGAGGTCATTTGCCAAGCTGAACTTCCATGGAGATATTTCTTGGGTCTGTAGGTATCCTGTCTGGGATGAATAAGAAAACCCATGCCTTATGAGGAATGGAAGAACAAGAAGGTACTCAACAACAGTGGGTGAATTCTACAATGTACTACAAGATGGACAAATGTAAACAGAGATGGGAGAGCAAGATAGCTTAGTGGGTAAAGGTGATTGCTATCAAACCTTAAAACCTTAAGACCTGAGTTCGATCCTTTGAACCACATAGTGGAAAGAGAGAACCAATTCTTGTAAGTTGTCTTCTGAATTTCATGAGTGGCATACATACCACTACCACCATTACTACAACTAAATCAATGTAATTAAAATTTTTTTAAGTAAACAGAAGTGTCAGGACTCAAAATAGTGAGATCTCTGGAAGTAGAGAATACTGGGGGAAGGATGCCGGGGATTCTGGTTATGCTCAGGTCCCAAATCTGCACTCTAATGATATGAGTGTACAGTGTGTGAAGCAGAATTTGTTATGTTTATTAAAAGATAAGAAGAGAAGGAATATGTTTTTGTGGATGCGTGGTTAGATGTGGGAGAAGTGGGTGTCTCGGCGGGCCCGTGCTGAAGCATTGGTAATGGTATAGAATAGAGTTTATTCAGGGCATGGGGAGGGAAGTTGAGAGGGTAGTAGAGACAGAGAAAAGCACAGAGAGGGGGGGAAAGAGAGAAGGAGAGGGAGGGAGGGAAGGAGGGAGGGAGAAGTAGAGGCCAGCCATGAGCACATGGGGAGGGAGGGGATGGGGAGAGAGAGAGAGGGGAAAGGGGGACAGAGAGGGAGCAAGAAGGCAAGAGCAAGAGAGTGAAGAGGGGGCAAACAGCCCCTTTTATAGTGAGTCAGGCACACCTGGCTATTGCCAGGCAACTGTGGGGCGGAGCTTAGACCAAACGCTAACATAATCCAGGTGAATACTCATACTTATAGACTCGTAAGAGTCAAACCTTCGATCCCATCCCCAATGCCATAAGAAGTGGACATGGTGATTTAAGTCCATAATCCCAGCACTCAGGAGATTGAGACACGTAGACCAGAACATCAAAGTCATCTTTAGCTGCATACTGAGTTCTGGGTACTCTGAGCCAATGAAACTCCATCTCTAACTAAATAAAAACAAATAAATACTGACTTAAAAAGAAAGCTTACCAGTCTGTTGATCTCCAAGCAGCACCGAGGACTCCTCCTGGGGCCTCTACCACCTCGGGCCTTTCTCTGCTGTGACTGTTGGGCCTCTTTCCGTGTGCTTTACTTCCTTAGAGATGGCCTCTCTCTGAGACCTGTTATGGATGAAACTTTCCATCTCTGGGCTCTGCTTTCTGTCCTTCTTATTCACTCCTTCCAATGTGTCAATGTCCACGTCTGCCATAATCTTTTTAACCATCCACCTACCGTCAGAGTCCAAGATAATACACAATTCCTCTGTGTGGCCCATACATTTTCAACACCCTAACCGGCTTTATCTGCTCTTCCCTTCCCATGGCTTTTTATGATAGATTCCACGGCTAAATGATTTCTTTGGTGTCACCATCTCTCTCATCCTTGCTGCCTGTATTCCCAAGGAGCAGAATCACCTCGGTCTTGTTCAATCTTTCTAGAAGGACTAACTGTCATTCAATCAGATTTGCTAGTGAGCCCAGATTATGGCCTAGCCAGTTTTTCTCTCCCCTGATTCACCTTACCTGTTACATTATCCACAATTGACTTTGCATGCTTGGATTCCTTCAAAGAAACTAAAGAGAGAGAACCAAGTGCTCTGAATATTGCTCACACATGCATAGGTTCCCAACATGTGCCTGTCTGTGAACTGTCTAATACAGAAGTTTCTCTGTCACAGACCTAGGTCACCTGGACACCACTGATGACGGCCTTTTAAAAACTAACACTTACATCTCTCTCTCTCTCTCTCTCTCTCTCTCTCTCTCTCTCTCTCTCTCTCTTTCTCTCTCTCTCTCTCTTTCTCTCTCTCTCTTCCTCTTTCTCTTCCTCTCTCTCTTCCTCTCCATCCATCCATCCATCCATCCATCCATCCATCCATCCATCCATCTATCATGTGTGTGTGTGTGTGTGTGTGTGTGTGTGTGTGTGTGTATGTGTACATGCACCAAAAGCTCAAGTGTAGAGGTCAGAGGACAATTTGTGGCAGGCAGTTCTTTGCTTCCATTATATGGGTGCCACGGATAAAACCTAGGTCCTCAGGCTTGGTAGCAAGCCTTCACCTGCTGAGACATCTGAGGCCCACGTAGTTGGTCTTAAACATCAAAAGGCACAGACCATTGCCTGGAGACTGCCTAAAATGGCACAGCAGGGGTTCTCCTCCAGCCACTTAGTGGAGGAGCTAAGCAAAGCCTGAAATTCACTACTGACAGCAACCAGAATCACAGGGTATTGAGGTCAGCTGAAACCCCAGAGTTGTATTCCCCATGCTTCTGCCTGCCCTCCCCCAACCCCTTTCTCTGGGATAAAGATTCTTGGAGAAAATGAAGCTTTTTTTTTTTCCAGAAAAATCAAAGCTGGAGTCCCTGCCCAGACAGTTGCTGGCCTGTTGGCCTGGGCTGGGTGCCTCCCCACCCTGCTCTGGGTCAGGCTGCTGGAGGACTGGAGAGAGAATGAGGCAATGCTGGCAGGGTGGTGGCCCAGGGAACTGAAGAAACTGCTCAGGCTGCAGCCCACACAGAAAAGGAAGCACATTTACCAGAAGCAAGCAGGGATTTGCATACACAAATGATTTGCATACACAACTGCATTTCTGACCCTGCAGGGTCAGTCTACCCCAGTGTGTCATTACAGTAGTCATGGACAAGTCAGAAAAAGGTGAGTGAAATGAGCTTTGTGAATGCAAACAAGAGAGGGAAACAAAACAAAACACCCAGCCTTTCAGGAAAATGGATGGAGGTGGTAACTATGTTAAGTGAAGTAATATGGGCTCAGAAAGACATATATTGCATATTCTTTCTCATATATGGACCAATGCTTCTGATTTTTATATGTGGGAGTGTTAGTCTGGTTCTGGAAAAGGAGACTTTATGAAAGGAGGAGGGAGGGTTCTAGCACCCAGCACCCTCTCTTAGAAACAGACACCCCTCTATGAGTCTTTTACAGGCTGGTGGCAAACTAGTCACATGCAGCTTAGGGCTAGAGTTGGAAGTTGAAAGATATAGCTTATTCAAGAGTACAAGCCGTTCAAGATGGGTAGATTTAGAAAAGGGGCTTGTAGTGATCTTGTGATCTTGCTTGTGATCTTCAATGTGATCACAACAAGAGAGATGTTGTGACAGACACTTGTGCCCCTCCCTTAAACTGCCAGGCTATTGAAACAATGGACTGAAAAGAATTAAATATTCTCCAGGAATCCCATGCTGGAGGAAAGGAAAGGTGGAAGCCATAATGCCAGCCAGAAGAGGAACTTGTCTCCTGGGGAATGATTCCACATGTTTTGACAATTTATCAGATCATCTTTCGGGAAAGACCGGAGAAGAGACAGCTGTACAAACTCTTGTTCTGTATTTAAACCAGTGGTTCTCAACCTGTGGGTGGCAACCTCTTTGGGGGTTGCATACCAGATATCCTCTATAACAGATAGTTACAATTCGTAACAGTAACACAATCACAGTTAAGAAGTAGCAACGAAACAATTTTATGGCTGGAGGTCACCACAACTTGAGAAACTGTATTAAAGGGTCACAATGTTAGGAAGGCTGAGAACAACTTATTTAAACATAAATTTAAATTAAATTTAAATTAAATTTAAATTAAACGTAAATTAAAACGAGTTAGGAGCCAAATGAGATTGAAGGTCATTAGATCTCCTTATTTGTCACTCTTCCCATTGAATAAATCTTATTTCTCTGACTCTTGCTACTAATTGTCTCTTTAAGTGATATATTGTAGATTCGTGGCCAGGCTCGCAGGCTTGAACACCAATTGGTTAGGGCTGCCAGTGGCTAACCTTTGATCTTTAAAAACTTTAAAGTGAGGATGTGGGAATGACATAGACTCCACTCAAATCCCATTTTTATCTATTATCACATGTGACCTTGAGGGAGTTACTTGACCCCCACCTCTGGGCCTTGTTGATTTCACCTATAGACCGTGGCTGATGATGCCCAGGCTTCTATGAGGATACATGCTTGGAGAAAGTACCTGGATCTCAGCATCACATCGGCATTGGTTTTGTTGAGAGAGACTGGGCAAAGGATGCTGAGTTCCAAGGATTCCTCACTGCTCCCTGGCCATTTCCACTGCCCTTGTTCTTGCTGCCCACAGAAGAACAGATTCCTGTACCATACTCCAATATATATGAGGGACAATTGTCTGGGAGTTGTCTGAGGATTCTAAACAGGAGAGTTAGAACGTTTCAATGGTAAGATGTATCCAAAGTTACAAACTACTAGCTTTTGTCCATTGTTTTATGTGTCGACACTGTATATGAAAAATTGTGTCCTTAGGGGACAAGATCTGAGTTTATGTCTGATGGAAAAATATATTTTGTTGTCATAGTGAGACAGTAAAGACCTATTATGGGGAAACTGGTTCCCCAAGAACCAAGAAGGAAAAAAAAAGAAGAAAAAAAAAAACTGGCATGGATGAAGACCTAACATTCTAAATTACCAAAAACAAGTTAATCTAGTTGGAGTGTCAGTTAAGGGACCATCTCTCAAGAAGGAGCTCACCTTAAACTATGTTAAAGAGATAAGCAGGATAGTTATCCCTTTAGTGTGATACTGTACTTTTCCTTCCCAGAATTTCTGTCCAGTAGCATAGTTCCTGTAAACTGCCACAAGGTTCTGTTGGATCTGTAAGCTGCCATGAGATTCTGCTGGATCTGCTCACCTAACTCAGAAAAGTACCACTTTTTGTTTTTCTTTATCCTGTCTCTTTTGAGTCCTGGCCAGGTATGATTCCTGTTCATTTCATACTTGGCCTTCCATGTTATTTCTCTAATACCTCGCTTCCCACTACGTGGTGCTTGTACACCATGTGGCTGACTTCCAAGCTGGCTTGACTCGATGGGCATGGCTTCCCTCCTCCCCATCTATTCTCCACTTTCTTCCTCTGGGCATCTGTTGAGATTTACAACTTGCCTGCCCTGAGGTTTTTCTTTGAAACTTGAATGAAATTGTCCTATTTAAATACATTTTGGCTCTGCTTGACTTTCAAACTTTTCCTCTCTTTTGATTCTTCAATGGGTAGAGAAAAGGAAGCTATTGTTGCACCCCTGGACAGTGTCAACAAAAATAAGGGAGAGCGGAGGAAAGGGCTTAAAGGGGCTGTCACGTTAAAACCGAGCACCTGGGTCGTGGAGGTGACTTGGAAGGGGTAGGGAGCTCTTGCCATCCAAGTCAGACAACCTGACTTCAGTCTCTTGTCGTCACCGTGGAAGCAAAAAAGCAACACTGTAAAAGTTATCTCCTGACTCCACCCGTGTGCTACCACACACCCAGTCAGAGTCAAACAATAATGACTGAATTGAATTAAAAACGGCATCTAATAGGAAAGCTCTTACTATCGCAATGACCCTTCTTGACCTCAGCCTCTATACTTAAAAGGCAGGAACTGTTTTATCTTGCTTTTCTTTGAACTTTTGGCCATGGCCTTGTTTTCTCTGGGCATCACCTATTACGGAGCTTACATCGCTCTTTCAGTTTCAAGTTCTTCAACTGTAAAATAGGGTTGAAAACATTTTACAAGGTTTTAATGATGCATGGATGGGTTTAGAGGTGCCTCATACATAGCTATTGACAGTAATATTGTCAGCAACAATACTCACTTGTAATCCCAAAGGAATTGCTCCTCACTAAGAAGAAAAAAGGCCCTCTTCCCTAGAGCCAGGCACGGTGTCAGACACCTGTAATCCTAGCACTTGAAGGAGGAAGGATCAGAAGTTCAAGCCCAGTCTTGGCTTCTGAATGAGTTCCAGGCTAGCCTGGTCTACATGAGAGCTTGCCTCTTAAAAACATTCATTAAAATAAATAAACAAACAGAGTTCTTTCTCAGCACATTTTTCCATAAACTCAAGCTCTACTTCATCATCATTAACTTTGTATAAAAGTGCCATCCTGGAATCCCAGGACAGAAATGGAGCCTGAGTCCCTAATGTCTTCTGAAGTTCCTGAAGTTGTCCCAGATTGTGAGACATAATTAGATACCTAAAAAAGGAAAGTGCACATTCATGCTTCCCTAGAACATTTCAGCTATTTAAGGGTCATAAGTGGTGCCATTCAAAGTGACCTAGTCCAGTGACCTCATTTAAAGACGAGAATCCTGAGGCCCAGGGACAACAGCTGCCTCAAGGTTGTGCTGAGAACACTAAGTTCTTGATCTAGAAGATTGATCAGGTACTACAAAGCAGGTCTCTCAGCAGGGACAGTTCTCTCTCTCTTTCTCTCTCAACAGGGACAGTACTCAAAAGAAACACACTTCCCTCCCTCCTCCTCCTCCTCCTCCTCCTCCTCCTCCTCCCCCCCCCCCCCCCCCCCCCTCCCTCTCTCTCTCTCTCTCTCTCTCTCTCTCTCTCTCTCTCTCTCTCTCTGTGACTGGAGCTCTTATTCCCCACCTAGACTCCACTTAAGGAAAGAACACATTTAATGATTTGTCCATCAGGACCTTGTACTTCATAAATATCTGTCACTCAGGGCAAACAACTGCCATTGTACAGAACAGGTAACTTTCTTTAACAAGTTGTTCTTAGCTAGGAATGGTGGTACACATGGGTTATCCCAGCACTCTGGAGGTCCTAAGGCAGAAAGATGAATCATTCATAGAGATGATCACGTGACTGCTACCTGTTAAGTATTCAGAAGAGGTGAGCACTAAGTGCATTGTAGTATATTCATGCAGTCATACTGGAATTGTGTTTTTGTATGTTGATGGTGTCTGCATATGTGTACATATGTGCATATATGTGCTCATCTATGTATGCTTGCACAAGTGGAGGCCAGAGGTTGGTGTTCAGTGTCTTCCTCAATAACTCTCCACCTTATGTTTGGAGACATAAGGACTGGACATAAGTCTCCACTGGACTCGGAACTTACCATCTTAGCCAGATTGACTGGCCAGTAGTCCCCTAGGATCCCTATCTCTTCCGGCTCCCTGCAGCACTGGACTATAGACTACTACTCAACTTTTATGTGAGTGCCCAAGATTCAAACGCACGTCCGCATGTTTGTACAATGATCACTTAACCCACCCACTGAGCCATCTTCCCAGCCTTAGCATTATATTTTAATTGTATCTTAATTAAATTCTTGTTGACAAAAATGAGAAAACATTAAGGAAAATGGTCACAAAATTATTTGCAAAACAAGTTTCTAAGTGTGATGTTTCAGACCTTTAGACATTAGAAATTAGAAATTAGATTCACCTTTGAAATTATCTCTTAAGATACTGCTGGTGGGACTGGGAAGAAGATGGCTCCACAGTTAAGCATGGCTCTTGCTCTTGCAGAGGACCTGGGTTCAGCTCCCAGCACCCACATCAGATAGCTCACAGCTACCTGATACTCCAGCGTCTCTCTGACTTCCTCAGAAACCTGCATACACATGACGCACAAAAACACATGTGGGCACACATGTGTACAAATAAATTTTCACATGTGTGTAAAAATCTTTAAAACGGTGACAAGGAGGCAAAGTAAAAAGGCAGAGACATTTAAGGTGCATGGGAAGGGAAAGAAGCCTGCAGCCCAGGGACCTAGCTCACGTGTCCCGCTGAATGAGGGTCAACGAACTTCAATGTCACTGACAAACTGACCTACAGAGATAGTGTTTGTCTTCAGACATCTCAGACAAGGTAGGGCCACACTATTTGTGTCCTCTACTTGCATTGTGCTAACCATCTGCTCTCAGTCCTAAACCCAAGCAACATACTTCATAAAACCACCTTCTAAATTAATTTACAAGTGGAAATTCTTTAAGAAAACATGTAAATAAGCCTTTTTAAACATAATTTTATTATCTGTTTGTGTGAGGACATGAGTATGTGTGCATGTTCGTGTGTGTGATGTGTGCCTACGCATATACCAGAAGATCATGGGTCACCCACCAGTGTCATTCTTCTGTCGACCTCAGTTTTTGAGAAAAGGTCTCTTACTGCAACCTGGAACTCACCTAGTGGGCTAGGCTGGCTAGCCAGCAACCCCAAGGATGCATCCTGTTTCTTCCTCCCTCCAAGCTGAGATTATATGTCTAGCCTTTTTGTAAGAGGCCTTCATGTCACATGCCAAACACTTCACTGAGCTATTTCTCCAGCCCTACCTACCCCCTTTACTTAATGTTTAAACTTGACTTAATCTTTACAATATTGTAAAGTACAACTTTTAAACAGTGTAACTTAAGATGACAAAGAGTCATATCTAGCCATTATAAAGACACCCAAGGTAACTCTTAGAAGTAAGTGCTCAGATCTGGGTGTGTATTGAAGTTTTCCTAAATACCCCATCCACCCACCCCAAACTTAAATCTAAAATGTAGCCGTATTTTTTGGTTACTTTATTGTGTTCTTATATCTAACACCCTTTTCTACCCCAATCCCTTCCAACATTAGGTAGGTGAGAAAGGAGGTCAGAGGGGAAAGGAGATGTTGATCTCTCCTGCTGATTAAGGGTGTCAAGTTCTTTGGGGCAAGTTTGACCTTCTTGGTCAGGATATCCAATTTCTTCTTCTGTCTTTGCTCATGACCACTTGACAAAATGCAAAAAAAACCAAAAAAACAAAAAAGCAAGAAAACAAACAAACAAAAACAACCCAGACAGCAGCATCAGCAGGGGGAGCAGCAACCTCTGCAGCCTCTCTGGGCTGTGGCATTTTTGTACCCCTTCAAGACCAGAATTCCAAATGTCAACAATCTTCCACTGGCAAAATCACTCCCCTGCCAGAGAATGAGACAAATCATAGTCAGCTGCTGTGGACAATCTGAAGCTACCCCTTATGCTACACCTAATAGTAAAACAAAAACATATTCATATAACATAACTGGGTTTTTAAAGAAACCAAAATTCTCACTACACAAAACTGTGTACTATCTTCTTTACAATAAACTCTCTAACTTTACTTCACTCTGAAATTCTTTTCTCACGCAGTAGCCAAGGCGCCAGCTTTGCTTGAGGGAGGGTCCCCTAAGAGGGCCGAGCACTCCTTAGGCTACTGCTCATCCTCAGCACTGTCAGTACAGTAGCACCAATGCAAACATACGCTACAAGGGACAAACCTAGGACTCAGAAGATTTTCATGGACCCACAAGGTTAATGGTTCTCAGACTATAGGATTTCTGAGTAGAGTAATATATTCCTTTAGATGCTAGAGACACCAAAATAAGGTTGCTCTTTTTGTAATAATGCAGGAGCAGTTTTACAAATGACAACTACTGCCACTATTTCCAGAAAATAACCTCTCATGAAAGGTGGGGGAAGGATATCCTTTTAGAATAAGAAGTCCATGAAGGTATTTGAGTACATTATAAGTAGCTGCTGTGCTGACATTTCACAATGTTCTTTTCCATTCTGCCCAGACATGAGATCTTTGTCATGGATATGCTCTGACCCTCAGCCAACATCTTGGAACCACTGTTCTGGGTGACAATTAAGGCCAACTCCCTATTCCCCAGAACATTATGTAACATCCAATGGCTTCCAAATTGTACCAGAAGGTAAAGCTTCTAAGCAATGCTGTCACCTGAAGCAGCATGGAGTTGCATCCTACAAACTCTTTTGTTTCTTTCTGTATGGCAGTAGCAGGCAGGCTTCACCGCTCAGCGAGCTCATCTTTACAGAAGGCAACTATCTCCCAAATCTTCCGTATGAAGAAAAATAACCAAGCTAAGGTCCATGGTTGTGAATATCCACTCACTGCATCAGAAGCTATATGCACAGCTAACCTTGTTTTACCATCCCCAGCTGTTAGAGTAAAGCTATCCTCCTGCCCCCTACATACTACACACACACACACACACACACACACACACACAAAGTCTACTACAACCCCCTCACCATCATGGAGGCCAGGTTGTTGTGGTGACCTATTGAATGCCTGGCCCGGTAGCCATGACAACAGAATAAGCAGAACACAATAAGATACTATGGTCTTGGGAGGTTCTCAGTGTTTAAGAGATGCAAGGTTAACTGAAGGTGAGATTTCATGATGCTGAGGTGGGGTTTTTCAGCGATGCCACTATTCTGAAGTTACTCACACTCTATAAACTAACCATCATGCTTCTGTAAGTAAGCTCGTTTGGTTTACCAAACTAGGCTTGGCTAGAATTGTTTCTTTGGTCTGTCATCAAATTCTCTATCTGGGATGAACAGATGATCTGTTCGTATGTCCCCAGGTAAAGTCACACAACACCAACATGACTCTCTTTCTCCTCTGAAAGAGCACATAAGCTTCTCTCCCTGAGAATAAGCCACCAACAAAAATCACAATGATTTTCGACAATCTTAAGTAAGGGACGTATCTAGGAAATTAGTATGATACTGCCCTTATGGTGGGGGTGGGGGGGGGGGGTGGGGGTGGGGGAGGGAAGTGGGGGTGGGGG
>NW_021604687.1:470237-476480 GCF_004785775.1 Grammomys surdaster
GGGGGGGTGGGCAGAGGCTAAGACTCAAAACTGATGTTCATGGAGATAATAAGGATAAAGGCCAAGACCAAGGGGGTGAGTCAAAGGACACTGGACAGAGATTTCTGCCACAGTCTATGTTGCTCCTCCAAAAAAAAAAAAAATAACAAATAAAAAAATAAACAGATTTGCCAGGCATAGCAGTGCAAGCCTTTAATAACAACATTCAAGAGGCAGAGACAGGTGATCTCTGATGTCAAGGCCACAGCAAGTTCCAGGACACCCAAGCATACATAGAGAGACCCTGCCTCAAACAAAACAAAAGAAACAAACAAACAAACAAAAAAAGGGCTGGAGAGATGGCTCAGTGGTTAAGAGCACTGACTGCTTTTCCAGAGGTCCTGAGTTCAAGTCCCACATGGTGGTTCACAACCATCTGTAATGGGATCCAAATGCCCTCAGAGCAGCAATGTGCTTGTATACATAACATAAATAAATAAATCTTTAAAAAAAGTATTTTAAAAAAACTCAAAACAACAACAACAACAACAAAAAACCTGACATGGACATTCCTGAGCCTTGCAGGACTTGAGGTGATTGTACTCAGCACTGGAAAGCAGGTTATATTCCAGAAGCTCCGATTCCAGTAAGGAATGGTGCATTTGCATCACTGGTGCTCAGCCTCAAGGAAGTTTCCAGAAACTGTCAGCTTAAATGTATGTTCAGGCTGCTGGGGGAAGGGGCCCTGAATATCCAGTTATCCAGACAGCCCTGTGACAAGAGTGAGGCATGGAGCTAAATCTGGGCTTCCCTCAGGGAACTGAGAGGCAGGTGATTAGCGAGGTGGCCTAGCCTTTGGATGCTGTGCACGGATATCCAGAGCCTAGGACACTGATGCATGACTTTCCCTGGGGAGTCTATTTCTATTCACTCCAGATAGGGAGGGCCAGGACACATCAAACAAATCCAAATCCAGCCTAGTGAGCCCATGAGTTTAATTGGGATTGTTTAAGGACAGCTACACCACCAAAGAGTTCCCCCACTGCCCCACCCCCAACCCTGCCAACAACTGTTAACTGTTTTTATATCCTTGGGTGTAGGGGACAGATGAGACACCCTCTTTCCTTTCCAGAATGTTAGTGAGCCCAGGGAGGGTGGTCTCACGTGGCAACCAAGGCTTGCTATGACTTCAGATGGCAACAGCTACATCAAAGCTCAGACAACAGATCATTCCAGCACAGTGGCCCCCAGCAGGAGAAGAGACACTCTTTTAAAAAAAAAAAAAAAGACAGCGTGCCCTTTCCTTTGTCTATCAGACTATTGAAACAAAGAATCTCAAAGAGTTAAATTTCCACAGAATCCTATGCTGGGGGAAGGGATAGTCTGATGCCCTGGTACCAGCCAGAGGAAGTGCTTGCCTCCCAGGAAGAGACTTCAAGTAGTTCCAACAGTCAATCAACATGTGCATTTCCTGGCTTCCCTTCATTGTTTCTATAAAATTCTATCACTACAAGAAAAGCCAGAGAACTCAGGAGTCTTCTTTCTGTACTTCTGTACTTCACACTGTAAATAAATCAATGCTCCATATCAAATGCCTCCAAACTTCTTTTAAAGAGTGGTGAGCTTCTGAATCTAAGTCTCTTCAAAGACCAAAATAAAACATACCAGTGGATTGAAGGTGCTGCTGCCAAGCCTGAGTTTACCGGAGTCCAATCTCCATGATCCACGTGGTGGCAGGAGAGACTCCCAAAGGTTTTCTCTGATCTTCACTTGTGTATCATGATACGCTCACAGACACTATACACACACACACACACACACACACGTACACAAAATATACAAACAAACAAACAAACAAATAAATAAATAAGTAAATAAAATTTCTGTTTTGTTTTTGTTGTTTTAAAACAGGGGTTTCTCTATGTAGCTCTGGCTAACCTAGAACTCACTCTGTAGACAAGACTAGCCTCTAACTCCGAGGTCTGCCTGCCTCTGCTTCCTAAGTACTGGGATTAAAGATATGTGCCACCACCATGAGTTTAAAAAAAAACAAACCGTGTATGTATATTTTGGTGGATGTTTGGGGAGAGGATAAGATGCCCCAAGACAGATGCACTGGCTTCTCTTCACATTGTCTTTACATCCGGTGCATTGTAACCCCAGTGCTGTGGGAACAGGATTCTAGATTATGGCTCTGATCCCTGTTTTTATTCTGATTCTTAAAAGAATTATTTATTTTATGTATATAAGCACACTGTCACTGACACACCAGAAAAGGGCACTGGATCCCATAACAGATGGTTGTGAACCACCATGTGGTTGCTGGAAATTCAACTCAGGACCTCTGGAAAAGAAGTCAGTATTCTCAACCCCTGAGCCATCTCTCCAGCCCCAAAGTTACAACGTTTTCACTGGGGCTTGAACCTAGGACCTTCTTCATGTAAAGCAGACGTGATAACCGCTACACTATGGAACCATGTTTTTATGTTTTTATGATTCTTAACAGCAGGCCACCTCGGGGCTAGGGAGCATTTAATCACTCTTGCAAAAGACTCGGGTTCAGTTTCTAGCACAATACAGTAAGTAGTTTCATAACCCTCTACAAGTCCAGTTTCAGGGAACCCAATGCCTTCTTCTGATCTCCATGGGCATCAGGCATGCACATGGTGTAAATGCATATAAGTAAAAAAAAAACCCACAAACTTTAATAACATTAAATACATACATACATACATACATACATACATACATACATACATATTAAAATAAAAGCAGGCCACCTATCAGACATGATGGATATCTATAATCCTACCAGATGCAGAGACAGAGGCAAGTGGGTTTCTGTGAGTTCAAGACCAGCCTGGTCTACATAATGTGTCCTGGGCACCCTAAGGTCCTAACTCAAATGTACTGGTGGCCTGGAATCTTCTGAAGCTTGTTTGTTTTGTTTTGTTTTGTTTTGTTTTGTTTGTTGACTGGTGTTTTCAAGACAGGGTATTACTTTATAATCTATGCTGTCCTTAAACTGGCTATCCTCCTGCCTCAGCCTCCTGGGTACTGGGATTACAGACATATTTCACCATACCCGGCTGCTCTGAGACTTTTACTTTTCCTGAGCTCCCTGGTGAGACTTGGAGTTTTCATCTCCTGAGTCTGTCACTTCCTCCATTTAAAGAGGTCTAGGTCTGGGAAGCAGGGCACTGTGTGTATGTGGTGTCTGTGTGTGTGTGTGTGTGTGTGTGTGTGTTGTGTGTGCGGTGTGTGGTGTGTGGTATATGGTGTGTGTATGGTGTGTGGTGTGTGTGTGTGTGTGGTGTGTGTGGTGTGTGTGTGGTGTGTGTGTATGGTGTGTGTGTGTGTGGTGTGTGTGTGTGGTGTGTGGTGTGTGTGTGGTGTGTGTGTGTGGTGTGGTTGTGGTGTGTGGTGTGTGGTGTGTGTGTGTGTGTGTGTGTGTGGTGTGGTGTGTGTGTGTGTACTAGGCACTGCTCACTCCAGAAACAAATTTAAGTACATTATCATAACCTGAACCTGATAATGAAAAGCCATGAGTAATTTTTGCATTATAACAATCACAGGACTAGAAGCCAGAACTCAATTCTCACGCCAGCTTCAAGGGCTCCCTGGGGAGTCTGGTTCTCAGTGGAAATGTGAGAAAGACCAACTTCCCAGGGTGGCGAATGGTTTCTAGACCTTTGAGGAAAAGAGCTAGAATCATCACCAGGTGCACACCTAGGCCTCCAGCTCATGGCCCAGAGTCCAAGTTTAGCCAAGGCCCTAGAGGAACTATCCATGTAACAACCCCTATTTCCCATTCCCAACCCCCAAAAACAGAGGTCAGTCCACCCAAATTCTCTCATTTCTCCTTGGAGTTTCACTCAAATCTCTGGGGAGATTACAGGGTTTTATTTTTCTGGGGGCTGGAGAAATGTCTCAGTAGTTAAGAGCACTGGCTGTTCTTCCAGAGGACCTGGGTTTGATTCCCACTGCTCACAGGGCAGCTCACAACCACTTGTAGCTCCAGTTCTATGGGATCCAACTCCTTCTTCTGGCCTCCATGGATATGCATGTACTGCACATGTAGACACATACAGGTAAAATACACACATAAAACAATAAAATAATAGAAAGAAAATTTTAAAAAGTATCTTTTTCTGAGAAAGGGTCTAGTGTAGCCCAGCCTGGCTTTCAACCTATTATGTACACAAAAAACGATCTTAAACTCCTGATCCTCCTATTTCCTCAGTGCTAGGATTATAGGTGTATATCAGCAGGATAAGCAGGCGCTCAGCCACCTGAAGCACATATTCAGCCTCCAGAAGGCCTACAAAGCCCTATGCAGGCCACAGCAGCCTTGTCCTGAAACTCACTGATGGTCCTCAGCTTTGGACCCAGAAAGCAATCTGGACTCTTGTACTTAGAGTGACAGGAGAGAAACTTTGCAGAGACGGCAACAAAGCAAGGCATGACAAGGATGAGAGTGAGCATGGGATGCCTTACACCCATGCTACTAGCATCAGGCCTTGGGCTAGAGAGGAAGAGGAGGCCTCAGCAGTGGTAATAGCTTGCCTTTGTTTTCTGTGGGCCTCATCCAGTGTCATGCTGCCAATAATGAATGTGTAAAATTTTTGACAGATGGAAGTTACTGTGTAGGGTCAAGATTTACTTTATAGGATTTACTCTACACTTATCTGTCAGTCTGAGTCCACTCCATCACAGGGCTGGGCTGTAGGGAAGCTCAGAGACAACGCTCTGGGGAAGGGAAAGTGCAGTCTGAGATGTAGGAAAGCCAGAGCTGGTTCAGGGATCCCCAGGCCTGTGATGAGTTTAGTGCCATGGGGTTCTCAGACTCTCAGACATCCAAGTGCAGCTGGGAGTCGAGGAAAGCAGAGAATGGAGTTTGTAATAAATCTATGCCCACAGAAGAGGTTGTTACCAGAGCTGAAGAATGGGGAAGGAAAAAAGAGACGTGGGGTGAAGAGTCCAAGGAAAGACAGCTTACCTGTGCAACAGCTTAGAGGCCGAAAGAACACACGGCAAAGTGTCAGAGGTGTAGTTTGCAAGGCAGCTATGAGACTCAACCTTCTGGAAACGTCTTAACTGGGAGTGTAGCTTTTGCCCTCAAGTTAGTGGGAGGATTGTGGGAAGAACTGTAGAGTGGGTGAACAACAAATACATTTGCATCTTAGAGACCCAAAGGTTCCTGAACAAATCAGAAGCCACTCTTGCTCAGGGATTCTCTAAAACCTATAGGATGCTACAGCCGGTGTCCCACCTTTCTCTTCTATGTTTCTCTTCTTTCAGAAGCATATGATCTAAAAGAGCAGAGGGACTCCGTGTTAGAAATTCACTCAGGCCAAGCCCTAATACTAAGTTCTGTCAGAGACAGCCCGTGGTTCATATCTTTCTGTTTCCACTTAGCAGCTTATGACCTGGGCAAGCAGTTTCAGTTGAGCATCCTCCCCTGAGAGAGCTCTGTGTCCCTCAAAGTGTCGGTTGAGAGCTGAGCGATAAAAAGGTAGAACAGTGCCAACTACTATTCCCCTTTCATTAACCAGCTTACTGAGCATCTAGTTGATACCCAGGGATGACGGGGACGAGAGAGACATGCCAATCACCCTCCCACCCATATGCCTCTTCTATTGTCCCAACTCAGCTCTTGGTGATCTACAAAGGCAGCCAGACTTAGGATCTATCTGTAGGTAAATGTGTCCTACCAGCACCACACAAGCTCCTGATCTTAAGACCAGGCTAGCATCAAGTGGTCCATTTTCTGTAGATCAGACTTAGTATATTCAAAGAGCCTTACATCTCGAGTCAACACAACCTGGAGATTAGAAAAGGATACCTGGGCCTTGTTCATTGCAAGGTACCTATGGCCTCTCCAGAAAATCACCCTTCAGTTAGACAGAAAACAAATCATGAAATTCCCACTCACATGTGGTCACTGGACAGAGGTGGGCAAATCAGTCCCACCAGCACCATTCTTTTTTGGCAGGCTAACATAGCCATTATGACTCCAACTAGGGATTAAGAGGACTGGAGATAGGCAACTTAGGTTAGGTACTTAAGCTGTTCTCCTGTGATCTTCCTTGCCTCGCTATCAACTATACTGCGTGATAATCATCTTTGTGTTCCCAGCACCCAGCAACCTCAATGTACAATCAACTTCATGAGTCTCTATAAAGACCTCTGAATCCATTATCAGTGTCCTCACAACTGCCAGTTCTCTAATTAACGTCCTCTGTATGTACACACACACACACA
>NW_021604687.1:481480-558554 GCF_004785775.1 Grammomys surdaster
CTCTCTCTCTCTCTCTCTCTCTCTCGGTAGATTTTGTTTTTTTTTACATAGGTCTCATGTAGCCCAGGATAGTAACCTTGAGTTACTGGCCTTTTTGCTTCCATCTCCCAAGTGCTAGGATTACAGGTATTTGCAACCTTTGGCTGTTGGCCAGTTGATTTTACAACAGGAATCTGATGACTACCCAAAGAGAAAAGGTGAAAGGAAAGGGCATATGTCACCAAGCTGCCCTGGGTTTCCTTCAGTAGCTCTCCAGTTTCTGGAGATTTGCCACCAGTCCAGACCTCTTGAAAGTTGTTTCACAGGAGAGCCAAGGTAACCGATGAATGACAATTTTGCTTGATCGGTATTTGCTTAAGTACCGTTCAAAGTTTAAGCAGGCTACAGCTCAGTGATAGAGCATTCATTTAGCATGCAAAAAGTCATGGGATCACCTACCCACACACAGAGACACACAAAATGAATGAATGAACTGTTAATAACTTGAGTTATTTACCAGTGATTTGCATTCTGAAGTGATTTAGGCTTGGATAATAACACCTCATCTTCAGCAGTTTGGGGAAGTGACATACTCAAGTTGGACGCATCCCAAATTATATTTCCCTTCCTCTAAAACAGGATTGACTAACTCTCCTCTGTCCTTTCTTTAGTCGAAACTGAATACATGTGTGCTACACATTTAAAATAGGGTCAGTTAGCAAACTCAGCAGACAAAGCTTAGCAAGCCTGAGGACCCAAGTTCAATGCCCAGATCCTATATAAAGGTGGAAGGAGAAAACTGATTCCTCAAGGTTGTCTTCTGACTTTCACATATCCTTGTGACATGTGTACGCACACACACACACACCAAACATATACATTTGAACACATAAAAAAATACATCTTATAAATCCAACTGTAAGCCATAGTCTCAAACTGTGGGGACTGGTTCGTTTTTCAATTATGACAAAATTAATATTTAACATCTAAGTCTTCCCTGAAGAACCAAAATGTAATAGTTGAAAGATTTTAAGACATACAGTGCTGCAGAGAGTCTGGATTGGAGGCCTGAAGCTACACAGAACACTTCTTAGAGGACAGAGAGCAAAGGATCGAGGCAGTTGCTGTGTCAGAGCACTCCAAGTTAAGGCAAGAATGTCAAGGAAAACCGATGTGATCCTAACATTCAGCGAGATGATGCCGTGAGGTAGATGGGGCCACTCTGGTGGATCCCATCACCAGGTCTTCCGCTTCATGGAGCTCACTGCAAATATTTGCTTTAATTTTTACAACAGGAAAACAGAGGCACAAATGTTTAGAAGACAGACACAGTGAGTAATACCTACCTCCTCCCAGGAGTGTTCTAAGGACCCAAGGACACATTATGGGTGAAAGTGGTTTATAAACTAGAGAGGCTGAAATAAGGATAGTGGACGCTTCAGTTCCCACAATTCAGAATAAAGCCAGGACTCAGTCAATGCTACCTCATGCTGACACACAACAGTCCCAGGATGAATGTGAATAGGACCTCCTGGAGAAGGTGCCAAAGAGCAGTTCTTACTAGGCAGGGTTAGGACCAGGGTATGACTGAGATCCTGTGTACCCTCTGAGCAATGCATCATGTGAGTAGCAGCTTCTGGTCCCAGTCCCCAATCCTGCCACTGTGAGAGTCTTTTAAAAGGCAACTCTAGTTTTTGAGGCTGATCACCCTTAAAGAGCCCCCCATCTCCTGAGTGTATCACATACTACAGTACAATTTCCTGCAGTACATATTGGAATAGGTCTGCACATTATGTTGCTTGTGAGGGCCGGGCAGTGGTGGCGCACGCCTTTAATCCCAGCACTTGGGAGGCAGAGGCAGGCGGATTTCTGAGTTCGAGGCCAGCCTGGTCTACAGAGTGAGTTCCAGGACAGCCAGGGCTACACAGAGAAACCCTGTCTCAAAACAAACCAACCAACCAACAAACAAAAAAGTTGCTTGTGAGGATGTTTTATAAACTCAGTAGCCAGGGCTGGAGGGAAAGCTCAGCAGTTAAAAGCACTTGTTGCTCTTACAGGAGACCCAGGTTTGGTTCCCAGCATCCACATGGTGACTCACAAATATCCGTAACTCCAGTTCCAGGGGATCTGACACCCTCTTCTGACCTTCTTAGGCACTAGGCATGCACATGGTACACAGACATGCATGCAGGCAAAAACTCATAAAAACAAAAACAAAAAACCAAAACCCTATACAAAATAGTAAATAAACTCAGAAGTGAAGTGTTCTTTTTTGAGTGGTCGAAGAGCTAACAGGTTGACTCTTTTTTTTTTTCCTTTTTAATTCACCTTGCTATTTCTAGGACAAGAGACAATATGTAAGAACATAAAGCCAGAGAGAGAGAAAGAGAGGAAAGAGGTGCTTAATTCTCAAGCTGAAGAGATGGCTTCCAGGGTATTGATATACAACTTTGATGATGTAATTCCCAAACTTGTCCTCTGATCTCCACATGTAAGCTGTGACACGTGCACAGTTGCATCTACACATATCAGATACACACAAAACAAACACAACACACACACATACACACACACACACACACATACATACACTCTCAAACATCTATTTATAAAAGAAAGTTCTTAAGGCCTGAGGACATCCCTCAGTGGCAGAACACTTGCTTGCCACATACAAAGACTTAGGCTTAGTCTCACAATATCCAAGAGAAAAAGGACACCAGAGTAAAGGAGGAGCTCATAGGAATGACATAGGCCCTGATACACAAGTGCTGTATCCTGGATTTAAAGATGTAAAAAAAAAAAAAGGTAAAAAGAAACTTGCATACTCTATAGGGTAGGGAGGCTCCAACCTGGGCATTTGCATCAGTGACCTGCAGAGCCTGACAACACAGACCAGCTCCTATTGAACAAAGCTGAGGTGGCATCCAGAATAATGCAGTTGCTGCAGGTCCGTGGACCACATGGCAGTACTGAGTCTGGATCATGGCATCATTCACAGCTGTATCTAAGTTGGCTCCCATTGATGTTTGGCCCCGTGAATGACCGTTATAACTTCCACCTACAGGAACTAATTCACTACTTGCTTATGTAAACTTGTTGCAGGCATTTTACTAGTTTCTTTTTTTTTTTGTTTTGTTTTGTTTTTTGTTTTTTTGAGACAGGGTTTCTCTGTGTAGCCCTGGCTGTCCTGGAACTCACTCTGTAGACCAGGCTGGCCTCGAACTCAGAAATCCACCTGCCTCTGCCTCCCAAGTGCTGGGATTAAAGGCGTGCGCCACCACTGCCCGGCGTTTTACTAGTTTCATTTAAAAACCTAAACCAAAATATGTATGTCAGGCATTATATCCTCTGACTTTAATGGGCTCGCTGCTTTGTTAAATTGACCCCAATTTTTTTAAACTAACCCCAATCACAGACGCCCATGCTAACAACAGATCTTCCTTGTATCTAGACAACTACAGTTTTTGAGCCTTTTATCACTGTAGAGGGAAGCAGATCACTCCCAGAAACTTTGCTTAAGCAAAATGGACCAATTAGTCACAGATACCCAAAGTAAATAATCGAACAAACTCTGAGAGGATCTGCCTGGAGCACAAGTGTCTGTTTCTGCCTTTAAAACCCAGGTCTCCTTAAGAACTCTTTCATTTACTAGAGCCAAAGGTCAAGTCAGGCAGCAGCCACAGGCAGGGGTGCTAAGTCTGTGGATTTCTTCTCCAAGTTCTCTCAGTCTCTGCTGGGTTGCTAGCTCTGGAGATCCCCTGTCCAACCCCCAACCCCACTCCCCACCCCACCCCCGCCCCATTCTGCCTGTTCACCAGTCCCATTCATTCAGAAAAACAGGTGTTCCTGTTAAAATTAGCTGTCTCAAACTGCAAAATATCTCAGATCCCTATACCAGCTTTAAAAGGAAAGTGAAAAATAACCACCATTCAGCCGTTAACTAACGTTTCCAGAATTAGTCACACACACACACACACACACACACACACACACACACACACACAAACATTCTTACCAAGAACTCAGGATGAATAAGAAAGTCCAAACTTTAAACTGACAAAGAAAGGCTTCTTGTCTTGTTTTGATCTTTTTTTCCCCCTGGTAATGCTTGAAAGCCTGTTCTGTCCCATTTCCTTGGGTTGACTGACATAGACAATGGCTTTTGTTCAGGGAATTCAGCTGTTTTTCCATCTTTCTCTTTAGCATTCCTAAGAAGGTTCATGACATCTTTTGGTCAGAAAAGACTCTGCATTAAGCCTGACTTACAAACCTTGACCAGGAAAGTCGGAAGAACCCAGGGATGGACTGGAAGTTGGTGGTAGTGAAGTTTAATTTACATATTTATAAAAGGAAGGCAGAGTGAAATGAGGCCGTTCTTATTTTATTCCTGGAACCAGTAACTCTGCTGACCTCATTACAGCCTATTATGAAATAGGTTGATGTACTCCTTTAAAAAAAAAAAAAGGAATATTTAAAAGAGAAGTTTGGCAACTAATATATTGGAAGGAAGTTAGAATGCCGAGGACCAGTGCCCAAGGTCCTAACCAAGCACTGCATGCAGACACACACAGAACAGTGCTGTGCGTTACTCACTCTGGCTTCTAAAATCCTGCTGAAAAGACAATTGATAATTTCAAGACACCTACTGTTGGACAAGCCCTGACCCTTATAAACGGAAGAGAAAAAGGAATTTAAATATCACATTTCTCAAGGACAGAGATTTTTAACGTCCCACACTGAACCCCTATCGTATACACGAGCATTGAGACAACTGTTACTTATCTGTGAGGAAGAGCAGTTTCAAATTGAATGTGGAGACCAGCTAGTTAATGGCATGCAAGGAGATCGGGCAAGTCCTTTTTCCTTTTGGCTTGCATAGTTTTAAAATTAGTTCTTCACGGAGTGAGTCCAAGAATAAACTGACAATTCTTTTTTCTTAATTACCAAAATTATAGGTTTCTGGCCCTTAATTCCTTTCAGTTTATTCTGTGATCTTCAGACTAAAGGACCCATACAAAACTTAGACTTTATTATTATTTGTGTAAACCCAATGAATAGAAATAATTTTCATGTGTACATAGGATTTCCTTTGGCACCCCACTTCCCAATCTCCCTGAAGCTGATCTCGACTAAACTTTACAAAAGAGCTGGGAGAAGGAACATACTCAAGGCCACTTTATTTTACATTATACTTTAACTCTTGCAAGATCTAATTAGAGAAAACAACTGCTCTTTTAACCATTTCTTATTTAATTCCTAATGCATATTTGTTGTCTAAGACAGCCCATGCTGGCCTCAAACTTATGGCAAGGCTTCTATTTCAGCCTCTTAAGTGTTGGAAATAGAGGTGTGAGCCACCACAGCCAGTTTTCCCCTCACCATTGAAAATAAAATGTGTATACCCTATTACTTTAACTTTTTCTTAGAAAGTGTGGGAAAAAAATTGATTTTGTAAGTTAATTTTCAGATTCTTGTAATAAATACAGCCACTCAGGCAAGTCAGTCATATGATTTTCTTCACTCTAATATTTTTATGGTGAAAACTTTTCAGATCTGTGGGCACTGCCAAGGTTTAAGCACAATAAATCCCCCTGAAAAAAAGTAAATGATACACTGAAAGCCTACACGAGTTTTTGTGCTTGTGGCTCTTCCAGGTTTCAAGGCTGTAGATAAGTTTGTCATTCTTTTTGATAAACTATTCAACAGTGTCTTCAGCAAACCATAAACTCCCTTAAAAAAAAAAGCCCATCCCAAATTTCTCTCTATATCTACAGAAAAGCCAAACTACCTCGACATAATTTCAATCAACAAAATATTCTTTCAATACACAACCAACCACTTGAATCGAGGTCATAAAAACAAGCCCCCCACTGGCAATTATGCTCTACAAAGTTCTTAATACTCTCCAGAAGACATCCTCCTCTATCAAACTGCCCAGAACCTTCTATAAAGCCACAGATTTCTGAGTTAGCCTCACTGAGGATGCTAAAGGCAACTGAGTTGATACACAGTGCTGTTAAGTCCCATGCAAAATCCTGGGAGCTGGCAAGGCAGCATCCCACACAGTATTAGGAAGTACTTTAATCTGAAAATGACAGGCTGAATGCAAATCGGTAAGCCTGAAGCATGGCTGGATCATTATGATGGTGAGGTGAGTGGAGGACAAAGAGAGCTAGATTACTTTCCAGAGAAACTAGAGGGAAGACAAAACCCTAACAGCCCTCCCCCAAGCACTGCATAATCCGGTCACATATCGCTTGCCTTTAAGAACAGTTCACATACATTTGTCTTTCTAGGGTGCAAGGATACTCAGAGGAATAATACTTGAGGGAAAAGTGGAAAAGGTTAGGCACTGCGGATCCACTTGCCGTCAGAAGTAAACCTTTTCCCCCCACAGCTCCTTCCCACAGATGACAGGCAGCATGCACAGTTATCGAAAATACAGTAACTGCAAAAAGCCATCTGAGAAACATAACAATTTAATAGATGAAATAAATACTCCAGTACATGCAGGGTAAAAACTTGACATTGGGGGGGAAAAATCACTCTATAGTGTAATTTAAAAAATAAAACACACACTCACAGTAGCTTTCCCCCCACTTGCAAATCATATGGCAAAGTCATACTCTTTTCACACCATGTATACTCTAATTCAACAAAAATAACAACATACAAAAAGGTAGCTACATCCATGTCTAAAGGAGTGAAAACTGAGGTAACCTTTCATTTAATTAAAAAGAAGAAAGAAATGAACCCATGACCTCTTTCCTGCCCAATTGATAACTGAGTTGAGGGGCTGGAGTGTGTAGGGGTAATCCTGCAGCCAGCAGACTACCCATCTTCTCTGTCTGAGTCCCTAGAGTGGGCTGGTAGACACCTGGGCCCTCTGTGTACACGTTGGGTGAGTGCATGGCCCTGCCTTCTGGAAAATTCCTCTTGAGCATTTAACATGGGGGAGGGGGGTCACCTATGGTTTCTTTGGTATAAATGGAGAGGGGAGGAGTTAAGTGTCTTCCTTTAGCCTGGGGTGGAAATAGGGTATGGGGGCTGGGTGGAGGAGGGAGAGTGCTAATTCACAGAATTGGAATTCACTGGCGGTAAAGTCCTGGGTGAAGACCTTTCCCTTAAAGCCTGAGATAGCAGGGTACAGCCTTCAGACACGGCGCAGGCCGAGTTCCTCAGCCTCTCCCTGTGGTCCGACATCTTGGCGCTCCCATCCGGGTGTTGCGCCAGATCCCTGAGGCACTGGGTCAAGAGCACGCAGGCCGACACCACACTCATGGCACCTCCCAGGATGGCGGTCTGCACCGCCTTGCCCTCAGTGCTCACGGCAGCTGCGCGACCCAGGAATTGAGGCTCGGTGGCAAAGCCCACCAAAGCGCTCACCGCCTGCACCAAGGGCCCACTGAAGAGCGCGCACCGGCTGCGGGCCAGCTCGCTGGGCGCCGCCTTCACTTCGCGAACGCATGCTAACAGCGCAGATGCACTGGTGCTCATGCACTTGACGCCCAGCTTGAACTGTTCGCGCGAGAAGCGGTCCCGTGACTTGTCACTGGCCAGGGCGCACGCATCGGTCAGGAACTTGAGGTTTCGAGACAGGCCCTGGGACACCTCCAGCAGCAGCTGTGGGGTCATGTCTGCCAGTGGGGTGGCTCGCAGCACAGCACAGCCTTGCTCCACCTCGTGGCGGCAGCGTGTCACACGGTAGCGGTCCACAAGGCCAGGCTGTGCAGGTTGAGCGCCCGGTGTGGCCACGGCTGCCAGGTAGGCCGCATGTGCAGAGCACTCGGTCAGCGACACCACCAAGTCGCCCAGTTCCACAAGACTGTCCCCCGCCTCTCCGAAGCGGCCCATGTTGAGCTGGCTCTGCACGTCGTGGGTGAGGATGGACAGCCCCTTGGTGCGCGCGATGATGGTGTCCCGGCACTGCTCGAAGGACTCCGCACCAGCGCCAGGGGAGGCGGGGCCTTCGAAGAGCACCGGCCGCGCCTCGCTCGACAGCAGCAGCAGGTCGGCCACCAGCTGCATCTTGCCCTTGCAGTGATCACAGATAGACACCAGCCTCTTCCGCGGCTGCGAGCTGGCCCCGCCGACGGCGCTCCCAGGAGCCGGAGAAGCCGCCTCGCCAGTGGGCTTCCCGGCGCTGCCGCTAGCCATCGCGCCCAGGGGGCACTGGCATGCCGCTGGGGAGCCCGCTACCACCGCCGCCGCGACTCAGCTGGCCAGGGCCGCGCTGCCTTCCGCGCACCATCATGCCACCCACCGCGGCGGGCACAGAGATCCGGGTGGCGGCGGCCGGTGGCCGGGCGTCGCGGGGCGGGCCCAAGCCCGCGGCAAGCTCTTCGGGGTGCTGTGTAGCTCGCGGGAACCGTGAGCCGGGGCACGGCAGACTCCTGGTCCGCACCCCTCTTCACGAGCCTACCAGAAAAGTCCCCGCTGTCGGGCTGTCGCCACCTTCCTGGGCATGGCCGGCCGGGCCGCCGGAGCGGAGAGGGCGGGACGGGGAGGCTGGGAGTTGTCCTTCCTTCCTTCCTTCCTTTGAAATCAAAATCCTCTGCTCCTAGAGGAGCGCGGGCGGCGGCCCCGGCAGGCTTTGCTGTCAGCCGCTGCGCTGCGGCGATCCGGCTCAACAGCGCACGTGGGCTTCAGGGGCGGCGACCCCGCCAGACGGTACTGGCTGGCGACGGCGGCCGGAGCTGACGCCCGGGGGCGCGCGGCCGCATCTCTTGCCCCGGCTCTTGGGGCGCTGGGCGGCTACAGGGCCGAGGGCGTGGCTGGCTCTGTGGCGGCCGCGCGGAGTCAGTCGGGCGGGAGGCTGCAACGCAGGGTGCTGGGCGGCCGCGCCTTCCCGCCTGGCGGTTCAGAGTGCGCGGCCCGGCGCCGCGGCGGCACGCCCTCCCCGCCTGAATGGCTTGAGACTGGCGACCGGCTGTCGTGGAGATTCCATCTCTGTTTCCCCGCAGAGCCCGCGGGCCCCGAGCATCCGACGCCCCAGGGTAGTCGGCTCAGAAGGTGAGAGCGGCGTCGCGGAGGCCGACCCGGGCCCGGACTCCTGCCATGTTTGTCAACCAGCAACTTCCGAGCGACCTCCGAGCAACTGAAAGGAAGGGCGGAGACCGCAGGCCAGGGGACACCCGCCTGCCCGCGCGCGGCTGCGGCTTTCGCCTCCTCGCGTCCGCCTCGCCCCCGGCTCGCCGCCGCCACCTCGGCCGTAACCTCCCCGGAGCCTATAGGAATCTTTTGTGTGGCGTCACCGCCTTTCGTTTAAATCCCGCTTCCTCCTCTCGCCCTTCCTCCCGCCCCCTCCGCCGATCCCGGATGCTTGCGCGATGCGCTGCTCCTCCCCCGGGAAGCTGGGGGCCGTGGGAGGACGCCGCGCCCAGCCCCGACGCTGCGGCCCTGGGGCCGGTGGTCCCTGCATCCGGAGAGGCTGGGAAGCGTGTGTGGTGGGGAAGGCCCGCCCTCGCTCCGCGCTCAGGCGCTGCGCACACCCTGGGGACACCGGGGCGCAGCCGCTAGTGGCCTTACGTAAGCTCTCAGCCTGCCCCAGGACTCGATGCTTCCTCCCCGCCGAGGGAGCTAGTGTAAAAGGTGATCTGTTTTGCTTGCTTGGGGAGGACATCGTTCACTATTCCCTGGTTCTCCCTCCGCCTCGAAATTCCAATCACCTCTGAGATTCGATGACTTTAGCAAGCCCTCCTCCGCCCTTTGTTGTGTTCGACCCTCTCCTGTGGGGTGGGTTTCCTTGAAGCAGTGAACAGCTAGTGAGACTCAAAGATAGACTGGTCCTGGGGTTGCTCTTCCCCCCAGCCATTTAGGAGTTGTGTGACCTTGGGCAAGTTCTCTTCAAGTCAGGTAGTGTACAGTGACCTCGGTTCCAGCTGGCTAGAATTCGTATGTGCCTTGATCAGCAGTTACTGACTCCATCTATAGAATGGAATAATAGCAGCCATTGTTAAGTAAAGAGCCTGTCTCTAGAGATAAACATTGTTATCTCTGGGTTAGGACTGGGAAACTGGTAGCCCAGATGGCTCCCCGCCCTGTAACTAGGGATTAAACCTAGGACCTTGAGCTACTGTATTTTTTATTTACTAATTTAACTGATTAAATTGTGCAGACTGGCTTTGAACTTCTGATCCTCCTTCCTCCGTGTCTCAAGTAGTTGTGATTGTAGGCCTGTACCATAGGGCCCTATGGCCAGGTGGACTTAAGTGACTCCCTAAGCTCCTGACCACAGCAGATGGCTAGAAGAGATGGTCCCCCACCCCCACCGGCCTCAGCGACCCCCTTTCTTTGTGCAAGCCTTGTCTGCCAGAAACTCCTGGAACACCTGGGTCTTCTCCCAGCAAAGCACCGTCCCCTCAGCAGCCTTGAAGTCTGCTGGTGCCCAGCACAGCCGGTGTGTGCTCAGCCAATGGAAATGTTTGCTCTTCTGTCTCTTCCTAGGACCTCCACGTCTACATTTTAAAGCCAGTTATAAATGTTATTTATAAGTTGGATGACCTCAAATTTATTGTCCAAACCCCAGTAGTTTACAGCATGAATTATGAGACAAGTTTTTAATATAAGTCAACAAGGAACAACAGATAAAAACCTGGATAGGCACCCTACTCATCACCAAAAAAAAAAAAAAAAAAAAAAAAATGCCCTTGCAGATTGTCTAGATTCTAGGTGAACTAATGGCTCTCTTAACAAGAAGTGATTCTGTTAAAATACTCCTTTGTATTTTTCTACAAAGGAAAAGCAGATCAGACTCCTTCCATGGTAACCCAGGGATAGCAGTTAGTCCAAAAGATTAGCTTCTTTAACTCTATGAACCTAAGAGAGGGGCCAGCAAGATGGCCCAGCAGGCAAAGGTGTATATACTCTTCCTAAACTGATCTTTCCAGATTCTTTCTTTTTCCTCCTGCCATTGTTCACTTACAGCTCAAACACTAAGTGTCTACTGTGTGCCAGCCCTGGTTCAAGGCGCTGAGTTTATGTAATAGATTGTAATAGGCGGCTCTGCCTATGAAGATTAGAGCCTGGGAAGGGCAGGTTCACAAACAAGTGCTCCCAGTTACTGTTTGTTCAGTGAAAGCACAAGACAAAATGGACAGCATATCAAGTGCTCCATACTAAGTTTTTTTGGTCAAGATGGGCAGACTTAGGCATTCTGATCAGTGCTAAGGAGGGAAATTGAGGTGACCTGCAAGCCAAAGCAGTGGAAACCAAATCAGATTCCTTGTACCTTCTCACCTTGCTATAACTGCTGGATGGGTGGGGGCTGGGGGGAGTTGGTGAGGGAGGACCGTGCCCAGTACCATCCACCTTCAGAAATGTTTCATCATCCCTGACACTGTACCTCTGAAATAGCATCTCTTCATTCTCTCTTCTAGTCTCTGGCCATCACCAACTTTATCCATGAACTTGATTTTTTTGAAGTAGTCTGTTTTTTTGTGCCCGTCTTTCATTAAGCTTAATGTAATTAAGGTTAATCAGTGCTATAATGTATCAGAATGTCCATTTTATGGGAAATAAAATTCACTTGTATGTACTTTGGACATTCATACCAAAGTTTCATGATATACCCTCAAAATTTGTGGACTAGCAACCAAGCTGTCTTTTGTATACAGTGCCACCCAGTGGTTGGTAAGGAGAAGTCTTGGCCGTATCTTAACTTTGAACCAGTGTTTCTTGGTTTTATGTTTGTGCTCACAGGTGGACAGCGATCTCATGTGATCTTTCTCACGTATTTGCAGACATCATGGTCCATTCTCGTTCTTTTGAGTATCAGTCTTGGCTAGGCGTGGTGTCACGAACTAGCACTTGGGAGGTAGAGGCAGCAGGATCAGGAGTTTGAGATCAAAGCAAACCTGGGCTAGGTGAGTCCTAGCCTAACAACAACAACAACAACAACAACAAATAACACCTCTCCTGGAGAAGAACAATTTACAACTGAAGGATGCAGTCCCAACCCTTTTTTTCATCACTGTTGATATATAAGGGTCCCTTATTGGCTAGAGTGCAGAATTACCATGGAATAGACCACCCTCCTTACTTGGTGAATTGTCTAGCCCCCTGGCACATCATGATCCTTCCTGTCCAGTAACAACCTTGGGGCAAGACTTTGGCCTTTAGTTTCTCATCTTTGTTGCTTCTGTAGTGAGCAAGGAAGCTGTGCACAAGCCCAGTGAATGCCTGAGCATTCAGCTTCTAGTATCTAGGGGAGTGGGTATTTCCTCCAATTGTTTCCCAGGGTATCCTACTATGTTACTACTGCTATAAGCCATACAAGTACCATGGTAAGGCTACTTGCACAGGCTAATAATTTCATAGCCTATTCTACCAGCCAGTGGGAGAAAAGATGCATTCCAGGATTTAGGGACCATAGGCAACTAAGACTAATCATTCCTGGCCAGGATACTTGGTGGTCAGTTATAGATTAACTCAGGCTGTTGCTGCCTCACACAGAGCTTCTCTGGACCTTGACACACTTGAGCATGTCTGTCCCTCATTTCTACTGTACTGTCTGCAGAACCTAGTTGAGGCCATTGCCACGCTGTTTGGGGCTACTGGCTGAGCTCTCTCTACAATTCTGTTAACCTGTGAAGAACAGAGACAGTATCTATTCTCCCCTACATCTGAGTGCCTCAAGACAGTGTTAATAGCATCCATTTGTCAAACCTTCACACAATTCGATCCTTAAAGGGTTAATGTTTGTCTCCTACCAGGTCTTAGGCCTCACTGATGATGGTGTCCTTCAGGTTTTGGATGTTGATCATCCAAAGTTTCAGGTAGTGCTAGAAGGTGTTGCTCTCACTCCTTGGCTTTGGAGAACACAGGCCAGCATGAACCCAGGCTCATGCTTTCATTAAACTTAGGATGCACTTAGGATGAGTATTTAACCCAGAGCCTGGCCTTTCGTTTGGGCACTGAACACAGTTTTACATCCGGCCCCCTTCTCCAGCTCTATACTGCACTGCCTCAGACCTGGTTCAGATTCCAGGGCCATCTGAGCTCTCCTGGCTCTAGACTTTGAAACAATTTTCTATATGGCTAATAGTGTTACTATGCTATAAGCCTCATTGGTGCCATAGTAGAAGAGAGACATCAGGGAAGAAAGTGTCCTGGATTCCTGGGTCCGTATTTTCGTTCCATGGCTATACCATGCATTTGAGCACAGCTGAATGATTCCAAAATGAAAACAAACACAAGGGCAGGATCTGGGGAGATAGTTGAGTGGGTAAAGCACTTGCTGAGCAAGCATAGGGACCAACGTTTAGATTTCTGGGATCTACATAAAGCTGGGTGGGCCAGCCCTCAAGGAGACAGAAAAGGGAATCCCTGTAGTAAACTAGCTAGCCAGATTAGTAGAAATGGCAAACTTGAGGTTTAAAGAAAATAACCTGCTTCATTGTATTATTAAGTGAAAATCAATGAAGGGAGGACTAGATGTTAACCTCTGGCTTTCACATGAATAACACACATACAGAGAGAGGAGGAGGAGGAGGAGGAGGAGGAGGAGGAGGAGAAATAATAAGTACAGACATTGACCATGGCATCATGATCCCTTTAGCCCCTGACCTGGAATCTGTAGAATGTGCTGTAGATGGCATAGCCCCTCTGCTATTGCAAACCCTCCTCTATGATACCAAGGACTTCAGGTTTACTTTCTTGTCAATGTCTCACCTGCTGAACAGTACGTTGTTAGGCAAATAAGGTCCTTCAGGGTTCCAAAACACCAAAATATACTTAATGTTGAAAATGTAGTAGCTTCAGATGTTTTCAGATCAATGGAGTAGGAGCCAGATGTGTTTCCTCCCCAGACGACAGTCAGTAGCTCTGGAACTTCTAACTTGTTTTAACAATTGTGGTACAATATTAAAAAAAAAAAAAGCAAAACAAAACTTTATTTTTTTGTAACTAGGTATTTCGGGCCAAGAAAACCAGCATTTTTTTTTTTTTAACCGTACCTTGGCAGTTGGCAGAATGAATGACCAGGATGACCCCGCCCTGCAGAGCACATGATCTGCCACAGCTGTGCATGTTTTTTAGCATGACTGTGCCAGGACAGAGGTCCAAGCCACTGGGTGGAGCAATGTACCCCTGGGAGAAGGCTCATGACATTTCCCCTATGATTTCAGAAAAGAAAAAAAGTTCCTCTTTTTTTTTTCCTTGTGAGTTGTTTCTGCACAATGTCAACAGAAAGTGGCCTTGTGTTTATTCAGATTCATGCATAAATATGGAAAAAATCAGCCACTTTACTACAGTGGGGATAAATGCACACTGCATTTAACCTTAGAGTGAAGGTCAATAAGGCACACATTGCTAGCTAGTTCTTTTCTTAACCTCCACTTTATACTTTTCCCAACAAGCCTAAGTTTATTTGACATTGTAGCAAATACAGCTAAATGATTACTCCCCAGCCCCTCTCAGAGAGGTAGCTCAGTGAGACCAGAAATGCTGTGCACAATCCGAATAGGATGCTCTCCCTTCACCTTGGCTTACTTCTTGTTTCCTTTGATTGGAATGCCATCTGATGGCTGGAGTACCAATAGTCATCCTGGAACTTCTGATGACCTTGAGGATGAAAACTCCAGACCTGTGTAATGGAGCCATAAGAGAGAGAAGGCTGGATAACCCAGGACACTCAATTTCCACCTACTTCTGTGAAAGAAGTATCGGTCATAAGAAAGACTTCCACTTAAACATTTTGTAAAGGATTTTCAGTATATGAAATCTATTAATCATATCCATCCAAAGCATAGAACAAAGACAGGGGAAATAGTAATAACGACCATGAGTAGAAAAAACAATAACAAAACACTGGCATAGTAGTGAAGAATGCTATATACTGGTTGTGGTAGCACATGCCTTCAATCCAGCACTTTGCAGGTAGAGTCAGGGAGATCTCTGAGTTCTAGGTCAGCTTGGTCTACAGAGTTCCAGGTTAGCCAAAGAAACCCAGTCTTGAAAAACCAAACAGACAAGCAAACAGACAGACAAACAAAAAACACCCCAAACCCCCAAAATCAACAAAAACTATACAACAGTAAAGAGATGAAGCACTCAGGAGTCCCAGTATGCTTAATAATTAATATATGCTGATGTAAACATTGAAAACCTGTTCTTGGGGGCTGGAGAGATGGCTCAGTGGTTAAGAGCACTGATTGCACTTCCAGAGGTCCTGAGTTCAAATCCCAGCAATCACATGATGGCTCACAACCATCTGTAATGAGATCTGACGCCCTCTTCTGGTGTGTCTGAAGACAGCTATAGTGTATTCATATATAATAAATAAATAAATTTAAAAAAAGAAAACCTGTTCTTGAAATACTTTCACATTTGTAAGTATAGAAAGGATTGTATGCAGTATGTGGCACTTTGGGGTTAGTACTTAAACTATATTGTTCGAACTTTTCCAACTACACCAAGGTTTCATGTCTTACCATATAATTTGAAATTTTAAAGAAATCAGATCTGCCACTTAAAGCTTAGGAAACTTTAAAGTATCATTGACCCCAAGTATTTTATTTCTAAAAAGCTTAGTGGTCAAAATCTTGTAAAACAGAAAACAAGAGAATGGAACTATTTTAAACAATAAAAACGATTATCAATTAAATGATTTTTTTTTTCAGTTTAATTGACAGTGATATTGAAAGACTAGTGGGTCGAAAATCATCTGTGGAGCAGAATAACAATGGATCCCATATTTACAGCCTTTGAGAAAAGTTGCCCTGGCTGTCCTTAGCTTTTTAGAGGGTGGTTTGTTCTCGCAGGAAATTACTAGGGAGCTTGGTTGAATGTCCACACCCTGAAAAGGGCCTCAGGGTCAAGGCAGTTTGCATATCTTCCATTCTCATTCATTTCATAGGCTTCGTGGACTCTGTCAGTTTATGCAGGCCCTGAGGGAACTTTCAGATCAGGCTAGTGAATGAGTGACAAAAGGGCTGACTTCTAACCAAACCCCCAAACAGTGGAAAAAGCAGTCTGGCAGGACCCAGCTAGAGTAGATTGCTTGGCCAAGACCAAGGGGAGAAGCTCGTGGGGCGGAGCCTGACAAGGGGAGGGACCAGGGGGAGGAACCCTTGGTGCCCGGCCAGGTGAGGTCCCAGAGCGATGGGGCGGAGTCTCGTAAGGAGGCGGGACCCTAGGGGCGAAGCCAGGAAACCGCGGCTGAGGGGCGGGGTCAAGTGGTGAAAGGCTCGATGAGGAGGAGGAGCCTGAGGTTGGGAGCCCCAAAGGAAGGCAGTTGTGGGGTGGAGCCAAGGGGAGGGGCGGAACTACTGGATGAGGTCAGGACCGGAGGAACCCGGACGAGGCGGAGTGCGGTAGGCTACAGACGCCTGGGGGGCGGAGCCATTGGGACCTGAGTCCGTGAGGGCGGCACAGGGTCGAGTACAGGGTTTAGTTCTGCACGGAACACGCTAGGGACTGGCTCGGAAGGCAGGGGGCGGGGTGGAGGCGTGGCCCTGGTGCGGAGACTCCGCACTCTGTCTGCGCAGGCTCAGTGTGCGTGACGCTGGGCAGTCTGTTACGCTGGGCGGCTAACATGGCTGCCTCCAGGTGGTTGCGCGCTGTTCTACTGTTTCTGTGTGCCTCGGACCTTCTGCTCCTCTCTCCTCCTGAAGCCTACGCGGCGGATACTCCCGGCGAGGCCACCCCGCCTCCACGGAAAAAGAAAGACATCCGCGATTACAACGATGCCGACATGGCGCGACTTCTGGAGCAATGGGAGGTCTGTGTCGCCCGCATACTCCTGAGCATCTCCCCATACAGATCCCTTTTCTCTAACCCTTAGCCTCTCGGACTTTTGTCCCCTGAATCCCTCTTCCCTGCCCTTTCAGGATCGTTGTTGAAATGTCTCCCAGTACCCGTTGGTCTCCCGCGTCTCCCTTCATTTCACCATGGCTCAGGCCTCTTGCCCAGTGTCCTCTACAACCATGGCTTCCCCACAGCCATGAGTTCACTCCAGTCAGGACTTGGACTCTTCACCAGTCAAGCCCTACTTTCCTTGCTGTCTCACGGTGGTCTCTACATTGATCTTGGTGATCAGTGAGCCGTAAACAGGGAGCGAGCGCTCCTAAAGAGCGTTCTCTTCTTCCCCTTCTTGTTCTGGAGTTAATGGATTGTAAAAGTGGTCTCTCAACTTTTTTTTTTTTTTAGCTTTGATAGAGATCCTTCCAAATATAGAGGGTTTCCGACTTCTTTTGATGTATGTTCCTGCTGGGACTTTTGTGATTTTGTGAGTGGCTTTATTTTACTGGTAGAGGGAGCTAAGGCCCTCAGATGGAACTCAGGTTTTTCATTGACGGGAAGGTAGTGAACTTGTTTTGTGAGAGGCCGAATTCTGATCTGTTACTTGATTGCATTTGGGGTGTGCAAAAGGTTCCAAAGGGGCAATTCCTGATCAAAAGTACACTGCAGCCCTTGATTGTAGTGTCGTATTTTATTTACACAGTTGATGGAAAGATATCACACACAGCTGTAACATTGGGGAGGTTGTCTCTTTCTGAAAGAGAACTTTTGGGGTTTGTTTCCAGTGCTGTTTTAACTTGTGGCTAACTGTATATTGTTGGAAGTGGGCATAAGTTTAAAATATACACCTGCTATATTTGACTTGAAAAGAGGGGACTTCTGTTTTCATCTTATCTGTACACAACAGAAGAACTGGAGTAGTGAGTGGGGCCATGGTAGTGCATGGTTGTAATTCCAGCACTTAAGAGACTAGTGGAGGAGGCTAGCCTTAGTTAAACCTGGGCTACATAGTAAATTTCAAACTAGTTTGTGAGACTCTGTCCTCCAAAAAAGAAAAAGAAAATTTAGAGTAGATTTGAGTGGGTATGACTGTATTCCCCATTCTCCTCTCAATTCCAAACTGTCTTTTTTGGACTCTAGTAAATAATGCCTTTTAATCTGCCAAAGTGAGAACCTTACCTTGTGAGAAGCCTAGCCATGGACGATGCTCAGACCCCGAGGAAGAGGAGGTTGCAGAAATGAGCAAGACATCTGTCAGAACAAGTGGGTAGGAAATAACCATAGTAAACAGAAACAAAAATGGTTGGCTCTTATAAAGAAAGTGTTGTGTGGGGATGTCAGAAGGTTGCAGGGAGGAGGTTTGATTTTAGACAGGCTAGGAGAGTGTGCAAGAAGAATGTTAGAGAGACGTGTGTACTGGGCTGAATCACAGAGACCAACAGATTAACATTCCCTGCATTTAATACACATCAACTTGTGACTTGGGTCTAGGAGAGATCTGTGTGCCTCAGCATGCCTGTGAGGGTCAGAGAACAAGTTGGGTATGGGTGGTCATTTCTTTCCTTCCACTGTGTGGGCCCTGGATATTAAACTCAGGTCATCATGTGTGCCGAGGCAGGCCAACTTACCAGCCCTGTGGGGATTTTTATTTGTCTCTCTGTTGTGTACATTCGTTCCATTTATTAGTTGTTTTAATAGTTATTCTATTTATTAGCTATTTATTGATATTCTTTTTTCTTTATGTCAGTATGGACTTGGAGAATTATGAATCCTCACTATTATTTTGATGTTCATAATATTCCAGATTTGGTCCTTGAACTGCTTCAGGTTGGCATCCATGTCATTCTGACGTGTTATATGAGCAATTCTTTCTGAGGCAAAAAAGATATTTAAGGCTTCACTTTTTGTTTTCCATACAGTGATTAGGCTTTTCTTCAAGAAACCTTCGTCTTAATATTTTTATCTATCTACTCATCCGGGTACCTGTCAAATCAATCTGCCTACAATTCCAGTCTGCACCCACAAATATCTTCCCCCAAGTGAGGAATCTGCTATAGTCACCCTTAGATGTCTACACCTTAGATGTCACAGAAGGTGTTTTCAGAATTGCTAGGACACACCACTACATAGAAGAGGCCTAACACCTGGGGTTGAACAGTTGGCATGCAGTGACTTGTGGGTGTTACCTGGGGTTGAACAGTTGCATGCAGTGACTTGTGGGTGTTAAGGATGCAACATGAGGAATTTGTTTGTTTACCTCTGCTGAGGGCAAGGACCCAGGACCCTGGGTTGCTAGAAATGCACTGTCACTGAGAACCTACACTTCATTGAAATACAGAACTGAGTGAGTCCTGTAGACCATCACACTAGAAGATTTCTTCATGTTCTTTCTCAGTCAGACCCATCTCACGTCCTCCCAGAAGCAATCAATGTTCTAATTTCTGTCACCTCATATTAGTTTTACCTGTTCTTGATACCTTAAATAAATGGGATTGTATAATATGTCTTTCTTTATGCCTGTCGTCTGTTATTTTAAAAAAAGAAAATTCTCTTAGTGGCGGTGGAGATAGACCTCCAGGTCTCACACATGCTGGGCATGTACTCTACCACTAAGCCACATCCCCAGGTGTTTTTGTAGCTAAGATCCTGCTAAATTGCTTAAGTTGGCCTTGAATTCTCTTTCTCCTTGAGATTGCTTGGAGTCACTGAGAGTACAGACCTCAGCCATTATACCTGTATTTGAGATCTGTTGTATGTGTATTTGATTTTCATTGCTAGGTCGCATCTATAACCACATCAGAATGTACCTGTTTTATAATCTAAATTGAGAATAAAAACATTATAGAAACCTATGTGACACAGGAACCCTAAGTATTCTCAAGGGGGATATCTTTGGACGTTTTGTTTGTGTAGTAGTTTGGTGGTGTGTCCCTGCTTCTTACATCCTGGGCAGAGCCTATACAAGGGCAGAGAGCATCTCTGGTGATAGGTTAATGCTCCCTTCCTCTTGACAGAAAGATGATGACATAGAAGAAGGAGACCTTCCAGAACACAAGAGACCCTCGGCACCTATCGACTTCTCAAAGCTAGACCCAGGGAAACCTGAGAGCATCTTGAAAATGACAAAGAAAGGGAAGACTCTGATGATGTTTGTCACCATCTCAGGGAACCCCACTGAGAAGGAGACAGAGGAAATCACCAGCCTGTGGCAGGGTAGCCTGTTCAATGCCAACTATGATGTTCAGAGGTAAAGACCCCAAGCTATGCTAGGTCATTTTTGTGGGAACTAGGGGTTCATATTTGATTTTCTTTTTTTAAAGATAGAGTTTTTAACTGTAGCTCTGGCCATTTAGTTTAGCTGGTCTCACTCTTCACACTTAAAAATATCTTCTTTTTTAGCACTGGGATTCCAGCTTTGTGCCACCTCACCTGGATGTGTGCTGAGGTTTTTCTGGGGCTGAAGCAGGGTGGTTTTTTTGGTAGTCTTCCCAAGGGCCTTGGACCTTTCCTGTATATGAGTTCTTTTATTTAATTTTCTTTCTTGAAACATTGGTTTGTTTGTTTATTGACCAAAATCAGTACTTGGAAATTTGGTTTGTCTTTGTTTCTTTAACTTCTGCTTCATCAGAATAAACATTGTATTACTTAGTCTCTTTGAAGGATGAATGAGTTACAGTTCCACAGTTCATGGTGTAGCTGTGTTGACACAAGTTGTTACAGGCGGTTAATAACTAATGTGAACAAGTCTGTTTTCAAAAACCATATGATCTTAAATTTTGAAATCTTGAAATGTGAAAGATTTTACTTTATATATATATTTTATACAGTATATATATATATATATTTTTTTTTTTTGGTTTTTCGAGACAGGGTTTTTCCGTGTAGTCCTGGCTATCCTGGAACTCACTCTGTAGACCAGGCTAGCCTCGAACTCAGAAATCCGCCTGCCTCTGCCTCCCAAGTGCTGGGATTAAAGGCGTGCGCCACCACCGCCCGGCCAGTATATTTTTAATCATATTCACCACCCTATACCTCCCTCCTCCTTTCCACCCTCATCTCCCTAACCACCCAACTGAGGTTTGTTTTTTATAGAGCCTACTTTTTCTGTTTAACAATAGTTCCAAAATTCCAAGTCTTCAGATATCTTAATTGAGGAAGTAAGGAAGTGATAAGAAAGAACAGAAGGAGTTGCTAAGAATGCACAGGGCAGCATCATGCCTTCTGTAACTTCATCAGATATCTTGGTGATGACTGCTCTCTGATGGTCTGCTGCTGAAGAGAACAGATGTGGCGTGTTCAGGAACACAGCCTCATGCCTTCTGTAACTTCATCAGATATCTTGGTGCTGTCTGATGGAGAGAACAGATGTGGTGTGCTCAGGAACAGAGCGTCATGCCTTCTGGGCATGCCTTTATGTGTCACCCAGACCCATGCTGTTGCTTTCTTCTTCCTGGGCACTAATGTATGGGGCTATGCTAAGCCGCTTGTTTCTAACCCTGGTGGTTGGGATTTCTGTCTGCTTCCCAGGTATCTTTGTGGGCCCCTGAGGAGGAGTCTTATAGGACTTGCTTCATGCTAGTGGCTTTTAGCCTTCTTATCAAAAGCAGTTTGTCCAACAAAACCAGTTTGAGACTTCAGAACATAAAAAAGTGGCCAAGCATGGTGAGTGGCATATGCCTGTAATTTCAGCACTTGGGAAATGAAGTCAGGAGGATATGAAGTTCAAGATCATCCTCATATGAAATCATACTGAGCTTTGTGAGAACATTTATCAGGAAACAAATAGACAAACAAAAACCATAAAACATAGATGGAAGTGACATTTCAGAATGTTAAAGATAAAAATGGGAATTTCTCCCCTCTGCAGCATACCTGTGTCCCTTGCAGCTCCCTAAGGAGTTTGCCTTTTATAATCTCTTCACAGCATCATTTATGTATGCTTCAGGACCATCAAGCATCTGCTGCTTCTGTCTTGATCTAAGCAGGATGCTAGTTTAGAGCTCAGTGAACATTAAAGTCACCAGCCACTTGGCCCAAGGCAGAACAGTGTAGTGTTCTGCATTTAGATGGACTTGAAATAGAGGCACCCCAGCCTTCTCTGACTCCAGGCACCTACCTCACTTATGTTGCTAACTGATGGCTTCTCCATCTAGGTTCATCGTGGGAAACGACCGTGCTATCTTCATGCTCCGGGATGGGAGCTATGCCTGGGAGATCAAGGACTTTTTGGTCAATCAAGACAGGTGTGCTGAAGTCACTCTAGAGGGACAGATGTACCCTGGCAAAGGGGGAGGAAGCAAGGAAAAAAACAAAACAAAGCCAGAGAAGGGTAAAAAGAAGGAGGGAGATCCCAAACCACGGGCTTCCAAGGAAGACAATCGAGCTGGGAGCAGAAGAGAAGACCTCTAGCAGGTGGCAAGCTTCCCGTTGGGTAGGCAGGACCAGATAGCCCCTTGCAGACTGTTGGGGCAGATGGGTGCAGGAAACTGCATAACAGATGACATTCTCATGTCCTTTAGAAAGAGTCTGTGTGTGACCCTCTGGTCAGTATCACAGTTACTGTATAAAAGGCTTCACATGTGGAGGCAGGATTTGTGATTGGTAGTGGACTGGCAAGTCATGCTTCCTGTGGCATCACCTGACTTGGAAACTTGATAGATGTTTTGTACCTCTTACATCTTGTGTGTCCTTGACACCCGCAGAGTACCACTCCCTCTTCACCTGTTGTGTCTGTGTGTTACAAGCTCAAGTCAAACTAGCCTTGAGAACCTTTGGCTTGACTGAAGCAGGCATTGATTGTTCAGTGAGTGAAGATACGTGTGCTGCTGTATGGGCAGTGCTGCACGCCCAGCATCTGGACAGCCAACTATGCAAAACGTGCAGATTCACGAGGCAGTGCCATCCAGAAGTCCTAAGGAGTCATTTCACATGGCTCACGTCCTCGTCAGTTCAGGGGACCCTTTATCTCCCAGTCTGCCTGTGGTTGTAGAGGGAGTGCTGTTGTGCCTCATGTGAGGAAGGAAGGGAGCTGCAGCTGAGGGCTCATGGTCTGCATAGTCCAACAACTATAAAGTTGGTGAGAGGGACCAGCAGAGTCTTCCGTAGGAGTGGACTCTCATCTACAGTATTTCTAAGTGGTTTTCTTTGGAAAAGTGCCTAAACTTGTGCTTCTGTATGGCACTCTCATGATGTGCTACTGTTCACATCTGGTTTTGCTGTTCATAAGTTGAAGCTTATCTAAAAGAACATTTCTATGAGGATGCCATTTTTAAGAACTTACATTCTTTAAACCTCAGTTGTGGTTTTAAATTCAAAATAGTACATGCATACATACCCGGCTAGGAAGTGTCACTGTTAGAGTGTCACAGTGTGAATAATTGCCCTGCCCTGCTGCCAGTACTTTGTCCCAGTGAAGCTACTGTTGATCGTTGGTTTTTCAAAAATAAAGTATGTTTACCGGCTTCCAGTGATGGGTATATTCTGTCCTCAGGTTGATTTCCATTCATGTTTCTCTTAGTGAGCCACACGTCCCTCCCCTGCTCAGGGTGTCCTGGACACAACCTTCTGAGCCTCCTCAGAGAGAAGCTTTTCTTGGTCCTCACACGTTGTGACTTTAGGTGATCTCCTATCCTGTTTGAGGGTGCTGCCAATCCAGGAGAAGCTGGGACAGGGCACCCATCCTTTTGGTATCTGTGGGCCCAGTAGATCTGAAACAAGCCCAGTTCCTGGGGGGGTTTCTGTTTTCACCTGGGGCAGTTGATTGGCTACTGTCATGTCTAGCCATGGTGCTCTTGTCTCGTGGCTGCTGTTTCCTTCTAGAAGCCTTCTTGTTACTGACACAGGACTGTCATGACTCTCAGTGTGGTGTGCAGCCACTTCACCACAGTTCATGCATCATCTGTGATGTAGTTGGCACTAGTGGGTGCCAAGGACAGTGCAGACATGGCAGGAATGACAAATGGCCTGCAGTGTTAAACGGTAACTGGGGAGAATGGAGGAAATGTGGAATGCAGGGAGCAGAATGGACAGAATCTTTGCCTTGTTGGGACGGTCAGGGGCCATTCCCTTTACACGGGCCCTGAGGCTGGCTAGAGGTAGTAGAGAGGAGGTTCCAAGAAGGCCACGAGGAGTCTGGCCTGGAGAGTGCAGACTCCAGGCGACTGTTGGAAGTTTGAGTGCCTGAGAGGTTTTCCATAGTACTGACAGACAGAAGAGCTTCTCAGGGCTTAGACTTTTAGTCTCCCTGGTTTACAGGCAGGGAGGCTTGAAGCAGCCTTCGGTTCATGCTTCCTGCTGTTGCTGATTTCTGGCTGTGTTTCTGAGCTGTGATGAAAAGATTTTCCTCTCCAAACACTTACTTGCTACTAGAAACTAAATTAGCACATGAAGACTCCTTTTATTACAAGTCAAGGGTTTGAAATCTAAGTGAATCTAATTATCTTCCCTGATTTTTAACAGTACCTAAACTGCCTAGTATTCTCATATTCCTTCAAGTTATTGGGTTCAAGTTTCTAAAGCACAAGAAGCCAGGAGGCCTACTGGTGCTTTTATGGGTCAAATCAAGTAGAATTAAAATATATTGAAGTCATTTTTACCCAAACTACAGATTCCTTAAGGTGGTACCAAGGAGGAAAAACAGGTATGGTGCTATATACCTATAATCCGAGTGTTTAGGAAGGAGAAGTGGGAAGATCAGGGGTTTAGTTTACAGCCAGCCAGGCCAGGTTACGTAGTTTCAGGGTAGCCTCAGCTACATCTGAAACTCACTCTTTCTCCCCACCCCCACCTCCCCAAACCCCACAAAACAAAAAGGACTAAATGCAAAAGAAATTAGTCACAATTCTTAGTGTACAGTCTTAAGAGGAGTTCTCTCAGCCTCCTACATAAAATTACCCGCAGGAAAGACTCGGGCTAACACTGCCATCATTGCGAATTCTCGTGTTCTTAGGAGAACTGGCCCCTGTTACAGCAACTGCAGGGGCATCTGGATAGTACAACTGCTTCAGTCTAGTGTTCCCTGCTCCTTGGCCAGCCATCTGTCCATGGGGAGAGCCACCTCAGTGATTCAGGAAGTTCCTATACTGGAAATTGATACTGGCATTGAGTCAGTTATTAATGTTTCTGAACAGAACCCATGCAAGTCCTCTCCATGAATTCCTAGGGAATTTCAAAGGACATCTAAAAAATTTGTGGGGGGGGGGTTGTTGAGTGTTTGGGATGTGTCTGCTGGTGTTTCTGAAAGATGCTCCAAGGTAGCCCCCCCCCAAATTATATATCCCTAAAAGTGTTTTAACATCCAAACTTACCTGTAAGCCCAACACCGAGGAAGCAGAAGCAAGATCAGAAGTTGCAGATCAGATAGTATTACAGGAGACACTCAAAATGAGACGAAATAAGCAAAACACTACCACTAACAACAGCAGAAATAACCAATGACCTAGGCCAACCTCTGGATGTTAGTTTTTCTTTTGGCTTGGAACTCCCTAGGAAGACCAGGCTAGCCACACTGGAGAGCCACCTGCCTCTCTGCCTCTGTCTCCTGAGTATTGGGATTAAAACGAAGCCCACCTTACCTTGCCCTCTGGTGTCTCTCTCTCTCTCTCTCTCTCTCTCTCTCTCTCTCTCTCTCTCTCTTTCTCTCTCTCTCTCTCTCTCTCTCTCTTTCTTTTTGGTTTTTTTCAAGACAGGGTTTCTCTTTGTAGCCCTGGCTGTCCTGGAACTCACTCTGTAGACCAGGCTGGCCTCAAACTCTGAAATCTGCTGCCTCTGCCTCCCAAGTGCTGGGATTGAAGTCGTGCGCCACCACTGCCCGGCGGACATTTTCATATACAATATTTTAGTGAACTTTTTACATTTGAAGGGTAAGTTGTTTGCAGTATGATTGTTAAAATTTAACATTTGGTATGTATTACTAAGTAGCTGCTCCTTATGGTTCTGTCATAGGAGGCTTCCCAACAGTAGATCTCTGATCCCTGACAGCCTTGGCCATCCATGGAGCATTTTGAACAAGTTAAAAACAAAGCCTCTTTATATTAATATATATATATATAATACATATGTTATATATATATATAATTTATCTTTAAATTCTATGTGTATGAGTGTTTTGCCTGCATATATGTCTGCAGTGCTAGATGAGGCCAGAAGGCATCAGATCCCCCTAGAACAATGCTTCTCAATATATAGGTCACGCCCCCTTTGGGTGGGTTGACAAGTGTCTTAGACCATACAAAACACAGCTATTTACAATTCATAACAGCAGCAAAATTACAGTTATAAAGTAGCAATGAAAATAATGTTATGCTTGGGGGTCACCACAACATGAGGAACTGTGTTAAAAGGTCACAGCACTAGGAAGGTTGAGAGCCACTGCCTTAGAACCAGAGTTATAAACTGTTGTCAACTATCATGTTGGATGTTGGAAATTGGATCGAGGTCCTCTACAGGAGCAGCCACACAAAGCCTGGCCAGTCTGCAGATTCATAAGCCATGTTTTCAGTGAATTTGTCTTGTCTGTCTAGTGGGCTAAGAAATTTGTATGACATCTTTAGACTATCAACCACAAGATGTGTCAGCCTTATTAATTAGATAAGTATGTTTTAGGACTGCCTTCATCCTTGAGCTCTCTGGTTTATGACAAGTCTCTTGTAGTTTTTAGTGTTTTTATTGGTTTTGTCTGTATGTATGCACACACGTGCACTCTGGAGAAGTGTGAATTAGCCACTTGTCAAGATCAACATTGACCAAGCCAGTTCAGTCAGTTAACTGGGTCTCAAGGGAGCAAGGATTAAAAAGAAAAAGACAATTAGATAAAACTATAACATGACTCCAGCCAGTGCTGAGGCTGAAGTGGGTTTATTTTTTTCCCAGTCTTGCTTTTATACCATTTTAAGTACATGCAAATAATAAGGTCAGTTCTATGTTAAAGAACAAACGAGGCAATAAACACAAATAGTCAAGGAACAAATAAGGCAATAAACAAAGTCTTATGATGACTGTTTCTAGGGGCTTATCAGGATGACCAAGATATAAAAGGATTGGCACATTTTGAGTTTGCCTTGAACTTTGTATTAGCCCAAATGTAAACATTCTTTTTTTTTTTTTTGGTTTTTCGAGACAGGGTTTCTCTGTGTAGCCCGGGCTGTCCTGGAACTCACTCTGTAGACCAGGCTGGCCTTGAACTCAGAAATCCACCTGCCTCTGCCTCCCAAGTGCTGGGATTAAAGGCGTGCGCCACCACCACCACCACCGCCCGGCCAAATGTAAACATTCTTATCTGAGCTTACTTCTCTGTCCTAGCCCAAAGTCAAATTTCTGCCTGAGCTTACTTCTCCTGACCCAGTGTCAAATTTCTGCTAAGTTTCTAGAAGTGGCCCCAAAAGCTCTCCACAGAACATACACTTGTTAGGATTTTAATGCTGAGGCAAAATGCCAGAGAAAACCAGTTTAAAGGGATGTTAATGTTGCCTCACAGTTTTTAATCTATGGTTGCTTTGATCAGTGATCCTGGGCCTATGGTGAGGCAGATTGGAGACAGAGGAAAGGTGGGGATTCAGAACTACACTTCACAGGTGCCTCAGTGACAGCCCCCTGCCAGAGCTGCCTCCTGGTGACACTCAGCTAAGACACTGTAGGCTCTGCATGAGGTTTCTCTATACACAGTGGCTATAGGGCAGACACTTATTAACGTGTCAAATGCCATTGATGAAGGTAGGCCCTCATGGTCCATCACCTATCAAAAGCCTGTCTGCTGGGACTAAATCCTTAACACCTGAGCCTTCATAGAACACTCTGCTATTCACATCTTAACAGAAGGAGTTTGTGAGTGTCTTCCTGACTCTCCTGTTGCTGTTTAACACTGGGGGAGGGGGTGTTCTATGAGACAGCTCAGTGAGTGAAGTGCTTACTGTGCCAGCCCAGTGGCCTGTGTTGGATCCCCAGAGCACACATACAATGAAAGCAGAGAAAGGATTCCTAGCGTCAGCCTCTGATTTCCGAACACACCACAGCGTGTGTGCACTGCCTTGCCATCGCACACAGTCAGTTAATAAAGCTCATTTAAAAATTCTTCCTGTGTACACGCATGAGGCGTATAAGACTGGTCACCCTCTGTGAGCATTATGTCAGCCTTTAAGTTCATAACCATGTGGGGCATGTGACTTCTTTAGCATTCACCCTTTGGAGGTCTCTGAGGCTACCCTATTTGTTATCCCATGGAAGAAAGTGGTATTTCTACTAGGTTCTAGGAAGTTTTTCACTTTTACCAGTTTTGTGCATTTGTTGGTGCAGCATACGTGTAGGCATGCAAGTGCCACAGGTCCTATGTGGAGGTCAGGGAACAGACAACCTGCTAGAATTGGTTCCCTCTTATTGTAGGTTCCAGGGATTGAACTCAGGCTTGGCTGCAAATGCTTTACACAGTGAGGCCTCTTGCCAGCCCAGATTCTTTCTATTATCAACATTCTGTCATTTTTTTCTAGGAAAACTCTTCATGCTAATTTTTCTTACTCTTTTTTTTTTTGTTTTTTTGTTTTTTGTTTTTTTGTTTTTTGTTTTTTTGTTTGGTTTCTCGAGACAGGGTTTCTCTGTGTAGCCCTGGCTGTCCTGGAACTCACTCTGTAGACCAGGCTAGCCTCGAACTCTCTAACTCAGAAGTCCGCCTGACTCTGTCTCCCAAGTGCTGGGATTAAAGGTGTGTGCCACCACCGCCCGGCTTTCTTAATCTTTAATTACAGATTCAGCATTCTTTCCTTTGCTTAAAAAATTTGGATAAAACTTATGTTTTTATTTGTCAACCTATCTGTAATTTTCTGTACAGATTTTTGCACAGCAAGTTTTTCCTTAGTTTTCAAAGGTTTTTTTTTTTTTCTTTATTTTGTTACTTTGAAACAAGATCTTTCTATGGTGCTCAGGCTGACCTCAAACTCACTATATAGCCCAGGCTAACCTCCAACTGAAGATCCTCCTGCCTCAGCCCCTCAAATACTTGGTTTACAAACATATACTACATATCTATTTGAGACAGGAATTTATTCTTTGACCCAGACTAACCTGGAACTTACTATGTAGTTCAGGCCTGAAATTCACAGTGATCCTCTTACTTTAACTCTCCAAATTGTGGTATTATGACATGCCATGCCTGTCTTTGAAATGATTTTTAAATCTCCATCAGTTTTAAGTATTCATCAGTTTTAAATCACATCTTTGAGCTGTTTGATTTAAAAAGCTAGGTTTTTTTTTTATCAAGTTTTCCAACTCAGAAAACACAAATGGAGACTCTCTGTCTTGGCTTATGTTTTTTCCTGATAGAATATTTGTCTGTGTTGAGGTTGGGGACATGGCTCAGTTAATAAAGTGCTTGCTAGGGTGCACAGAGGCTTAGAATAAGTCCTAACCATCTCATCAACCCAATGTGATGATGGCACAGGCTTATACCACAAGTACCTAGGAGACAGAGGCAGGAGGATCAGAGGCTTAATGTCATCCTTGCCTATATATAAAGTCTGAGGCCAGCCTAGACTAATGAGGCTTTGTCTATAAAAAATTTGTATTTGTAGCTTGCTGTATTTTGTTGTTGTTGTTGTCTCATTCCAAAATGTTTAGATAGAAGCCATGCCTATTTCTTTTCTTTTTCATTCATTCTTGAATAGACAGCTTTTCCCCCACCTTGAGCCTATGCCAGCCTTCTCAGTGAATTATCCTGGACCTCCCTCCCTCTTCTGAGCTAGATGCTGCTTTCTCAAAACTGAACAGTGAGAAGAGAAAGGTTCAGAGGACATTGAGCTTGGCCTGGTTTGGCAGGTGGCCTTAGCCTCCTGTGCTTTTGGAAGTGGCATAGACTAGGGTCTTCCTCCCAGGTTGGGGAGAAGCAGCCTGGACTTCAGGGCTTCCCTCCCCATAGCTGTGAACCTGGGCCTCTTTGTTGGGAAAGGATGCATGTTCTCTGCTTTACTTATCTGTCTTTCCAGAAAACATTTTCACTTCCACATCCTGCAAAAGGCAAGGCCTCATAATGTGTGGCTTTTGGGGTGCAGATGGGGGCAGGGTGGCTCAGTTGGCAAAGTAATTGCAAGCACAAGAACCTGACTTTGTTCCCTAAAACCTACTTGAAAATGCCAGGTGTGAAGGAATCCCAGCATTGGGGAAGCAGAGACAGGAGACTCCTTGGGGCTCCTTGCCTAGCCAGTGTAGTCTAAAGTCTAATTGGTGGTGAGTCTGCTGCCAATGAGGGACCTTGTCTTCAAGGCAAATTGGTACAGTATTCCTGAGGATGACACTTCTGGCTTACACACACATGGACATTCACATGGAGGAAAAAAATTGTGTGTGTGTGTTGATGTGGTCAAGACTGAGGTATGGGAAATAAAGTACTTGCCTTGGGTTGTCACAAGTTCAGTTATCAAAATAAAAATTTAATGCTGAAGTTGGAAAATTAACATTAAAAAGATTTTGATGAGAAAAAAAATCAACATTTTAATAAAGAACAGTGTCTTAGTTAGGGTTTCTATTGGGATGAAACAACATGACCAAAATCAAGTTGGGGAGGAAAGGGCTTATATGGCTTACACTTTCACAGCACAGTCTATCACTGAAGGAAGTCAGGACAGGATCTCAAACAGGGCAGGAGCCTGGAGGCAGGAGCTGATGCAAAGGCCATGGAGGGGTGCTGTTTATTGGCTTGTTCCCCATATCTTACTCAGGCTGCTTTCTTATAGAACCCAGGACCACCCTCCCCCATCAATCACTAGTTAAGAAAATGCCCTACAGATGGATCCTAATACAATTTTTATTCACTTTATATCCCAATCATAGCCCCCTCTCTCCTCTCCTCCCAGCCCATCAAATCCCTTCTCCCTCATTGCCCCTCCCTTTCTCCTCAGAGAAGGGAGCCTCCTCCCCCTTAGGTATCACCCCACCATGGAATATCTAGTCCCAGCAGGACTGAGCACCTCCTCTCCCTCCGAGCAGTCCAGGTAGGGGGGAAGGCGATTCTCCATTTGTTAGGGGATCCACATGAAGACCAAGCTGCATATTTGCTGCTAATGTGTAGGGGTCTAGGTCCAGCTCCTGTATGTTATCTGGTTGGTGGCCCAGGCTCTGTAAACCCCCATTGTCCCAGGTTAGTTGACTCTGTGGGTCTTCTTGTGATGTCCTTTACCCCTCTGGCTTGCTCACTTTTATCCCTGCCTCTTCCACAAGATGTCCGAGCTCTGCCTGATGTCTGACTGTGGGTCTCTGATCTGCCTCCATCTGCTGCTGGATAAAGCCTTTCAGAAGACAGTTATGCTAAGTTCCTGTCTGCCAGCATAGCAGAGTATCATTAATGGTGTCAGGGGTTGGCTCTCTCACGTGGGATGGATCTCAAGTTCAGACAATCATTGGTTGGTTGTTCCCTCAGTCTCTGCTCCATCTTTATCCCTGCACATCTTGTAGGTAAGACAAATTTTGGATTGAAGGTTTTGTGGGTGGATTGATGTGCCCCTCCCTGCCTGGCTACAGTAGGTGGCCACTTCAGTATCTATACCCCCTCTGGTAGGAATCTCAGTTAAGGTCACCCCCACAGACTCCATGTGTTCTCCCAGTCCCAGGCCTCCAGCTGGTTCCAGAGATGCCCTGCAATTCTCACTCTCATTGCCTCTTGGAGGCATTTTCTTAATCAAGGTTCCTTCCTTTCAGATAACTATAGCTTGTGTCAAGTTGACACAAACAGTTCAGCACAACCAGTGATAGGCTGTAAGATATAGTGGGTGGGGCTACTCTGCCAGTTTAACCTGCAGCTCTTTAAGCAGATTCTTAAGGAGACTAGAGAGATGGCTTGGTGCGGAAGAGCACTTGCTTTTCTAGAGGAAGTAGGTCAACCCCCAGCACCCACATGGAGGCTCACAACCATCAGTAGCTTCAATTCTGGGGAGACGACCCCCTCTTCTAGCTTTTGTGGACACCAGGCATGTAAGTGCTGCACATACAGACAAAACTAAAATACACTAAAATAAAATAAACTGAAAAAATAAAAAAACTACAATTTGTTTTATATATAGTACAGTTTACATGGTATTTATTTATTTACTTATTTATTTGTCTTTATGACAGGGTTTCTCTGTGTAGCCCTGGCTGTTCTGGAACTGGCTCTGGAGACCAGACTGGCCTTGAACCCAGAGATCCACCTGCCTCTGCCTCCCAAATGATGGGGAGATTAAAGGCATATGTCACCATGGCCCAGCTACAGTTTACGTGTTAAATAGCACTATAATAGAATCATTTGACAAAGTTTTAAAGGATTATTATTATATTTTAAAGTTATATGTATATGTGCATTTGTGTACACATCCCCCAGAGTCCAGAAGGAGACATCAAATACCTCAGAGCTGGAGTTATAGGCAATTGTGAGCTATCTGGGCTTAGGTGGTGGGAACCCAATGCTGTCCCTCTTTGAGAGCACTGTGTATACTTTCTTTTTTCCTCCCTTCCTTCCTTTCTTATTTATTTATTTTTGGGACAGGGTCTCACTATGTAGACCTGTCTGGCCTGGAAGGCTCTGTGTTAGACCAGACCTTCAGTTGCTGGGATTAAAGGTGTGTACGACCATACCTGGCTTCATATAGTTTTAAACAGAAGGAAAAATGGAGAAAATTTCAAGTTACAAAATCCCTCCCCACAAAACACATTTTTTTAAAAAAAAAATCACTTTTTTGAAGTATGTCAGTGTAAAGAATGGATACAATAAGTAGTCATGCCTGCTTCCTGTTGCTGTGATGGTCAGTGGAATTGGAGAGCTTGGCCTCAAAGGAAGTAGACATGTTGGAATTCCTGGAATCCCAAAATGGTTCTTGCTGATTCCTTGAGATAAAATTTCACATTCTCTGAGTCCCCAGGTTTTTAGAATAACAGTTGAAGTCTTGATTTTTGTTTGTTTTGGTTTGTTTTTGAAACAGGGTCTTGTTATGTGTCAGTACCACAGCCGTCTGAAACCTGGATTTTCACTATAGGATAATCTCACAGAGCAGGTTGTGGTAGCTCTTGCTTGTCCTGCCTGAGATGGGAGCATCACTGCAAGTTCAAGGCTAGCCTGAACTCAGAAAGAAGTAAATATGGCAACAGTAAAAAGCTATACAAAAGAACAACTGGGCTGAGTTGATGTCTCAACAGGTGGAAGTGTTTAGTGAAAACCTGAAAAACAGCAAACCAAACCAAATAACCAACCACGCAAACCAACAAACAAAACCGAGTGTCATCCCTGGTTCCCACAGTACAAAGACAGGACCAGCTCCTCAAAAGTGTTTGTTGACACCACACAATAATAAGATAAGAACAGATGGGAGATGGAGGCAGAAAAACCAGCAAGTCAAAGTCATTCCCAGCAGCAGAGAAGGTTCAAGTCAGTTCTGGAATCCATAAGATTCCACCTCAAACAAAACAAAAACTTCCTCTACTAAGACATCTTTCTCACTTGATAAAGATGGGGGAGGGGGCATTATCTCCGACCATTATTTTCAGATGGATGTCATTATCATAATAAAAGAGTTTCATTTGTCGTCTATCTTCATCTCCCTGCCTAGGCTTTATGCTCGGTAGCCTAGTGGCTATAGCATCTCCGTCCCATACTAAACCGTGTTTTCACTTAGGATTTTTACAGATGACATCATGGAGAAAATAGGGCCAGATATGACTCCAGGGGAAGACTCTGCAGAAGCACTTGAGTCAGATCAATCCTGTCTCTGTAACAGGGCCCCAGACCTTAGCACACCTCACTCTATGATGGAAGTACCATTCAGGCTGTAAAACTCAGCATGTAGACAGCACCACCTGCCAAAATGAAAACAAACACCTACTACATCAAAGTCCATGGTTCTTGGAAAGTGTTTAAATGGACTAACCTTGCTGTTGGCTTCTGTAGTTCTGCTTCTGGCTAACTGTTCTTGTTAACTGAAGTATGTCAACCCAGGATATAGTTTTCGAGTGTAAAAGTTCACCCTGAGGCCTAGCTTCTTTGTGTGTGGATGTCTAAGCTACCTTGTCCTGCTTCAGCCTTCAGTTCCATCTCATGAAACCAGCATTGTGTAGCCTCTGAGAACTCTCATCTGCATCCTTGGCTCCATACATCTTAGGAGAAGGTGAGGTCTGCCTAGAGTCCCTCTGGGATTCAGTCACCAACAGTTCAGAGACTGTAACCTCACCTTCCCAGCCCTTCTCCCTCTATATTTTTGCACATACTAAATTGTATCTCAATGAGTAAAACTCTTCAGATTATTTGTTTAAATGTATAAGCTTAATAAAAAGTCTATTGTTTAAAAAAAGAAAAGCTCACCCTGAGAAAGGCTTGAGGCTACACTGGGATTCTGAACACTCAGGGTAGTTATTGGCAGGCTAATAAAGACTTCCTGTTGTCTTAAACTCAGGTCTGAGTAGTCTTCTCTGGTGGATAGCCCAAAGCATTTGCTCCTCTGTCCCATTCTGGAGCACCTGCTGCAGCCCAAGGCCAGCCATCCTGCCAGCCTACCCTGCTGTTGCACTTACTGGATGTTCATGGCGACCAGAGATGAACACCTGACGCCTGGGGTGTCTTCACATGAGGTTGGCCAGTCACCTCCTCCTCAGCCAGGGACTGACTTACTAGCTCAACTGTGACTGGACAGCCAGACGGAAGGAAGGCCTGGAGACTTTCGTTGGCCAGGCTTCTGCACTGGCCTGCTCTAAGAGATCAAGATCCACAAGGGCAGACTCGAAGAAGTCTCTGATTTCTGATTTCTGCAGAGCAGACCCATAAATCCAGTCAGATCAGGCCATATTGTCAACTCACCAAAAACAAAATAACCCCCCACATACTGTTATTGATCACTTATGTGCCAGGCGACAATGTTACCTTACCTTAACTTGTAAGCCTTACATGAATGAGATTCCCTGCCCACTGTGCTGCTGCCAAGCGAACTACCTAAATCTGCTCCCTAGAACCCACCGATGGGAAGGAAGAGCTGACTCCTGCCAGCTGTCCTCTGTTTTCACATGCCCGCCGTGATGCGTGTACATCCTCCCTTCACCACAAACAATAAATGAATGGAATGAAAATATTTGTAGCCGGGCGGTGGTGGCGCACGCCTTTAATCCCAGCACTCGGGAGGCAGAGGCAGGTGGATTTCTGAGTTCGAGGCCAGCCTGGTCTACAGAGTGAGTTCCAGGACAGCCCGGGCTATACAGAGAAACCCTGTCTCGAAAAACCAAAAAAAAAAAAAAAAAAAAAGAAAGAAAATATTTGTAGCTGGGTGTGGTGGCACACGACGCCCTTTAACCTCAGTGCTCTAGAGACAGAAGCAGGAAGAGCTTTGCAAGTCTGGGGCTAGCCTGGTCTACAGCCTGCGTTCCAGGACAATCAGGGCTGTTACACAGAGAAACAAAACAAAATAAAAATTTTAATTTTAGCCGGGTGGTGGTGGCGCACACCTTTAATCCCAGCACTTGGGAGGCAGAGGCAGGCGGATTTCTCGGAGTTCGAGAGTTCGAGGCCAGCCTGGTCTACAGAGTGAGCTCCAGGACAGCCAGGGCTACACAGAGAAACCCTGTCTCGAAAAAAAAAAATTTTTTTTTTAATTTTAAAAACCAGTTCTTCCTACGAAATAATTTACTTTTATTTTCCTTCGTTCTTTCTCTCTCTCCCCGACCACTTCTCTTTTCTTTTGTGTGGATATCCCAAGGGTTGGGCTGAGAAAGCAAGGAGGTGTGTGTGTGTGTGTGTGTGTGTGTGTGTGTGTGTGTGTGTGTGTTTGGGGGAGGTTATTTTTTGTTTGCTTTTCAGGCAGGCTTTAACTATCTGTATTTTTGTTTTCGAGGCTGGATATTAGCATTGACTAACCTGGAGCTTACTTTGTAAACTAGGCCGGCTAACGTTGCTAACAACAGGCATGTATTGGTCCATCTTACATTGTGTAGTTGAGCTGCATTTGTCAGGACTTCACAGAGAGAAATGCACCAAAAACTTCTGGTGGTGTGCTGCAGTTTCTTGCTGCTTCTTCAGACGTGGGCTGGTTGGCAGAGTGACATCAGCTGAGACAGGTGCTGAGGCCAGGCCTGTGGAGGACACGGGATGTTTGGAGAAAGTACAAAAAGGACTGAACAGACAGTAATGGAGGCTGCGCTTGCCTTGAATATAGAACTAGCGGTGTGACATTTGTCGGTGTCGCGTTTTTGCTGACCTTCCCTTTGCTGAGAGAGGTACAGCCAAGAACTTTTCCTGGCATTACTCCCTGGTCCCTCCTGCTGACTTGTGCTGAGGCTGAGGCCCGGCTGTCTTTGCTCGGAATCAGTGCCACCACTGCTGATTCGTGTTTGCTATCCCAACTCTACCAAACTGGACTGCTGGTGTATCCATAAGGTGATTGCGAGTAGATCAAGCTGCCGCTGTTGGCCTGAGAACTGAACTACTGATTTCCAAACAACGAAAATGAGAGTTGCTTCAAAGAACCCTTCTAAACAGGTCCGCTCCACGTCCCCCCCCCATCCTTTCTTTTCCACTACCTCTGGTGGGTGGTGGGCTTAAAGGGAGGTTAAATCGTTTAAGAACCATCATTAAAAGTAAGTCTTGGAAAAGTTAATGTTACAGTGATCTGAATGAGATTTCCTTTTATTTGGATATTTAAATACTTGGTCCCCAGTTGGTGGCACTGGGTAGGTTTGGGAGATGTGGCCTTGCTGGAGGAAGCCCATCACTGGAATCAGGCTCTGAGGTTTCAAAAGCCATACACCATTTCTAGTGCGCACTCTCTGCTTCCTGTTTGTGGTTCAAGATGTGAACTCTTTGCTGCCCCTCTGGCCACCTGCCACCCACTCCCTCCGTTCCATCACCATGGACCATTACCCCGTTGGAACTGTAAGGCAAATAAACTCTTCTCTACAATGCCTTTTTCATATTATTTTATTGAAGCAACAGAAAAGTAACTAGCATGCTCAAAGCTCTGGGTTTGAGTTCCAGCACCACAGAATGAGGGAGGTGTCACATGCCATAATCCCAGCCTGCGGGCAGTAGAAGCAGAAGATCAGAGGTTTAAGGTCATCCTCAGCTGCACAGAGATTTCAAAGCCAGGTGACAGTACATGACATCTGACATCTGTCTCCAAAAAAGAAAAGGAGAGGGGGGGCAGGGGGAGACCCTTTACTGCCCGTGTAACAACAAGAGAAAGAGAGGAGGGCTCATCTGAGAATGCAGTGAAGAGACTAGTTATTGCTGTGTAATCCAGGCTGGGTTTGAACTTGAAATTCCCTGGCCTCAGCCTCCCAAATGCCTGGATTATAGGTGTAGCTCACCATGGTTGGATTCTGAGTGGAGTTTTGCAGGGGGCAGGGGCCTTCCTTATCTCTAACATGATGCAATGTGCATAGTCATTCTTGTACACGGACATCAGGTCTTGACTGTGAGACCTGATGGTAAAATAGGACCCCATGAGAAGTCTGGAAGGTTTGGAAGATTTGAATCCTTTTGGGTGGAATCTGAAAGAGATTCTTTTCCTTTTTTTTTTTTTTTTTTTTTTTGGTTTTTCAAGACAGGGTTTCTCTGTGTAGCCCTGGCTGTCCTGGAACTCACTCTGTAGACCAGGCTGGCCTCGAATTCAGAAATCCGCCTGCCTCTGCCTCCCAAGTGCTGGGCTTAAAGGCGTGCGCCATCACTGCCCGGCACTCCTCCTTGATCAAACTTCAGTCAGGCTCCTTCAAGCCCCCTAAGCCCCAGCCCTTAGCATCCATCTATGGCAAACTTGTATCACCCAGTTTGGCAAGAATCCTGACAAGTGAGTTCTCCTAGAATCCCCTACCCTTGATATCACACTTCATATAGATTATGGTTCAAATGTGAAATGTCTTGGGTTATGTGTCAATGCATGGTCCCCAGCCGGTAGCACTATTTCGGAAATATTTGGAATGTTCTGGAAAATTTACAAGATGGGGCCCAGTTGGAGGAAGTTCACTTGGAGGCGTGCCTTTGAAGGCTATCTCTGGTCCCCAACCCCTTCCTCTCTGGTTCCGCTTCTATGAATAGCCACCTCCACATGCATACACTGCCATTACACTCTGCCTTAGTGCATGGGAGCAAGCAATAAGGAAGGGAAGCTATGAAGAACACAAACTGCTTAAACTGTTTTGTTTATATCCTGCATTTTGTCACAGTGAAGAGAAACAAGAAAGGTAGCATATCGATGTTTTCACTCCTTACCACTCCTGGCATGATTAGCGAGGACCCAGAAAGCCAGTTTGGCCAAGACCCCTCGCCCCTGATGTATCTGCTATCTTCATCCACTGACACTACCCTGCCTCAGCAATAAATCCCAGCTGCTCGTGCTGTGTTCAGAACGCTCTTCTATTGCAAGAGCTCCTGATTAAAACCTGGTTTGATCATTTTCATATTATCAGATTGTGCTGAGTCTGAGAGGAAAAGGCCCTGAAGAACTGGGAATACTGGGTCGGCTTTCCAGAGGTTCCGTTGTAGGGCTGTGCGCAGCAGCGAGCATAGGCTAGGCGTTAGAGACTTACGCGCATGCTCACAACAACCCTGCAGATAAGATGTAGTTTATTTACAGGGTAGTGGGCTGAGGCAGAAAAGGATTTGCTGGCGATGTTAACAGGCAGTGAGTGCCCTGCCTCCTTCTCAAGTCTCCTGTCAATCAGAGGTAGTGGAGCACACCTGAAATCCTTGCGCTTGAGAGGTTGAGACATAGAAGTGTGGGGTCAAGACCATCCGAAATCTCATTTCAAAAAAAAAAAAAAAAGACAAAGAAAAAAGGCTTCTGTCCAGTAATGTAAAAATTTACGTTCTCTCCTCTGTGGTCCTGAAAAACAAGAGAGCTCTTGGGAAGGAAGTCCTTTTGCCCTTAAGATAGTTTTCCCGTTGAGGAATCAAGTTGAAATCTGAGTAGTGCCCACTAGGGGGCAGCAGAGACCGGCTGTGCCTTGCTGTCTCTCCAGCTCTTTCGGCTTTTTTTCACTAAGGTCCTTTGGTGAGACTTCTTCAGTTATTACTCATTACTCAGTCGAGCTCGTATAAGTGATCATTTGACCCTTGTGCATTCTTTAACGTAACATATATTAATTTAGGTTAGGGAGACTGTTTGGTGAATAAAGAAACCTGACACACCAAGCCATAGTAACCTGAGTTTGACCTCAAAATTCACAAGGTGGAAGGAGAGGAACAACTACCAAAACTAGACTTTTGGCTTGCGTTCAAGCGTGGCGTGTGTGCACCTAATACATCTTTAAATAATGTATATCGCCCTTGGCATCCCTAAGTGATAGTCATATATCTGTTACCTTACACAGAGGGGAGCCACAGTCGAGAAGTGGAGAAGTCCCCAAAGTCCAGTCACAAAGCAATGACAAAGTCAAGCTTTGAACTCATTTGTTCAGACTCTGAAGTCTACCCTAGTTCCTTCAGTTTGCCTCCGGGTCTTGTTCCGTGGACCTCTCTGCAGACCCACCTGCTTGCTGTTCCAAACACTCCCTAAGTGCTGAACACCACTGATCAGGGGATCTTTAGGGTGATGGGAGTGATTGTGAACAAGGCAGGTGGGTCCCTCCCTTCTGATATTTGCAAACTTCACTGCATGATATGACATGCCCACTCTATACAGTGTGTTTTACCTGCTATGCGTAGGTCTTCAATCCTTGTCTGTCTTCTCTCCCTCACGGTGACTAGCCTTTAGCCTGAGGTCTACTGAGGCTCTGCCTTCATGAGCTGGCCCATACTGGGCAAGTCCCTGAGGCCCTTGCCTATGCATAGCACTAGGTACTGATGCAAGTGTCCACCTTGAGGAAGTGTTGTGAGGGTCCAGTGTGTTAACTCACCCAAATGCTTATCACCATCACGGCTTTTGTGGTGGTTTGGATAGACGTGGCCCCAAAAGGCTCAAATATTAGAATGGTTAGTCTTTATAAAGTGGTGCTACATGAGACAGACTAGGAGGTGTGGCCTTGTGGGAGGAAGTGTGTCACTGGGGTGGGCTATGGGTTTCAGAAGCCCAAGCCAGCCATACTGTTGCACTCTCTTCCTGCTGCCTGGAGATCTAAATGTAGAACTCTCAGCTCCTTCTCCAGCACCATGTCTGCCTGCATGCTGCCATGCTTCCCATCATGACTGTAATGGACTGAACCTCTGAAACTGTAAGCCAGCCCCAATGAAATGCTTTCTCCTATAAAGCATTTAGTTGGCCATGGTGTCTCTTTACAGCAATAAAACACTGACTAAGACAGCTTTCCACATTTTGTTTTGTTTTTGATTTTATGATAGGTATATGCACAGAGGCGTATAAGGTTAAATTCAATTTAAAATTCCCAGTCTTAGCCTTCCCTCTGCAGCATTTCCTTTGGAGGGCGGGCTGGCTGACTTTATGTCAACTTGACACAAGCTAGAGTTATCTGTGAGCCACCATGAGGGCACTAGGAACAGAACTTGGGTCCTCCGCAAAAGCAGTCATTGCTCGTAACCACAGAGCCATCTCTCCAGCAGTTTGCCACTTTGAGCCTACTTCTTTAGTGTTTTGGGGTGCACAGCCAAGGGCGAGGAGATGCAAAGCTCTGGGGCAGAGACAATGGGGTGTAAGGAGAGGCCTGAAGCACCCTCATAGAAGTAGGAGGAGAGAGGATGGGATAAGGGGTTTCTGGAGGGGAAACCGGGAAAGGGGATAACATTTGAAATGTAAATAAATAAAATATCCAATAAAACAATTAAAAATTTAAAAAAGAAGAAGAGGAGGAGGAAGAAGAGGAAGAGGAGGAAGAAGAAGAAGAAGCCTGAGTCAAATCAGTCCACAATGTCTGCTGGGAACAGGGCTGGGCAGTCCTCAGGAGAGGTGTTATTCCAGGGAGGCCAGGGGAAATTTCCTACCAGCTGCCACGAAGCTGAGATTGGGGCAGGGAGGCAGAGCTGAGATGCCAACTTCTGAGAGACTGTGCCAAGGACATGTGGGGAGGGGATTTCCCATAACAGCCACTACTGAGACAAGAATAAAGCAGGGATGAGCACCAAGCTACAAGAGAAATGGGAGCCCAGCCTTGGGTGGAGGTGAGAGAGCTGACTGTGTGTGAGTATCTGAGAAAATGTCTGCGTACGTGCGTGAGGGTATGTGAGTGTGACTGTGGATGAGAGTTAAGTATGGGTGCTGATGGGTACAAATGTATATGGTAGTCTGAATGAGAAATGGCTCCCACGGGCTCATGTGTTTGGTCCCAGATGTTGGTGGTCTTTGCCAATAATATGGAACATTTAGGAGGTGGAAGCTTGTTGGATGAAGGATGTCACTGGGGGTGGGTTTTGAGACTTACCCTATTTCCTGTCCCCCTCTCATGAAATGTGATCTGTCTTCTTCCTGCCCTGCTTTCTTGCCTAAGTTGCTTTGGTAAGAGCATCTTATCACCACAACAGAACAGCAACTAATACCTTGTGTGAGTGTGTTTGCGTGTGTAAATATGCATGTGAGCATAGATGTGTGTATTTGTTCCACAGTGAACATCCCTAATGTGAGGAATACTGGGCCAGCAGAACTCTTCCAGTCTGTGGTGTTCTGTGACTTCCAGACCTTACGGCGTACAATTGATGTGACAAGTTGGTATCACAAACCCTTTAGAAAAATGCTGCACCTGGGCTTACTTGGTCTCTTTCAAAAAAAAAAAAAAGGGAGGGGGCCTTAAAAGCCAGTCACAAACTATGGATCCTAACACAAACTATAGTTCCACCTCTAGACAACATTTCCCTCTTCCTGTTTCTTGAGACAAGGTCTCACTATATGGCCCAGCTTTATCTCGAGCTTATGAGCTTCTGTTTCCACCTCCTGTCTCGACTGTCCATGTGGCTAGGACTATTAGACACTTTTGATATTTTACATATAGAAATGTTTCCTACAAAGCAGTAAAATTTAAGAAGAAAGAAAGAAGAGAAAAAAGAGAAGAAAGAAAGAAAGAAAGAAAGAAAGAAAGAAAGAAAGAAAGAAAGAAAGAAGAAAAGAAAGAAAGAAACCACTGAAATTATTAGAAGCGGTCAGTTCACATAAGGGCAAATGTGTTTAAAATTCCATGTGTGCCCATGTCTTCTGTAATTACAAGGTATCATTGGAAAGAACAGTGAGATGCATCTATGAAACTATTAAGCAAGTGGGTTGTAAAAAGAACTAGAAAGTAAACACTTTGAAAAAAAAAAAAAAAAGAACTAGACACTCCTGGAGAGTGTTGTCAGAAGAATCGCTTTCCTGCAGAGCAATTTAGCGTTGTATCAAAACAGTATCAACAAGCATGCAGATTTTGGCTCCAAAGAACATGCTTCAGTGATACAAAGAACTTATGAAAAGAACACACGGTTCAGTGTCTTATGTGGTCATGCACATCATGAAATAGTCCAAACAGTGATCAGAGATTGGTTAAATCAGCACCCATCCCAATTGAAGAGTCAAGTGACCATTGAAATATTGGTGACTATTAAAGCTGACATCAGGACACCCATCACCTATGGCAATTTCACAGTATTTTTTCCAGTTCTATTAAATTTATTATTTTTCTTTACTTTTTAATTTTTTTTTTTACTTTTTTTTTATTGGATGTTTTATTTACATTTCCTATGTTGTCCCCTTACCCCATCCCCCACCCACCCCGGAACCACCAATCCCCTCACCCCTCCTCCTTCTTCTCTGTGGATGTAACCTCTATCTACTCCCCCCCACTCCCACCTCCCCACCCTCAAAATTCCCACCCCCTGGGGCATCCAGCCTTCATGAGGTCAAGGTTCTCTTCTTCCACCTATGCCCAGCAGGGCCCTCCACTCTTACATATTCAGTTGAAGCCCTGGATCCCCCCCCTAAGTGCTCCCAGGCTGGTGGTTTAGACCCTGGGAGCTGTGGTTGGTTGGTATTATTGTTCTCCTCATGGTGCCGCAAATCCTTTCAGCTCCTTCAATCTTCACTCTAACTCCTCTATTGAGAAACCCATGATCAGTTCAATGGCTAGTTGTGAGCATCTGCCTCTGAATATGTCAGACTCTTGAAGACCTCTGAGGAGACATCCATATCAGGCTCTTATCAGCATGCACTTCCTGACTTCCACATAAGCATCTACCTTTGGTGACTGCACATGGGACGGATACTCAGGTGGAAAGGTCTTCAAATGGCCCCTCCTTCAGTTTCTGTCCCTCACTTTGTCTCCATATTTGCTCCCTTGAGTATTTTGTTGCTCCTTCTAAGAAGTACCGAATCACCCCCACTTGGTCTTCCTTCTTTATGGACTTCATGTGGCCTGTGAGTTGCATCTTGGGCATTTCAAGGTTCTGGGCTAATATCCAATAATCAGTGAGTGAATACCATGTGTCTTCTTTTGTTATTGGCTTACCTCACTCAGGATGATAATTTCTAGTTCCATCCATTTACCTAGGAACCTCTCGAATTCATTGCTTTTAATAGCTGAGTAATACTCCATTGTGTAAATATACCACATTTTTTGAATCCATTCCTCAGTTGAAGGACATCTGGGTTCTTTCCAGCTCCTGGCTATTATAAATAAGGCTGCTATGAACATAGTTGAGCATATGTCCTTATTATATGTTCGAGCATCTTCTGGGTATATGCCTAGGAGTGGTATAGCTGGATCCTCGGGTAATGCTATATCCAATTTTCTGAGGAACCGCCAGACTGATTTCCAAAGTGGTTGCACCATCTTGCAGTCCCACCAACAATGGAGGAGTGTTCCTCTTTCTCCACACCCTCGCCAGCATCTACTATCACCTGAGTTTTTAAAAATTTATTTATTCATCTTACATCCCAATATCAGCCCGCCTCTCCTCCCAGAACCCCTTCACAGATATCCTCCCCACATTCCCCTGTCTCATTTCCTCTGAGAAAGGAAGCCCCTCCCCATCACTCCCAACCCCACCCACCCTCCTTCTCCTCACATCAAGTCACTGCAGGACTAGGCATATCTTCTTCCACTGAGGCCAGACAAGACAGCCCAGTTAGGGGAACTAGATCTATAGATAGGCCATAGATTCCGGAACAGCTCCTTCTCCAGTTGTTAGGGGACCTGCATGAAAATCAAGCTGCGGATCTATTGCATATGTGCCTAGGTCCAGCCCATGCTAGTTCTTTGGTTGATGGTTCAGTCTCTGGAGGCCCCCAAGGGCCCAGGTTAGTTGACTCTGTTGGTCTTCCAGTGGAGTCTATGTCTTCTTCAGTTCCACTAATCCTTCCCCCAACTCTTCCATAAGACTCTCGGAGCTCAATCTAATGTTTGGCTGTGGGTTTCTGCATCTCTTCTCATTGGCATCTGGGTAGAGCCTCTCAGAGGACAATTATGCTAGGTTCCTGTCTGCAAGCCTAAAATAGTATCATTAATAATGTCAGGGTGGGTTCTTGCCCATGGGATGGGTCTCAGTTCGGAGCAGTCATTGGTTGGTCATTCCCTCTGTTTCTGTTCTTTGTCCTGGCACATCTTGTAAGCAGGACAAATTTTGGGTCAAAGGTTTGTTTTGTGGGTGGGTTGCAGTCCTTATCCTTCCACTGGGAGTCCTGCCTGACCACAGGAGGTGGCCACTTCAGGATTCATATCCCCCACTGCTAGAAGTTTCAGCTAGCTAATTTTTCTGCCCTCCTAATTAGTTATCTTGGAGTTTATCCCAAGGTGATACAGCTTAGGTTCAAAGATGTGCACTGCCTCAGATACTTCATGATACACTAAGGAGCTGAGTAAAGTACTGGGGTAGGAGGAAGGGTATGGGAACCATCAGAGCAGCAGGCATTCAAAGCATTCATCTACTACCTAGGATACACATGTTAACTCATTTCCTCTGTGCATTTATTTTCAGTATTATTTAGTTTCAATAATTTGACACAGTTGTATCACCCAGATTTTTTTAAAAAATAAATAAATAATTTGCAAATTATGCATAGATGTTTGTCAGCACGTGAGTCTATGCATCCTGGAGCTGGAGTTACAGGCAGTTCTGACCTGCCTAACATGGCTGCAGGGACCCAAACTCAAGGCTTCTGGAGGAAGAGCAGCAAGTGTTCTTAACCACTTTCGTTCCGTATCAGTCAGTCTTGATGCTATTCACCATTGATATTGTGTTTAGGAGGACATTCCCCAGCTGTATTAGCCAGGGTCTCTAAGGAACAAAACTAACAGAATGTGTCAGGAGAGAGGCCAGTGAGAGTGAGGGCAAGTGCTAGAAAGTGCAGCTTCCTTCTTTCCTGTCCTTTTACGTGGACTACCCATGAGAAGGTGTGGTGCAGATTTAGGGTGGATCCTTTGAAGTCAACCTATATGGATTTAGGGTATGGCTTCCACCTCACATAATCCAACCAAGAAAAATCCTCCACAAGTGTGCCCAGCTGCTTGGGTTTCAGTTAATTCCATGTATTGTCAAGTTGACAACCAAGATTAGCCATTGTTCTATCCCAGAAGTTATCACCATTCAACTAAATATAGAGCGTTTCACTTTAGAAAATGAGAAAAGCCAGTCTATGTAGAAGATGCACATAGATCTTGGTGTGGTGGTGCACACCTGCAATCCCAGCGCTTGGAAGGTAAAGGCAGGAGGATCAGGAGCTCAAAGGTATCCTTAGCTACATACTGAGGTTAAGGCCAGCCTAGGCTATATGCAAACCCAAACCAAACTAACACACATGCACAAGCAGAACCCTGTCTTTGAGACTTAGTTCTTTCCTAGTGTGAATTCTTGCAGTCCCCTGTGGTTTGTGTGGTCGCTTGGCTGCACGGGCTGATCTGATAGGCACAGGCTGATAGTCCCATTTTTCTCAAGCTGTGTTCAAGCACACCTCTGTTAACTCAAGCTCTCTTAGTGACTGGCAAGCTAGTACCACCTTGTAAACACTGATAAACAGGGATTTTGCAGTCAGGCTGTTCAGCCATTATTGCCTGTGCTTCCTATAGTGAAAGGATTTATTCTGTGGAAACAGAAGTGGTACAACCCAGGGCTTCCTTCTGCACACCCATTTCTCCCCACTCTCCTTCCCTGACCACTCGCAGAGGAGATTAAAGCAGTGACTCTTCTCTATCACTTTCCTCCTCTGCTCCTGTGTCCTTCTCTATTGATGGTCTGGAAACACAGGGAAGAACGGAGGAAAAAGCTTTGGAAGTCTTCAGTAGTACGTGCTGTAAAGTGCTTCTAAGTGTCCTGTGTTGTGGCAAGGGTTACGTCGACTCACTGGCATTTAGACTTGTTTAGATTTAGACCATTGTGAGGTACCCCTTACTTACTGTGATCTCAGCCAAGATTTTCCAGTCAAATACTAGTGGAACCCCTTCCTCCTGCACCATCTGCCTTTGGAGGATCCCCAGCCGCTTTGAGACAGGAATCCACCACTGAGAACCTTCAGTCATCTGGGATTGACTACTCCAGCTTTTTACACAATGTAGCCAGACCAACTTCTACCTGGGTGCAGAGCTCATAGAATTCCTTTCTCACCCTGACGGCCAAAAGGCAGAAGTGTGTTCTCAAGAGGCTGATCTTTGCCATTCTATGCTCCAAGGTGAGCTCTCACCCCTGTTTTCTTTGGACACCCTTAGTGGAGGCGCTTTATTTCCCCTACCCAAGGCAAGCAGGCCTCCAGTTTTCTCTTTGCATGGCCACTATCCTCGAGACCAATAAGCTCATGGACTTACATGTATGTGTATGTGCATATGTGTACATGTATGTATTGCAAGTGTGTATATACACATATGTATGTGTATGTATAAATATAACTGCAGCATGTGCTGTGGGCATGAGTGTGCTACATGTGCTGTGTGTATGTATACCTATGTGTGTGTATGTGTGTCTGTGTCTGTGTGTGCATGTGTGTGTGTCTGCAGTAGGTAGGAGGTATGGAGTTTCTTGCAATCACAGAAGATTAATCACAGGGAGATAAAAGTGGTTTCTCTAACCAGGCAGTGGTGGCGCACGCCTTTAATCCCAGCACTTGGGAGGCAGAAGCAGGAAGATGTCTGAGTTCAAGGCCAGCCTGGTCTATAGAGTGAATTCCAGGACAGCCAGGGCTACACAGAGAAACGCTGTCTCAAAAAAAACAAACAACAACAAAAAAAAAACCCAAAAACAAACAAACAAAAAAACCCCAAACCCCAAACAAAACAAAACCAAAAAATCCCCACAAAAATAAAAACAAAACCAAAAAGAAAAAAACCCCAAAAGTCTCTAAAAGCTGACTTGATAACCAACATTCATAGTAGCAAGCAAGTCATTTAATTCCCTTTGTCAGTTGTCTCCGGCTCTCTGTTCACAGGGCAGCTTATTTCTGTGCTGTTGGGGCCGCGGTTGGGGTTACATCTCTTCTGCCCACTGCCCACATGTCATGAGGTCATCTGTATTTTCTCATGATGACTTTTCTGCTCCCTTTCTGAGCAGACTGTTTTGTTTGCTTTTATCTTCTGCTGTGGTTTAGGAAGGAGACGTCTTATTCTGAGTAGGACTAATTATCATCATTAGTTTTTGTTTGCGTTCCTAACCCTGCAATTACAGACCGATCAATGTCTAGGACAACATACCGAGTTTTCCTCCCACGGGGAAGCAGGAGGATCTGTACAGCTTCTCCTACCTGCTCCTCCCCTGCCTCTGCTCATCAGGAGTCTATTACAGAAACCCAGCCTTCCTCTCTGAAGGCTCTCATTAGCTCCTGGTTACCCTGCCATTGCCCTCAGGCTGGGCTGATAGCTGCAAAGCTTTTTTCATATCTGTCGTTTCAGGCCTTGCTGCCAGCTCTTCTGACACCTCTCCCTCATTTTAGAATTCTTAGTACTGTGACATCTGGCTTAGAGATCACCTCGATGGCATCTTTTCAGGACGAGCACCCAAGTACCATCCATCCCACTCAAGTCTTGGATACCAGACCTATTTTCTTTTGCTCTTATTCTGGGTGGTATCTGATACCTTTTTTTGGGGGGGGGGACTGCTTAGTTCCTTTCTGTTATTGCTTTAGTGAGTTGGGGACCTGGGACAGGAGAGAGGACTGGGTGGCAGTAGGGGAGCAGCTGGATAGCTTCTGATTCTTTAGCCTTTGTGTCATCAAGGCTAAGTGCCCGTTTATCACACTTGTGGCAAGCCTGCTTCCTAGGCTCTAAGAGTCTCTCAGAACGACGCTTATTACATCTGGCCATGCCCACAACTCTTCTGGGATTCATTTAAGATGCAGCATGTGGGACTGGAGAGATCACTCAGCGGTTAAAAGCATGTGCCGTGCTTGCAGAGGACCCGTATTCAGTTCATAGCATCCGTATTAAATGTCTTATATTAAGTGTCCATATTAAGTGTCTTGCAGTGGAGTGCCTGTAACTCCAGTTTCAGGAGACTCTGAAACCTTCTTACCTCTTGGGTACTCATGTGCACATTACACACACCCTCACACATAATTAAATAATGAAATAGACTTATTTTATCCCATTGCATATGTATATGTATGTCTTAGGGTTACTATTGCTGTGAAACATCAAAAGCAACTTGGGGAGGAAAGGATTTATTTCACTCACCCTTCCATAGAACACTTTATCATCGAAAGCAATGAGAATAGGAACTCAGGCAGCCAGGAACCCAGAGGCAGGAACTGATGCAGAAGCCATGGAGAAGTGATGCTTACCGGCTTGCTCCCCATGCCTTGCTCAGTCTGCTTTCTTATAGAACCCAGGGCTACCAGCCTGGGGTGCACCCCCACACACACAATGAGCTGGGCTCTCCCTCATTGATCACTAATTTTTAAAAATGTCCTACAAGTTTACCTATGGCCCATCCTTATGGAGACATTTTCTCATTTGAGGTTCCCTCTTCTCTGACGACTCTATCTTGAATGAAGTTGATATAAAACTAGCCACCACAGTGTGCTACATGTGTGCAGACATTCAGAAGCCAAATTAGGGTTGGGCATTGGACACCCATTCCCAATTCCCTGCTGAGCTGAAGTTATGAGTGGTTGCAGGACAACCAAGTCTGGTTCTTAGGAAGGGCAACATGCACTTAACCACTGAACCATCTTTCTAGGCCTCTGAGTGTTATTTATTTATTTATTTATTTTTGATTATTTGTGTGCCTGTGCCATGTTTGTATCTGTGTATGTACATTCGAGTGCTAGTGCCTACAGAGGCCAGAAGAGGGCATCAAATGTCCTGGAACTAGAGTTAGAAGCTATTGTGGACCACCCAATGTGGCTGCTGCAAAACAAATGCAAATCCTCTTCAAGAGCTAATCCATTTGTCCAGCCCTAACATCTGCCTTTCACTGGGGTGGGGGGGAGTGGGTGTGGGTGTGGGGTGCTGGGATCTGCATCCAGGTTCTCCTGTTCACACATAAGCACTTTCCAGAACAAGTCATCTCCTCGGAGAAATCTTTTAAATAAAATAAAACAGAATGCAGCATGCTTTGTGCCCATGGCAGAGGGTGCTGAGAGTTTGAATTTCTTTTTCTCAGTGCAGGGGACCAAACCCAGGTCATGCTTTTTTCTATTGAGCTAAATCCTCAGCCCCAAGAGCTTGTGTTCCTGACACTGGTGCTAAGCAGTGGATACTGGCAGGACTGTGTGAGCTCTCTGGACACCATTTCGATTGTGATAGATGCTCTTGGTGTTTTCTGGGACCAGGGAAGCATCTCTCCCCACTCCCCTATTCTCTCTCTCTTTCTCACCCTCAACACAGTCTGTGGCCATGGGAACCTCTCTTCTTCAGGAGGTACCTCTCCTCCACTGCATCCGATTCATTTTCCTGCTGTGAGGAAAGTAGGGAGTCTCCTACTTTCCCAGACTTCAGGGTGGGGACTTGAGGTGGAGACAGTAGGATCCTGGTGTCACTGGTAGTGGCAAAAGGGAAATCTAGTCAACTCCCCATCCTGCACACAGAACTGTCTGTGGAAGCCAACAGCTCTCTTAGATAAGAAAGACAGATGGTCCCTGTTTGCAGGAGGCCACCATTGGGGGGCGGGGGGAAAGATAAAGGACAGCTCACAGAAGCTGCAAACCCTAGGATTCTGGGCTGGATTCAGGGCCCTTGCTTTGTGGAGCCCCTGCAGAGTGATTCTCATGAGCAAAGTGGGAGAGAATGGGGAGTGGGTTTGCCAGGTGGAGGAGACACAAAGATTCTAAGCCCAGGAGAAGTGAGAGATGGGAGGGAAAAGAAAAGTTCTGTACACTTGGGGCCTATCTGGGGACAGGAGGTAAGTAATCGGGATGGACATGTGGGCATTTGCCACCTAAGGACACTTTTGTGCCAAGACTATCCTGTTAGTCATGAGGACAGACTCTTCTGAGCTCTTTGGTTGGCTTGCCAATACATTTAAACAGATGCCCTTAGCTCTAAGCTTCTTGACCACTCAAGGCCGGGCCATGTTCTCCCCGAGTGACTCACCCTCACTGATCTCTCCCAGCCTGCAGGAAGTTCCCCTGCCCTTTTTATCTCTAGTCTGTACCTTGGGGTCCTCAGGAGGCAATGTCCTTCTGAACCTTCATCAGTGCATCTTGTTCTTTCCAGGAAGCCTCTCCTGCCTTCACCTCTTCCCCCAGGCTGGTGCCATCAAGTGCATCCAGCCAGCCAGTCAGCCTGCCTCCCAGCTCCGTCTAAACAGTGGCAAAGAGCTTACCTAATGCCTCCACACTTGCTCTTTGTGGGAACCTGGTGACTGTATCAGAAGCAACCAAAGGTTCTCAGGATCTGCCCTGGTCACCCTGCTTCTTTGGATCTAGGTGGGCATGGTAGTCATCTGCCAAAGGCCTCTCTACAGTTCTCTCAGGTGTCTTTGTGACTGACTGGCTGGGCACTTATTTGTACAGTTATAGGACAGTCTAAGTTGATAAGGAAAAAAGTGTATCAATTTAAAAAAAAATAAAAATGTGTTTCACATTATCTTCTAAATAAGCCCAACAATATAAAACTACTTGCTAGTGTTATAATTTGTTCTATTTAAAACACTCTAGTGATTTCCAAATCCCATGCAAATTTTGGTGTTTTGCTGTGGAAGTCTTTGATTTGACATGAACACTTCTACTTCTCTCTTAGCGACTGTTTGACACTGGAACCTATCTCAGCTACTCTTCTACTAAAGTGGGGAGGGAGAGAAAGAGGACTGAATGGGCTGAGAAATCTTAGGGATCCTGCCCCCACCACTGGCTCCACCATTCATCTGACCCTGTCCACCTTCCCACAATCCCTCTTGCAAGGTAACATGTTTCATGTTCAGATGTCCTCAAGTTTTCAAACCCTGGTATTACCCCTGCCTGGACTGTAAAGGGCCCCTTTTTTGTCCTACATAACTCCTAGGTGAACTCTGGTATCCCCACCCAGACCATTGACCTTCCTGATGATTCTAGATGAGAAAAATTCCTCCCTATTTAAAGACTCTTGCTCCACCCCTCCCTGGGCATGCCCTGGCATATTTTACTCTTTTATGTTGCTTTCTCTGCATGGTGTCTGGCATAGTACAAAAGTGATTGCTTCCTGATGCTAAAGCTTCTCCTCTGCTCCCTGGCTTCCCTGTTTTTCTTTCTCTTCCGTCTCCTTTCTTTTCTTGAAACTAGATCTATTTTTAAAAAATAGAATTTATTTATTATAGTGTGTATGCATACCTATGTGTCTGTAGGTATCTGTGTGTGTCTCTGTGTGTCTGTCTGTCTGTGGGTGTGTGTGTGGTTGTGTGTCTGCATGTCTGTGTGTATGTCTATGTGTGTGTGTGTATGTCTCTGTGTGTCTGTATGTGTGCATGTCTGTGTGACAGTATGTGTGTAGAGGTCAGAGCACAACTTTCAGAAGTTGGTTCTCTTCTTTCCCCATGGGTTTTGTGGATCAAACTTAGGTTACCAGGTAAGGAACTTTACCCATTGGACCATCTCATGGGACTAAATAAAACAGGACCATGAAGCTCCTGGAAGGATTCAAAGTAAAAGAAGCACACATGACCAGAGTGGATCCTGGAGATGTTTTATTGCTTCTGACATAGTCTCCAGGAACACCATGGAGGTACTATTGATGCAACTGTAGGTAAGCTGTCTGTAGTACAGACTGTTCTCCAATGCACAGTCTTCCCGCCTCATCCTCCTCAATGCTGAGATTACAGATCTGATTCCTCATATTTAAGGATGACATTTCCATAAGTCTTGGGTCCTATAATCTCCGCTGTATTGTTTATATAGTATATCCAAGGCTAGATCATCTGTTTCCTGACAGCTTAATACCACTAACCCAGTACTAGCTCCCTTAAGTGAATTGTACACACCTGAGCTCACACTCTATTGCCTACCCTAGAGGCATAGATTTTTAAAATACCAATGTGTAAGTATCAGCAGCTTTCTGGACAGTATCAAGAAAAGACCTTTCCATGATGGTGGTCATGTTTTATATCCATGCAGTTCACAACAGTAGTCATTAGACTCCTATGGAAGTGGAGCATCTGCAGTGTGGAACTATATTTTAAATTGTTCTTAAATTAACTATAAGCTATTATCCAAAAGTGGTCTAGACCGTCTTCCTCTGCTCTGAGAATTGTGCCTCCTTCACTCCTCTCCTGAACCCATCCCACCTCTATCTCTATCCCTTATCCAGAGCTCAGGTTGGACTTGTTTCTCTATCTCTATGCCCATGCCCCTCTCAGCTACAGAGTTTGTCGTCTGGTCAGAATCTGCGAAGAAGGACAGTTGGTCGTCTAGCCCTGACCCTGATACCTTCCCTAGATTCCCCAGTAGGAAGGGTAAGCTTGAGAGCATCCGAATGACTTAGGGACATGTGGGTGAGACAAGCACTGTCTTGCCTGGTCATGTGAAAGGCATCTTCTCTGCCAGTGGACCCTTCTATCTGCTCTTCTCAGTATTCCTGTGGGATGCCTGAGGAAGGTGGGATTCTGATACATAAGTAGCTCTTGGGAACAAGACTAGGAACCAAGTGGGGCAAACTCAGGTGATTTTTATCTTACTTTTCCCTAGATGACCGGTTTCACAATGAGACCCACTATACCGGAAAATGAAACAAGCAGACAAGACAATGACATTCTTTGTATGTTTAATATGGTACAGCAGGATTTTTCCAAACTAGAGCTGATGTCCTTAGCTCTGGGCACACCTCCTCCCAGTGGTCCAAAGGACATCTTCTAATATAATACTTAAGATGACTCTTCACTTCTCTGACAGTGACTTCTGGAAGTGAATATATAATAAATAAATAGAAAATATACTTTTGTTCATGGTGACACCTTTAAGGAACATTTACATACAAAACATGCTGTCCATCCAATTCACGAGAAAGGGCCAGCTGTTTAGCCAACAGGACAGACGAGCCTTTCAATCAAAGGCCCCTGACTCAAGGGCAATGCTGGTGAACAGAAAGGACAAGAGCAACTTTCTAAGCAAGAAAGACTTTTGGGCTACCAAGAAAATGCCTGTACATCGACTCTTGGTGGATGGTTTAGGAAAGAACGCTTTCTGTACAGAACCCTGTACTGTTCAACATATGTACAACCCAGAGAACTTTCCAATAGGTATTTGCCGAAATGAACTGAGCCAAAGACGTTCAACATTCATGGCCACCTGAAAGTGATCGAGTCTTAAGTGGTTCACAGTGTGAGACCCTCGCATTGAAAATTCAATGAAACTTTGACAAGAGAAAACATGAGGTCACTTTTATCCCCTTCCCCTCCCCCTCATCTCCCCAGAAGATGTCTTTCCTCTGACACTGGCAACTGAAGCCACTATGTCTTAAGAGGCATGGTCCCACATCCACCTCCCAGCAGCTGGAAGACCCATTCAGTGGGAAAGACCCCCTGGGAGTTGGCTCAACCTGGAGAGTGGGCTCTGGGATTAAGGCTCCTTGACACCACTGGACAGAGGAAACCAAAGCAAGTCTTCTTTGAAAGAAAGAGTCTTTGATTGTGGAGGAAAGGGGACCAATCCCATTCACAAAACACCGAGAAACCCTGATGTCTCTCTCAGAAGAATATTGAACAGGGATAGTTTCCACTCATCTGGGCATCGAAGCTATTTGCTCAGACAGAGTGAACATACACTGAAAGACCTTGGACTGGAGCCAACCATTCTCAGATCCCCACAAGGAGCCAATTGGCCCAGCAGAAGCACATTGGCGTATCTTGATGCTATCCACTGGGCATACCAGCACCACTGTGGAATAAGGTGGCACCAAGAAAATTCCACAGTCATGAGTAGCCCATGCCCACGTATAACCAGTAGTGTAGAGAAAGTGGCAGGGCTGCTGCCCAGAGGAGAGTGGGCAGTGTATACTGAGGGGCAAGAGGGAAAAGCCCTTTACAAGAGACCATTATATTCTGGACCTCTTCTCCCCATTCCAGGGGATATGCTTCCCTTCCAAAAGCAACTTTGAGAATACTGGATTCCCCGGGCTAGCCACTGAGGCAGTGTGGTGTGGCAGTGGGTGCTGAGCTTGGGACTCAGGGACCTGACTGTGTAGGTCAAGTACCATTTTCCTCAGATATAGGTACAAAATGCTGGACTAGATGGCCCTTGAGCCCCCCTCCCCCCACCAAGGTCCTTTCCATCTCTGACACTCAGGTTCACTGTGGTGTGGGTATGTTCAGATTTCCTGGAGTCTTCTGCTCATCTCCCAGCTGAAGTGCACTGGAGATCCATTGTAGAGCTTCAGGTCTGTGAACTTCACTCCACTCTCTCACAGAGTCAGTGAGGCCTGGCTGGAGACCAATCTGAACAAGTTTCTGTGCATTGTAACTCAGTCCATTTCTCTCTGCAGACCTTGCTTCTCTATCCTAAGTGGGTCAGCCACATAGGACAAGAGGTGACCTGGCATGACGCAGATGCTGCAGATGGTGGCAGCAAAGCCTTCACCTCTGAGCCATGCCAGAGGCCACTTCATCTCTTCTCCATCATCTCGGTCCTTTACTCCTGCCAGGACCATCACCTCTCAGAAGAAGCCTTCCCCATGTTCCTGGGTGTGGTGAAGTTCCCCTCCTCCATTCTACCTCTGCTCAACTGTGTCACTCCCTTTGGGGCTCAGAGTGTGCTGAGGCCTGGCTGCCTGTCACTGGTGGACTCCCCGGTGTGAGCTCTCACCTCTCCATTGTTTGTATCCAGGGCACTCAGTGGAGATGTCAGCTACAGTGATTACTTCTACTGATGGGCTCCAGACTCAGAGCAAAACACAGTAGAGTTCTGCAATCTCAGGAAGGACAAACAGGAGCCACCTAGTCCCTGTCCCAATGTGCCAGCTGAAGTCTCTTGAAAAAGGATTCCCTGTAGACAGGGTTCCATCTCCTCCCCAGTGCAGTCTGCCATGATGGACAGCTCTTTCTGCACGACAGCTCCTAAACCCAGGAAGCCATAACCTCGCTTATAGGAATAAAGATGTTCTCCCTCCATCTGCCACTTAATGTATCTGAAAGTGACTGTGGAAATCTGTGAGTGGTCCCATTATCCAGACCTTCTCCCAGGTGGGTTCAGACTCCTGCCCAAGTGGCCCTTTGCCGCCAGCACAACCCAGGTCTCTTTGTACGGTCCCCATGCCTACTGATGAGGCACAGAGTGGAGAGAAGCACCCAAGAGGAGGTTGTAGCGTCGGCCAACACTGCCCAGGGGCTGCAGGTAGACTTGAGTAGGGGCAGGTGGCAGCACCAGGGTCTCTGATATCTGTCCCTTAGCCCAGCAGAGCTGAGATCCAGGGGACCCAGCCATCCTGTCCCCGGCTGCTGTAGGGGACCAGCCTGGGGGTGGTACCAAGTGGCAACTCTCCTTACAGCTTCTTCTTTCTCACCACAGGGATGGGCACCACTTGGAAGATTTTGGCCTTGTGTTCCTCAGTCTCCAGAGTCACCCAGATGGGTCGGAAGCTGCCTTTGAAGCCGACGAACGCCATCTTTTCTATAAAGTGAGGAATCACATGGGTGAAAATAATGAAGCTATTAGAGAATTGCCACAAGCCATGCCTTAGCACTCCCCTTCAGCGTCCTCTGTCCCCAGAGGGCAATCCCTTCTTAGCAACACTGGGCTCTGGCCCTCAAGAGCAAGCTCTTATAGCCCAACTGGTGCTAGGATTGGGTATCTTTTTGTCTGGGGTGTGTAGGCATCACTCCTGAGCCTCATGGGCACCTCAGTAGGGTAGAGGCTCTGTGTGCTAAGGGAGAGCTATGCACAGCAGGGGCTGGGGGGCTGGAGAGGAAGAGTGCTGGTAGGACTCCTGCCTGCTTTCTAGCTGACTTATGATCACCAGAAAGTCGCTGTATCCTATGATCCCACCTGTGAAATGGTGGCCTTTGTCTTCAAGATCTCAGCCTGGGCTCTGTTACTCTGCAGCTCTAGAAGGGAAGGATTGTCCTAGGACAATGACACACTGTGTGGGACTGAGTAAACGTCCAGACCTTAGGCTTCCATGCTGTGTGCTGTGCCCTGTACTTCAGTGACTTGGAGGTCCATGTCTACGCTCAGGAGTGGCCCAGGCTGGGGGGCAGTGTACATCTATCAACTCTAGACAATTTGTCATCATATATCTGAGGTGTTGGCAACAACGTCTTAATTTAACACATAGGAGCCCCAAAATAGCCTTGGGGTTTGCAGGAAAGGACTTTGATTCTCTTTCTTTACTGGCTGCTGGGACAGGCTTGTATCTTTCCAGATTTTTCTCTGGCTGCCTGGGATAAATATCTGTATGATAGGCTGCTGGTTTTGATGTTCATCATAATCAGGACACAGATAGTTAGGACCTGGTTCAGGAAGGCAAGGGTCCGTATCTTAGCTAAAGCTAGCACCTCACTATGTAATTGTAGATTTCTCCCTTTTCTGTAGAGGGAGCTATCCTTGCTGCCCAAGTTATTTGTGAATGCACAAGATAATTATTGAAAGTTTGACAAGGTGCAAGCCTGGAGTCAAACGGTAGCTGTCATGGTCACCATCGTCCCCACATCTGCTCTCTCTCATTTATACCTCCCTGGGACCTTACTCCGAACAATCTATGACTAATAAGCAGCACATGGGTATTTATATCTGGCTAGATTTATCCAGCATATCCAGGAAGTCTGGGTTGGGTTTCATCGTAAACTAGTCTTTGGGATTTAATTCTCTCTTCTTTTCCTATCTTAGAAGACACAAAAAGACCTTTCAAACTGTAAAAGATGCTACAAAAGCAGGTATCACCTGGACTTGTGAAGAGGATGCAGATCCTTGGCCAGGCTGAGTAGTCAGACAAAGGCAGTTTCTAATGATGCTTTCACTGAATAAACAGCCACTTGTAGAGCAGAGGGCCAAATAGCAGTATTCTACCAGTGTCTGGTCATAAGGAAAAATGACTGTGCTTTAGTGCAGGGATGGTAAGCACGTGGCACCAGGCCAGGAGGCCACTGACCATGTCAAAGGTTTGGGGGCTGTACCCAAGCCTAGTGGGAAACAATGTCCTTAATCCAGCAAGAATAATGACATCTCCACACCATCTGCCCTGGTTTTGAGGTCACTTAAACCCCGCTCAGACTTACCTTTCAACTTGAGACCTTTGTCTGCCCCAAGCTTTTCCAGCACCCTGGTCCATGGGCCTCTGGTGATGTATCTGCCCTTGGATGCCATGAGCACTATTGAACTGAGGGGGAAGAGACTGGTCAGATGACAGGAATGAGAGGAAACTCCATTGAGGGATGTGGGAGGGATGCTGGCCTCAAATAGGACCTGAGATGGCAGTTCCACTGCCGGGCCAGGGACTTGAGAGAAGATATCCCTCCCTTCATCTTAACCAACAGACTCTTTCCTCTCAATGGCAAATATCCCCCAGATCTGCCCACATCTAAGATCCCTGGCCTTCTCAAGCTTAGACAGGGTTCTCTGCTTTAAACGTCTTCCAGTAAGCAGGACAGAGCATGTGTGAGGAACATGTTATCTCAGGGTGCTATACCAACACCTGTGTGCTATACCAGTACAGTGTGACATCATAGGCATTTCTTCCCTCTTTCTCTCTTCTTTCTCTCTTCTCTCTCTCTCTCTCTCTCTCTCTCTCTCTCTCTGTCTCTCTTCTTTCTCTCTCTAATTTAGGACATTTCATTTTCCACTTGAGATACATTGCTCATAAAGTTCAATGCTATTTCATTGTGTTGTGCATTTCTGTTTCCTTCCTTCTTGTTCTTCCTCCCCTCCATCTCTCCTTCCTCTCTCTTTTTCTTCCTTCTTTCCTTTCTGAGTTTTTTTTTTTATTTTGTTTTGAGACAGGGTCTCACTATGAGCCCTGACTGGCCTGGAATTTACTATGTAGACCAGGACGCCCTCAAAACTCACAGAGATCCCCCTGCTTCTGCCTCCCGAACGCTGGGATTACAGGCATACATTATCATTGCCCAGATAGTATGTACTTCTTAATTCAGATCATTTCAACGCTGTTTGGTATAAAAGCCAATGGGAATGAGATGATGGAGAAAGACAAGGCAGCTGCAAGGGAGCCAAGAAGGAATGAGACTGGGGGCTGGGGGAGAGAGGAGGAAGCAGCCATCGAAAGACAAAGCCATCACAAGTACTCAGAAGGACCGGGCAGCCTTCTCCCAGCAGGCCTTCTGACCTACAGGCTTCATTCCCATCTTATGATCATGCCCCACGTTAGGTTTCCAGTGGAACTCATATTCTCTCTTTCTTCTTCTCTTCCTGTCTTCCTGTTTGTGTGGATCTCTGGAGGTAGTGTGCGTGTAGAGGCCAGTGATACAGGATGATGTCAGGCATCCTGCTCTATCCCTCCACCGTATTCTCTTGATCCAGGGTCTCTCACTGAACCTTCTGCTACGCTAGGAGTCCTGAACAATCCTCCTGTCTCTGTCTCCCACAGGTTACAGGCACAGGTGTGGCCCATGGCTGGCTTTTTACACTGGTTCTAGGATCTGAGCTCTGGTCCCTCATGTGCAGCCAGCATGGAGTCCCTATGTGTATTTTAGTGAAGTCTGTGGAAGGCACTGAGCTTTGTGCAGCCCACCCTCCTCTCAGGTGCAGGAAGACAGGCCCAGTTTGAGAGCATTCTGGGAAGGGCACTGTGTAGTTGTGGCCTTTCCAGAATGGCTCTGTTGTGTGTCACCACCCTCTCTGGTCAGGCAAGATCTGCTTGCCTGATTTTGTCAATGGGAGATGGAGCAGCTACACATTATCTGTGAGGGCTCTTCCTAGAGTGTTTGCTCAGGAAGGCGGTGTGAGAGGCAGAAGCTAGAAGAACTCAATTTGCAAAAGTTGAGCTGGGAAGTCTGTTCTTCCTGCCTTGGGCTGCATTTAGCCCCCAGTTTTAAGAAAACAGCCTCTGTGGTGGTAGATTCATGCTGGGCCAGACATGGGGAGTGAGCATCACCCTCAGAACAGAAACAGGGCAGAAGCTCCACAGGACTTCCAACTTCCATCTCAGTGGAATTCTGTAACCACAGACCACAGTCCAGACATGGAAAAACTGTATGAGATTCTGGAACTTGCTGTTACCCCTGATTTTGTCCCACTGGGAACAGAAGGAAAGCTGTCAACAGGCAAAGGGCTAGTGTATAGTAAGGACCAATGGGGGTGGGGTGAGGAGGCTGTCTTGGACTCTTTAAGAAGGCTAAAAGAAGGAGGCCCAAGGGATTGGCAAGGTGAGGCGCATTAATGAGAAAGGATTCATTGCTAGCACATCCTTGGGGTGGATCCCAGGCTCTGCTCCCAAGAGGAAACTTCCCCATTGTTCAGTAGAGAATAAACACTGAAAGTCTTTGGCTGAACTAGTGAACTCAAAGGAAGGTCATATATTCAGGGTGGCCTCAGGGACAGGGAGATAGACTTGCTTAGCATACAGCTTCCTGGTATGAGTCACGTTACAGTCTCTCTGTCTGGTACATTATCCTCTTGATCACTTAGCCCCTGTGCCTCATGACATAATCTCCCACAGGTGGAAGGTCAGAGGGGGCTTCCAGAAGCTCTCCTCACTGTCTGAGGTGTGAGCAGCTGGGATCCTATGGTGTCCTGTGGATGGGTGAGGGAGGGAGGGATAAGTTCCAGGCTGGGTTTGAGCCACAGAACAGAAGCACCTCTCCCTCCCCACTCAGCTGCTGCTTCCCAGGAGGTCAGGGAGGGGTTGGTGGTACCCATTCCTGTCTGTGTATCCACTGCCAGCCTAAGTCTGACTCAGACCATCCACACTTCTCCTAGGGATGTGCAAGGGCTGCTAGGAACCCCACACAGCTCCAAACAGAACTCTGGGAGCTATTTCTCACTCTCAGCTTCTGTAATCTGGTTCATTTCAAGAAAAGGCCTGTGTCCAAAAAAGGCCTGAAACCTACTGATCTCTAGATGATAAATGTACTTTCCCAACTTGGAAAGCCAGATTCTTCTGTATGAACCTGTGCTTGAGAGCTAGAGTGTGGGGCTAGGGAGCTCACTCAGTTATTAAAACGTGCTCGTCTTGCAAACACAAGGACCCAAGTTTGATTCCCAGAGTTCAGAATGTAAAGTGTTTGTAATCTCAGTGACAGGGAAGTGGAGACAAGCATCAGATCCCCAGGGCTTGCTGTTGAGCCTTGATGACTTCCAGGCCAGTGAGAGACCTTTTTTTTTTTTAAAAAAAAAAAACAAATGCCTGAAGAATGACACCCAGAGCTGTTCGTCTTCTGGCTTCCACAGACATGTGTGCACACCCCTATACAGATGTGCACATTCACTTCCATATACATACATCCAAATATACTATGAAAGGAGCACTGAGGGTGGGAAAAACATACAAGATGTGACTGAGCAAAATCTATTCTCCAGAATCACACATGGAGTCAGCCCCTATCCACTTCCCCACCTCCAACTATGCGAGTGCACCCTAAAGGGTCCTTGTCTCCACTCATTAACAATTTACTAAGCACCTAGGGGTGACAGGTGCCACATGAATTGCATGAATTGCTTTCCACTAGCTTGTGGCTCTAGAGAGATTCCCACACCCACACTGTAGTTCAGGGACTGAACATGCATAGGTAAGTCTATTGTGGACTCTACATTAGAAAGTCTGCTTCCTTGATAAGACATCATTCAAGGCTTCTGTTTCTGTTTCAAGCAGTGCTCCAGTGGAGAATGGAGAATGGATAGGAAAAGACATCAGTGAGGAGAAAACAGGTGAAAGAAACGAGGAGAGGCTATAGAGGATCCTAGAGTTTAAGACACTCAAACTAACTTCCTGTTTGGGAGATGGGAAGAAAAGAGCCTGTCAGGAACCTATGGTCATGGTGTTAGTTGATCAACAGAGATAGAGCAGAGCAAGAGAAGACACTAGGGAGGGACCAGAAAGGAAGGCAGTGGACTGTTTTCGACTGTGTTAGAATACGGAGGTGAAAGAAAGATCCTCGGCATTAAGTTTAGATTCTGGTCCAAACATCTGGATGGGTGACAACTTAGAGAAAACAGAAGGAGGGCTGATCTGGAGGATCAAAAGATAAAAGGGATGAGAATTTAGTTCCATTTACGACATCTAGGTGGCAACCTTGAAGTAGCCATTGGATATGAATGTCTGGGGTTTAGGAAAGAGACCTAGGCTGGGGATCTTCAGAAGCCACCAGCATTTGGATCCTATTGGAGGTGTGGGTGGGGATGAGATCACTGAGAGAGAGTGCTGTGATGGGGGCAGAGGGTCAGGCAGCCTTCCAAGGAGTGAGGCAGCATTCCCCTCTGCCTCAGCCTGACCTACATCTACAGCAGACCTGCCTCCAGCGTGTGCAGCAACAGGCACAAAGTTCTCTCCTCCCAGTAGACACAGTCTGTAAGCACAGATCATCCTGACTGGCAAGAATCATGAGGGGTTGGGCATGAAGGACTGGGCCCTAGCCAGGAATCTGTTGTGCCACTGGACAGTTCAGAAACTGACACATAGACTCACTTGTCAGGGATAGCTGCCACGTAGTTGAAGAGTTGCCAGGGTATGCCCTGCAGAATGGCATTTCTGAAGCTGCCGTGGCTCACCACGTGACCTCGATTCCCATCAATCACCACTATCTGGATGCCATCTTCTGAGCAAGGGTACTTCCTCCCATCCACCTGCAGGACCAAAGCAATAGAGGAGTGAGAGATCCTGGGGCAGCTGAGGCCCAGGGTTCTCCTTCTTGTATACACTATGTATACACTATGTATATACTAAAGACAGAGTGCCAACTTATGAGAATCCTTCACACCCCTTCCAACTGTGCTCTTTGTGAGTTTGAATAGTGACCCCCCCAAAAGATATGCCCACTAGGATCCTCTGGATTTTATTTTATCTAGAAATAGTATTTCTGAAGATGTTTTAATGACATATATATTAATGATCTCAGGGCAGGATCATCTAGAATGTTTGAGGTAGGCACTAAATCCAATGTTGGCGCCCCTTAGGAAGAAAGGTAAGAGTTAGGAGATAGGCTCAGAGGAAGGAGGGCCTCATGAAGATGGGACAGAGATGTCAGTGATGTAACTCGAATCCAAAGCTCCATTAGGGCCACCAGAAGTTAGAGGAATCTTCCTGGCTTCGAAAACTGAAAGAGAATAACTTTCTTTTGTTTTAACCCATCCTGCTTGGGGCAACTTATCACAATACCACCTGTCAGAGTTTAATGAGCCTCCCACAGGCTCATGATTTGGATGCTTTTTCACTACCTAGTGATGATGCGTGCTTCAGGGATGTGTGGAACCTTTAGGAAGTAAAATCTAGCTGGAGGAAGTCAGTTACTATGAGTCAGTGTTTGAAAGTTATTCCTGACCCCTACTTCCTGCCTCTCTCATTTCTTCCTGATCCTCCATGAGGCCAACAGCCATATGTGCAGATGTTGTGGTTTGGATGAGAATGGCCCTCATAGGCCCATATATTTGAACCAATGGGTCCCCAGTTGGTGGAACTGACTGGGAAGGATTAGGAGGTATGGCCTAGTTAGAGGAGGTATATCACTAGGGACAGGCTTTGAGGTTTCAAAAGATTCTGCCATTCCCAATGTCTCTGCCTTGTAGATCAAGATGGAAGCTCCCAGCTGTTCCTACCACCATACCTTTTCTCTGCTATCGTGAACTCAAGACATCTGAAACTGTAAGCTCCACAATAAACACTTCCCTGTCTGGGAACCAGTGTGATAATAGTGTGGACAGGTTGACAACTGACTGAGATGATATGTCAATCTACAATTGTATGGCATGTAGTTGGTCCTCAGAAAATATTTGCCGGGATTTTTATCTTCTTCTTCACTATCTATCCATCTATCTATGGTGTTTTGTTATAACTGGAATAAGTTACGGCTTGAACAAAAGTAGAGTTAGGATCCGAGATGGGAAGGGAAAGCTCCCAGCTCTGTTACTATCAGTGGTGTAGTTAGCTCTCCGAGATAATCTCTCCATCTGAGAATCAGCATGATAATAGTCACACTGTGTGATAAATGTCACAGCAATAGAAAAGTAACTATGACATCGGGCCTCTGTGGACTGCCCTGTTCTGTCATACCTCCCTCACAACAATGGACCAAAGCTCCCTGAAACCATGAGCTAAAATAAGTCTTTCCTCCCATCAGTCATCACTGGTCATGTACTGTGGTCACAGTGAGACCATTGCAGCTAGTACTCCCACTCCACACCAGGGAGTAGCCTTGCACCTGCAGAATCTTTGCTTACTTCAATATAAGAGAAGTCATTCCGAAGGTGGAAGAAGTGCTGCCTGGAACTTTCCATCTTCACTTCCAGGAAGTGGTCTTTTGTCTTCTGAAAAACAAACACAACCCAGTTGTGAGGCTGTGAGGCCTGAGCGCTCTTTCTCCTCATGTTCTCTGTGCCTTGACCCAGAACTGAGTCATGGAGCTGAGTAGGTATCCAGAGATGAGTTTGGCTGGGTCTGAGCCTCTTAGAGGTACTGGGCCCAGCCTGCCGTGACTACTTACCAGCTGAGCCCCATAGAGCTTCCTGGGCATTGGCACATCCACTATGGCCCTCTCAGTGAACCTGGGGTAAGCAGTGGCGGTGCAGTCGCTGATGCCTGCGTTCCTTGGGAGCAGAGCTTTAATTTTGATTCTCTCACAACCCTTCATGGAGCAGAAAGCAAATTTCTCCCTTTCGTTCTGGGCTTTCAGCTTCAAGAAGAGCAACCTGTGCACAGAAGGAATCTGGGTATTCTTATGGGGGCACTTAGAACCTCCTCCACACTCAAATCAGACATGATGGCTCCCACCTGTCGCCCCAACCAAGTTGAAGGTCAGATTGGTTTACATATTAAGTTCAAGGCCAGGCAGGACTACATAGCAAGACCATGTCTCAAGCAAACAGATAGCAAATCTCCTGCTCACTGAGGTTACATCCAAAGGGCCTTGAATCATGGAACTGTGTCTGTCAGAGAGTCAGATGCAGCTGAAAGAATAACATACATACATACATACATACATATATACATACATACATATATACAAACGTGTGTGTGTGCGTGTGTGTGTGTGTGTGTGTGTGTAGATAGACAGATGAATAGATATTGAAGAAGGAGGTAAAAATTCTGGCAAATATTTTCTGAGGACCAACTACATGTCATAGAATATCATCTCACTTAATTGTCAACCTGCCCACAGAGTACTATTATCACACTGATTCCCAGATGGGGAAATTGTCTCGGAGAACTAACGACACCACTGGGTGTAACAGAGCTGGGAGTCTTCCCATCCCATCGTGGATCCTAACTCTACTTTTGTTCAAGCCGTAACTTCTTCCAATTATAACTGCTGGGAAGGAGCCTGGCCCATGTTCCAGGGAGGCAGACTATGTAGCTGCCACAGTACTAACTTGGCATTTATTATTGTTGTTCTTTCATCTCAGAGAAATGCTCTCAAGCCGAGTCCTGTCTGTAAAACCTAAAGATAAGGTCCCGATTGTCTCCACACTCTTCTTTAGGGGAGCCAACTTTCAATGAACCCACATGACTTTGGGCCAGGGCACCAGAGCCTACTCTCCCCACTTCTGACCATAGTAGGGGCTCACATTGGATTCTTTAGGTTGTTTATTAGCTATAGGAAGGCAAGAGGCACTCTCTTGAGAGCTGGAATGAAGGAAGTGGTGGGTCCTGTTTACTAGTTGGTACTGGAGTTGTATGTGCAAGTGAGAAGTGGCTACTGTGACTCTTTTGTACCATGGCTATCCTGAGGAATTGAGAAAAGAAGGCAGCTCAAGAAAAGAGCCTGATACCAGAGGCTTGGTGTACACACACACTCGTGTGTGTGTGTGTGTGCGTGTGTGTGTGTGTGTGTGTGTGTGTATGAGGGAATAAGCCTCACATGAAGGGGACTTGAGCTGCTTCAAGGCAGTCCAGAGCAAGATCCTTTGTTGTACTGGGTGTGGCAGTGCATACATTTAATCTCAGCACCCGGAAGGCAAAGGCTGGTGGATCTCTGAGTGTTAGAGGACAACCTGGCCTATACAGTAAGTTTTAGGACAGCCACTGCTATATAGTGAGAACCTGTCTCAAAAAACACAAAAACCAAACACACAAACAAAAAAAAGTACCTCTGTTCTTGACATTCAGTGATCACTGACTAAAATGGAAACTGTCAGATCTAGGAATCTCCAGCTCAAAGTCAACAGCAGAGCCAGTGCCATCCATATGGTGGGGAGGCTACAGAGGTAACATCTTCTCTGAGTGTTGTCCATGGCAACATCATACTGGTACTCACTTCCTTATAAGAATCAATGCTAAGGACCTAGAGGTAGAAGCTGGCATGACCCCTTAGCTCCTATACTGGTCTTAACAGTGTTAAAATTTCCTCGTTGCTAGATCAGACAAAGCAAAGGGATTCTGATCTCTCCAATACTCTTACACGGATCACAGCGCTGGCCTTGATCTATAACCTATGGATGTTCCAGTGAGCTGAACTGAATGCCAAGGCCCTGGGATAGGGAAGAAACTTGGGCCATACTCCTATTATACCATATTACATTATTTGGTGGTACTCCCTTGGGTAGCAACTAGTAAACCCAGTTGTGCAGAATACAACTAAAGCCAAGCCAGGGCTCATTTACCACCTTGGAACTCTCTCCTCTTAGCCAGCCTATATTCATTTTACCCCTAATTATGGCAAGTTGATTATCCTTTTAAAAGAGAGCAGTTACTTTGTTTTCTCCTCATAAAAAAGCAAAATACTTATTAAATAACCGTTTGCCTTACTCCCTAGGAGGCTTCTGTGGCCTCCTTCGTGTTTCCCTGGCCATCTTTATCCTTGAAAACCACAGGTCCACTCTTGGTGTCATTCTCAGGAGTTCTCCATATTAGACTTTAAGAAAGGAACTTTCATTTTTACCTGGACTTTTCAGATTAAATTAGGATGGCTAGTGATAAAGGAAGCTACTGTCTCCACGCCCGCTCCGCCTCTAATTCTGAGATTTACAAATGATGCCACTGTGCCTATGTTTTTTTTCCGTAGGTTCTAGGGGACTGAACTCAGGTCCTCATGTTTGCATAGCAGGTGCTTGACTGACTGAACCATCTGCTGGCTGTGGATTTATTTTAAGGGAGAGGATCACTAGTTCCCTAGTATCTTTATGCAGACACTTTGCTTCTATTGTATCTCCGTTGACCAGGATCCAGTTAGCAGAAGAGGGAGGGCTTGGGGTATAGATAGTCCTCAGCTCAGATCCAGGTGGAGTAGGTTTGTGCTATGACCCCAGAGAAAATTCACTCTTTTTCTCCCAGGGTCTCCTTTTTCCCATCTTGAAATTAGAATATTGTTTGTTCTATTTGGGTTGGGGAGGTGGGTAACATTGTTTTGTTGTTGTTTATTGCCTTAACTTTTTTCTTTTAATTTCCCTATGATCCACTTGCAGATTTAATAGAGAATTTATTTCCATCAATGTCTTGATGTCTTTAAGTGGTTAAGAACATGGTCAGTGTTAGGGTCAAAGTGCTTGAGGAAGCATTCTGTATTCAATGGCATAAACTACATTGTAGTTCTTAGGGTTATGGGAGATCCAAGATACATAACGAAGGAGCCTCATTTCTACAGACCATAGGAGCCTCCTTACCCAGAATCCTCATCCCAGTAGTAATGGCTCCTGCCAGGATAGCTCTGTTCAACTTTGTCCATCTGCAGGGTCCTCACAAAGGTCCCAGTCTTGGATGTTTGCTTTAGCAGACGATTGTGAACATCTGAAAGGATGGAAAAGGTGGTGCCTCTTGGGTAGCAGAGCCCCACTCGGATCCAGTCACCCCTGAAAAGGAAAGTGGGGTTAGTTCTGGGCAAGGCCCTTGAGCACACCACAGGAGGAATAGCAGCCAAAGAATTCTTAAGTGAGAAGTTTTGAAAGAATAGTAACTAAGATGCAAAGTGTTCAGGGAGAAAAGGATGGATAGTGACCACCAGTGGCTGAAGACGGCTATTAGGATGGGTCACCTGTGAGGATTCAAGGGATGAGCTAAAGGTGCTCTGTGTGGGTTTTGGCTAGGAAAAATGGTATTCTTTTGAATGGGCTATGACTAAAGACCATAAACAACTGAGGGCTAGGGTTGGCCCTAAAAGAGGATGATTGGGGGGCTCTTCACTAACTATGACCTTTTTCTGCAACTGTCTGTCTCAGGAGTACAGCGATGAGAACACAGTGCATATAGGAAATGCTTCCATGTGCATATACACAGTTGACCTGATGTACTTAACCCAACTGCTTCCCCTCTGCTGTGGTTTATATTCGTGGACTTGACAGGTCCTTGGACCACCTAGGAAAGGGCACAATCCCCTTGTCTTGACTTTGAGCAATTGTCTAGATTTGGTTAGCCTCTCAGCATGCCTGTGAGGAATTTTTTTGATTAGCTTAATTGAGATGGAGGGAGACCCAACCTAAGTGTTTTATGTAAAACAAAGCAGTCATCTCTCTCTGCTTCCTGACTGGGGATACAATGTGACTAGCTGACTTCAGCTCCTGACCACGTGATGTCCTCACCTTGACGGACTTTAACCTCAAATCCTGAGCCAAAATCAATCCTTCTTTCCTTAAGTCCCTTCTGTTGGGGTATCTTACTACAGTAAACAAAAAGGCAATTAAGATGCCCTCATGGAGCTTAGCTCTCCTCTTTATAAATAACACCAGCAATGGCCTGTATTTTTTCCATTTACTGAGCATGTGTAATACCCAAGAGCTGGGGTGACTATATCATTAGTTCACTACACATTCTTTGTTTATTTGGCAAGTGAGAATCACCCCAGGCCTCCAAAGGTGGGCCCATTATGCAGCCTCAGCCTGTGCCCTTAGATTCTTAACTCTAGGTAATGAGAGCCTATCTAAGTACCTCTTATAGTGGTAAAAGGGATCAGCCTGAGGTCCTGAGAATAGTAACCCCAAGATTTTACAAAGAGGTGTTCTCACTATCCCTGCCTGAGCTCAGCCAGCACCACTGTCCTGGGTCATGCTTCTCTGCTGCTCTCACATACTTGTTGAAATTGATGAGCCAGATGGCAAGCTCAGCAGGGGCTGTCTGGTCCCAGTGGATGGTATAGCCCTTCTGGAGGGTGATGACAGGCTGATACTGCTGGTAGTGGGTGCTCCTGGTGAGGGCGCCCTCCAGGTAGAGAGGGTGGCTGGGGAAGTCATTCTTGATGATCTTCATGCGCAGATTGCTGCTCTTGTAGGCCTGGATGTACATCTTTGAAAACCCAAAAAGGAAACGTACAAGGAGGCTGTTAGAAGGGACTGTTCTAGAGGGTCTGGCTAACATCTGATCTAGAGGCCACTTTCAGAATTACTGTCTCTTTGCAGAAAGGAAGATCAAATAAGGGGATGTCTCTTTGCACTGGCGGACACAGCCCAAGTAGCATGGTGCAGCTTAGCTGACATATTCTATGATTTCAAAAAAAAAAATGACCTCTGCTGAAGGAGTGACCACTGGAACTGCTAGGAGTTGGCTGATAGTCGTGTGGTGAACTGTGGAAAATGGTAGCATGTGTGAAAGGACAAGAACAGGGGAGAGAAGACTTTCCTTCCTCCCTCCCTCCCTTCTTCCCTCTTTCCTTCCTTCCTTTTCTTCTTCCTTCATTTCTTCCTTCATTACTCCTCCCTCTCTTCCATCTTTTTTTCTTTTTCTTTTCCATTCTGGGCATTAAATATATGGAATTAAACACTGTTCGCGCTAGGCATTAAATATATGGAGTTAAACACTGTGCATGCGCCGGGTGGTGGTGGCGCACGCCTTTAATCTCAGCACTTGGGAGGCAGAGACAGGCGGATTTCTGAGTTCGAGGCCAGCCTGGTCTACAGAGTGAGTTCCAGGACAGCCAAGACTACACAGAGAGACCCTGTCTCAAAAAAGAAAAACGAACGAACAAACAAACAAACAAAAAAACAAAACACTGTGCATGCTAGGCATTAAATATAGGGAATTAAACACTGTGCGTGCTAGGCAAGCAATACAGCACTGAGCTGTATCCCAAGGCCTTCTTTTACTCTTTGAGTCAAGGAAGGTCTCATTAAGTTGCCTGACCAAGTTGATCTTAAAACCCACTCTGTAGCTCTGGCAGACCATGAACCTGTAACTCTCCTGTCTCCACTTCCATAGCAATTGAGATGTCAGGGCCTGTAGCACCAGGCTTCTTGGGATGGGTGTATTCAAAGTCTACTGCAGATACAACTAGCCCTTCACCATCTGAGAGTTAGTCTGTGTGTTGTCCTATTCAATCTCTGCCTCAGCCCATAGGCCAGGTGGATAATGCTTGAGATGTGGGTGACCCCTGATGGTTTGTCATCCTCCAGTTATGCAGGCATGATTCCCACCCACGAGCTCTCCCCTCCCTCTCTTATGTAGACCATCATCCCCACTGGCATCTTGGTGTTTGCCCTGTCCACACATATGGGAGAAGCCTGGCCCTGGATCATTGTCCTTCGCCATTGGTTCTAGAGCTCTCAGTTGGGCTGAGAGAATCCCTTAGCCTAGGAAAGAGGCATTGTCTCATTCTCCACGGGGTTTTCAACACTGCCAGGCAGGCTGTCTGCATGCGTCTTGTCAACATTTTCCACGTTCTGCAGCAGCTCCTGCCGTTTATCGCTGTCTGCAGGCCATCCTTCTCAGGCCTTCTCCTGGAGTCTTAGCTCATGACCTCACCTTCCAGTTCAGAAAGAAACGGCCCCAACTTCCTGTTCTTGCCTTCCTTGGGTCTCTCCTTCTGCTAAAGCTAGCCCTACCCCCAACCTGCACTCTGTGCCCACCTTGCCCCTGGGCCCTGTCCTCTAGGCACGGTACTAACTCTCTCTCTACCTCTAATCTTTCACCAAATCCTGCATTTAGCTATTTTCTGAAAGCTCCGCTTTCTGATGTCTGCTATGGTGATAAGGATTCCCACCATGGTCATGAAGACACCTTCACTCACATACGTCCTTCTCCTCTGGCCCACCTGGCCTTGGGCTTCCTTTCTAATGGGACAGTTTTCTCTGGCCTCTTTTCATCCATCCATCCATCCATCCATCCATCCATTCATCCACTCACTCACTCACTCACTCACCATTCATTCATTTATCCAAGTAAAGACAGTAATGGTCACAGGGTTATGGATAGCACTGTTCATGTGTTAGTCATGGGTCACATGTGCACACTGAGTCCTGGACATGAAGACAGTATGGCCCAGGAACCAGCTTTAAAATACTGTTTTAATTCATTTAAATCATAAAGCACAGATCTAAGTCACAAAAGCAATCGTTCAATCAATTTTGAATCAAAAGCAGTGAAAAAAATTTCTTATTAAACACAACTTGGTTATTTTGTGAGTGCCCTGTATTACTTTGAGGAGAACTAACATTTCAGAAGGAGTGGGCCAGTGGACTACAGCAATGGCTCAGCAGGTAAGAGCACTTGCTCCTCTTGCAGAATACCTAGGCTCAGTTCCCAGCACCTACATAGTGGTTCACAATCCTCCACAACTCCAGTTCCTGGAGAACTGACACCTTCTTCTGATCTCTGTGGGCATCTACATGTGCAAAGTGCATATACATACATGCAATCAAAACACTCATATACATATAATAAAATAAATATTTAAAAAAGAAGTAGACTAGAAATACAAAATATATATATATGGAAGCTTGAAGTCTGAACTGGAAAAAATTGATTAATAATTTTTATATTAACTACATGTTGAAACGATATTTTGAATATGTGTAAAATATTATTGAATTAATTTCTTTTTTAACCTTTTAACATGACTACTAGGAAAGCTATGGCTCGCATTATATTTCTACTCCTAAAAAAGGACAGGAGGAAGGATTTTATTGCTATCTGAAACCGTTCCTAAAATATCATCACAGAAGTTTGGCTTTTAGCTTAAGTTCCCACATGAGGATGCTGAGACTGCAAGGTGTAAACTGCAGAGCAGAAATTAGTAAGTGCTGGGACCGGACGTGAAGGACCCCAGTACAGTGTGTTGGCTGTGAAAACCCTGTGGAACGGGAGTGAGGGGCAGAAAAAGGAAGGAAGGAACATCTTGCATCTTTCTTGGTCCAACATAGAACTAACTGGACACACAGCCGGCTCTCTGAGTCCTTGTCATGTGAGTGAGAGAGTGAGTTAGCAAGAGGCTTAGGGTGGCATCCCCACCTGTGCATAGCGCCCACTGCAGATGGCCCCTCTCCAGTCTGGGACGTTGATGCAGTCTGGGTGTCGAACCAGCCAATTGTCGTCCTTAGTGAGATAGGAGCCAGGGTACTCCGACACAGAGCCATCCAGATCATGGAACACAGATGTCTTGTCCCCATCCATGTCCAGCTGGTTGAACCAGGGCCCAGGCTCGCCGAAGAACACTCTGGAAGTAATCTGAACAGGGCCCAGGAAAATACGGCTGAGCCAGAAGGTGAACGGAAACTGCAGCCGTCATCAGGCCAGGGCAAAGTTTCCAATTTCCGCTGACATTACAAAGCAGCCAGACAGAGGCTGCCCCTGGGCGCTAGAGGAAACCGCATGCCTGACCATCTCATGGAACGCAAAAAACAGTCAGAGTGTCACCGTGCCTTAACTGCAAAAACTAGCACACGATTTTGGCTCTATTCACTGTTTTGGCTGTTGAAGGTGGCCTTAGAGTCCGGTCTGATAGAGGAGGGGCTTAGGATTAAGTGAATTTGAGGGCTCCGAAGATGAGCTGGAGAGGTGTGGGGTGGGTCGGTGTTTGTATGAGAAATTGTGTACAGTGTGTAGGGGGTACCTGCGTGTGTGTAGATAAATGACCTTGTATGTATGGTGGGTTTAAGGAGGACAGTCTCACAGTGAAAGCCATTGGATATCTCTGTCACTGACCTTCTACAGGCCCCCAGGGGTCTGAGAGAAGAAATTAAGTAACTCAAGTTTTGTATCTTCTTGGTGGCCCTATCTGTGAGTAAGCAGACAGGAAAAGGCAGTAGCAGGAAGGAGGAGGGAGAACTGAGGAGGGGGGAGGGCAAGGAGGGGAGGAGTGGGAAGAGGGAAAGGTTTGGGAGACCACAGTGTTTCTCTGTATAGGCTATATGTGTTATTTGCTGTAGATAGTGAGAAGTAGCAGTTCTCACAGGCAGCCTTGGTGATGCTCGCCTGACCCTCAGCTCCCCCATCTTCTCCATATACAGCCAGGAAGGCCCTGTTTACATCTACTTTCAGGATGACGGTAAACAATGTCTTCAGAAGACTTCCCTTGGGCACTGCTAGAGTTTTGAGATGATCTGTGCCAACTCAAGTAGTCTGGTCACATCATCCAGTGTGTCAAGGGTCTGGAGGAAAGCTTCAGAACCCTGAGTTCATCTCCAGGTTCTTACTGAGGTACAGATAGAAGGCCAGTGGTCACTCACCCAGACTTGACCTCTTGCTGTGACCTGAGCTTGTACTTTTCCAGTTTGGGCAGAGAGTAAACTGGGACATGGTCCAGCCTACTTGGAGGAAGCTATTCCACCCTTGTGGTGGTGGCAACAGCTCAATCTCTAAGCCGTGGGGGACAAGTGAGTCATCACTCAAAGCCTGGCTGTGCCAGGAGCCTGTCCTGGCACCACACTCACCGGGACATCCTCAAAGGCAATGTTGGTCACATTGTTGTGGGGGCAGCTTTGCCAGGCATTGTTTAGGCGGAAGGCCAAGGCACTAGTGTGCCTGCCCTCGAGGGCTGCGAACTTTCGGAAGGTGCAGTTCTGGATGTTGATGGGACCGTCGTAGAACTGAATTCCTCTAATTGGAAAATTCCTGTGGAGTTAAGGAAGTCAGGTGTCAGCTGAGTGCCATGTTTGTTTGCTTCTTTGGAGGTGAATGATAAATATTTCTGGGTGAAGCCATTCCTGATCCCCTACCTCCACCAACTCCTTCCTCTGAAAAATCATGAAGTTAATCAATTCACCGAGAAGGCATGTATGGGCAGTGTCAGTGAAAGAACTGCTGATGGGAAGTGTCTGTATAGAGGGATGAGGGATGTTAGGGATGCATTGGCTGGATAACGTTTGGTGGAGGAATGGATGGTGGATAAATGGGTGGATGGATAGGGTTGAATGGATGGGTAGACGGAGGCTGGCTGATAGGCAGATGGACGAATGGATGAATAGATGAGGGTAGTAGGTAGATGATGGTTGATGAGTAGATGGTGGATGGCTGGATGAGTGGATGAATTACCATTCACCCACTAGCTGACAGACATCACCAACTAGTTGATAGACAGTTAGTTGGCTGAATGAATGGTGAGTTGGTAGATAAACAGCTGTCTATCAAGTTGTTGGCTTAGGAACCTCTGTTTAGGCAGTTTCTCTAGTCTTCCCATCAATGTGTCCAGTCACTAGGAAAATACTGTAAATACTTCTAGAGACTGCCAATATTCTGTCCCTTGGGAGGGGAGCGCTGTTAGTCACTATCGCCCTAGTTTTAGTTGCTATAACAATTTAATCAGATTAAGATCCAGATGTGTTTCCTCTGTAAGCCTATCCACTGGCAATGTGCTGGGTTTGGGAAATAGGAACAGAAATACACAGAATAGGCAGTGATCGAAAAGAATTACAGTGTAACTTTTTAAGCATTGCCTAAGGCAAAGACAGCTTTTGCTGGAAAAGCAAGACCAGAGACTGACACAGGACCCCTGAGAAGGTCTGATACTGGCAAGCAGCAGGAAGGAAGTGGGAAGAGGAGGAAGCTGGGAGACATGGAGGGACCAGAGAAGAATCAGTGGCATAGAACAGGGAGCAGGGGCTCAGAGGTACCTCTCCTACTTACTTGAGATTCTTGAGCAGAGTGTGTTAAGGGAAGGCCCATGGCGGACTGGTTAGACTGCTTGGTGGCTTTTTCCCAGGACTGGTCATAAATCTAAGCTTGTCATTTCCTATGCCTGACATGTTCATTTATACTCATGTCTCTGCTTCTGGCTTGGTCCCTTCCCTTCTTTTCCATGGGGAACTTAGGGAAGCATTAGAATGAAGAGGGAAAAGGAAGCACATGAAGGCTCTCTCCCCAGAGAGGCTGTCCCCAGCCTTCTATTCAGGCTCCTAGACATATGGCTCCAAAGAAGTCTCCATTTACCCCAAAATCCTCTTGTGTTTCTATATTTGTATATTAGTAAGCAATGATTAGTAAGTATCACTTTGGATCTTGGTTCTCATAGGGGGCATCCATGCATTTTTCCAGTTAAGGTGTTCAGGCAGCACATTCTTTCTAGTTCTATGCTTAAGATCCTAATCTACTTCAATTAAAACTACACCATCCTTCCCTAGGTCTCTTCTCTCAGAGGCACTGTGAGAAACCTCTCTGAACCTGCCAGGCTACCATAGATACCTCTAGAAGTCACCAGAATATCCTGTCCCTGGAGGTTAGTAACCTTCTTAGAAGGAAATTCTAGAAATTCTGACTCAGATCACTTATAAATAAAAGGGTCTTCCATATCTCTTAAAATGGAAGAAGACCAAGGGAATGCCTCTGTGTATGCCTCTAGGGCATAATTTGGGAGACCCATGTGCACTCAGGTTGAAAACTTCAGTGTGTATGTTTCTGTTCTGATTATAGCAGCAAAAACTGTTCAGGAAAAGAAGAGTAAACCAATTCTAGGGCCTCAGTGGAACAAGCCTAGACTCTTGCATGCATGGCTGCCTTGAGATGTGACCACCTAGGGTGATCTGTCTCTTGATGTAAGAGTCCAATCTGTGTGAGACAAGGCTGCAGGTTTGGTTACCTCTGCTCATCCTGATTGCCTCTTAGCCATAATCAGAAGTCAAAGACTTCAAGTGAGTTGCTAAGGGGACTCAGAATCCCTCTTTCTGCACGCTATGTTCCCCTGAACGTCTGATGGTTGTGTGCTCATTGGAATCTAGTCTAGAGTGTGTTTTGACATCTCCCTCCTCATTCCAGATCTTGTCTTCACTGTGTCTCAACTATTACACATTGCAGATTGATAGAGAGCAGAAAAATTCAGAATCAACAAATTAAAAGTCACCCACTAACTTCTTTCTTTCCATGGCTGTGATTCAAGCCACACACACAGAGACACACAGACACACAGACACACAGACACACACACAGACACACACACACACAGACACACAGACACACAGACACACAGACACACAGACACACACAGACACACACACACACACACACACACACACACACACACGGCAATTCCCACCATTGCAAACCTACTGGCCAATAGGGAGGGTCCTTCCACTGTGGTCCAAGCCACCTGGGCCCCAGATCCTGTTGTCCATCATTTCTGTGCCCACATTGCCACTCTCGCCAACAAACAAGCTGTTCTTTATCTCCTGCTTGGAGCCATCATCATATGGAAACGTTCCACCACTGCAGAGAGGAGATGTCGGAAATGTGATGTCCAAATATAAACTCCCACAAAAGGCCAGTCACAATGTTCCAGTCACTCTTACCTGGCCAGGGTCAGACCGATGCCATTGTCAGCAAACCTAGGAACAAGAGTGGACAGTCAGCACATAGTCTCACTCCACAGTTAATGAGGTTGCAGAAGGAAGGACTCTTCTTTGTCACTAGAGTTTATGTGGACATTGAAGTAGGAGTTTTGGTGGGGGGGACAATAATTTTCCACTTTACACAGCAAATGGGTACTCTGGTTCCTACTCACAGATTTGGTATTCCTTGGAGAGGTAGGTAAAGAGCTAGAAGATGTACCCACATTGGCATGAGTACTCAGTTACTCAGCATGTGGACATATGGAGCGTTAGTTACAGGAGGGCTGGGTCTCACAGGCCTCTCTTGCCAGCCTACCTCTGGCTGAGCCCCCAGGCCCTGTGCGGTTGATCAGGAGAAATGGCAGGTGGTGGGTGGTGGGATGGTGGGAGGCTGTGCTTTCTCACCCCCAGGCCAGCACTGCTAAAGGTAGGCTATAGTAAGAAACTCAAATAGCCTCATGAAGGAGCAGGATCTTGAGTCTGTGCTGCCTTCATTTCCTTTGTTCCTCTTCTCCCTTCCACTACACCCCGAGAGGCTTATCTCCCCCAGGCGCCATTTTCATGCACTACCCACTGCATCTTGAATCTCCAGTGACTTCACATCTCCTATAAGCACAAGCCCAGGTCTTGCTCTGGCATGGAAGCCTCAAGTCATCCCTGTCCCCTTCTGTTTCAGTCATGCTAGGCTGATCCTGGTTTCCGCAAGCTCTCCAGTTCCCAACACACTTCAACGGAGCTCTATTTCAGCATTCTGCGTTCCCTCAAAAGATCTATCTACCCAAATTAGCCAGTCAGGTCTCATCTACTGGACCACGCTCTCCAGCTCTCTTTTAATCCCTGTCCCCAGCTTTCCCTCATCTCTGGTATCACTTGGTGTTTTGCTATGGTCCCTTCACATTCCACTGTAACTCTAGGGACATTACAGACACTCATAACTTCCTTCTCTAACCATCTGGGTGACTCTAAAACCAAGCATTCGTCCTATCTTGTCTTTGGAAGATTTGGGACATTTCTACTGCATACTTTGTGAGAATTTCCAACTCAACACATCTTAAAACACAGCTATCCACCCACACTTGCTCACTATGCTAAAGTCTGGGGCTTATCCACAGTCTCCTTATCTGATTCTTTCCCACCAGAACTAGAGTGTGGTATTCCAGTTGGCTGTCTATTTTCCCACCTCTAGGAGTAACTTCTTCCACCCTTGCCTGCATCCAGGAATACTAGAGCCTCCCTAACTCCACAACATCCACACTGGATTAATACCTAAAGTCCTGGGAGCGATCCTTAAACTGTCTGGTGGAGGATAAGAAGATATGGCTTTATTGGCAGAGTGATTCATCTTTTTCTTGCAGAAGGAGAAGCATGTTTGGCATAAGACTTCTGGGGACTTTACAGCATAAATCAATGTTTTCAGCTTGTTTTGTTGGGTGTAGAATCTAATTGCCTTATGCATCAAGTCTTTCTCTCTCTGTCTCTCTGTCTCTGTCTCTCTCTGTCTCTGTCTCTCTCTCTCTCTCCCTCCCCCTCTCCCTCCCCTTCCCCCTCTCTCCCTCTCTCCCTCTCTCCCTCTCTCCCTC
>NW_021604687.1:558654-630653 GCF_004785775.1 Grammomys surdaster
GATGATAAATTGAAGCTTCTCCTAGAGGCAGGAGGTTATATCTCTAGGGCGCCGTCCTCCTCCCACCCCCTCTCTTCACTTATTAGCTATATAAATTAAGAGACCCACTAACCAAGCTTCAATTTATCATCACTGCAGTTAGGATTTTGTATTCTTTTTAAAAAAGTTGCATTCTTGAGAAATATAGTGAGAAAGAAATAAAATAAGTTTAGGCACACAGTGAGCACCCAGGACAATGACTCCCTTTTCCCTTCCTGCACTGATCACCCATGTAACCATGAAAGAGAGTCCCCATAAGTGACTCATAGTACCCAGCACTGTTGGTGAATCTGGCACACTGTGATGGGATTTCTTCTCCCATGGTCACTGTCTGCTGTCATTCTATACCTCTGTCTTGCAGGAGGAGCAGAAAGTTGAATGTCAGTTTGTTTAGAATCTGCTCTACCTTGCTCACTCTTTAGTCTAGGAACATCAAGCCTCTTTTGTGGCAGTCACCTTCTTCTCTAGACTCACCGACAGCTGTCCAGCCATACATCCCCACCCCGCAGCCAGGCTCCATGATCCTGATTCTTGTAGGCGGTGAAGTGTCGGATAATGGCTGGTTCCCGGGGTTTCAGCGGGTCTGCATCCTGGTGAGGGCTGTACCTGGAGCATGGGAGGATACAGGAAGTATTCTTTCTGAGTTCTGTAAGCTACTTTCCACTTACAGGTCCCAGATATTTCTGACTCAACAGATATTCATTGGCTATGTCATGAACAACTCTAAGCTTCTCCTAGAGGCAGGAGGTTATATCTCTAGGGCCCAGCTCCCTGCAGGAGACAGATAAGGGGTCCCATTGTTGCTAATGACCTTAAAGTTTTGACAACACTGTTTTTGTTTGTTTTCTTTGAGATAGGTTCTCATTATGTAGCCTTGAATGGCCTAGAACTCATCGTGCAGACCATGCTGACCTTGAACTTGCAGAGATCTTCCTGTTTCTGCCTCTCAGAAACAGGAGTTAAAGGTATGTATCACCACATTCAGCCTTGAGATCAATCTTTTAAAAGCAGCCTTTGGTTTTCGGCTAAGCTCTGGCTTTGACTTACCAACCTGGTTATCAAATCCCTTACCATTAAAGTGGCAGTAGATGCTTCCTGTCTGATCATCTTTGTATCCCTGCCCATCTTGTCACAGCTCTGGCCATTCCCATTCCTCTGTTTTATGACCCTGGCTCTGTGGAGGGATCTGGAAATTGCTAGGAATTTCATTCTCCCTTTAGCTACTGGAGCCTGGACTCTAACTCAGACTTAGTTTAGACTTCTAGCATAGTACCATATCTCAACAACTGGCTCAGCACCAGCTAGTGAGCACTCATTAGGTAAGGAAATGCAGGACCTGAAGCAGAAGAAAAGAAAGAGAGCCCCAAGGGACAAGATTTCCTAGGGGTTATTACCTGGCAGAGATGATGGAAAGGAAGGGCCGCTTGTCCTTTGCTGAAGCCTCAGTTGTCTTGACTCCATTGTCTATGATCATGCCAGCCTAGGGACAAAGTACACATTAGCTACGACCACTGCCCACAGCCGTCTTCTCACACTGGCCTAGGCACATGCTTTTGAATATGTCCACAAACTCAGCGTAGTTCTTAGACTATGTTCATGGATGTAGGGTCTACAGTGAGAGATGGAGAAAGCCAGTGTTATTCTGCATTTCTCTGACCAGATCTGAGAGGAGCAGACGTGCGTGTGTGTGTGTGTGTGTGTGTGCACGTTTGTGTGGTGAGTGTGTGTCGTGGTGGGTGGGGGTATAGATGAATAAACTAGGGTTTTAAAAAAGATTTTATGTATTTATTTTATGTATGAGTGCTCTATCTGCATGTGCACCTGCAGGCCAGAAGAGGGCATCAGATCCCATTACAGATGGTTGTGAGCCACCATGTAGTTGCTGGGAATTGAACTCAGGACCTCTATAAGAACAGCCAGTTCTCTTAACCTCTGAGCCATCTCTCCGGCTTCCATAAACTAGGGTTTAAGAGTGTCTAACCTGGGGCCATATAGCCAATTCCATATACAGAACTCATACTACTTTATGGAGTCCCTATCCCAGACTCCCAAACAAGGTCTACCAGCATGCACTCAAAAATGGATCACAGACTTTCAAATGAAGTACTGAATTTGTCTCTCTTTCCCATTGTGTGAGAGTCAGTGACTTCCTACAGCCTCTTCCAGATCCTGCTTGACTTGAGGAGAAAGGCTAACTCTTTTTTAGAGATTTTTTTTTTTTTTGAGACAGGGCTTTATGTAGCCTAAGCTGGCCTCAAACTTGTTATGTAGCCAAGGATGACTTTGAATTTCTCATTCCCTTGCTTCAGCCTCTAGAGTGCTGGGATTACAGGCATGTGGGACCATGTCTAGTCTGTACACAAACCCAGGGCTTCATGTACATCCGGCAAACACTCTTACAAACTGAGGTATATCCCCAGCTCTGAGTCTGGCTTTCTTCTTTGGTGCCAAAGCTGTCTACTTGCAGACACAAGGTGAATTGGAATAAAGGTGGAAGTCTTGGAAGCCACCATCCAGTCCCTTTCACTCCCATATCCCCCTGGCCTCTTGGGAAGCTCATACCAGCTGTGCCTCCAAGTTCCTGTTTGTTCTCCAGCTGGCTTTAACTTCACAACAGTGATGACGTGACCTTCTGCTCTTGGCTCTGTTCTCACACACTGATGTTGGCAAGTCCCCTCACCTCTTTGGCTAGTCATATCATTATCTGTAAAGTTGGCTGCTGATACCTACTTCACAGAGTCACTGTGGTGACTGAACAAGATGCCTGAGAAATGACTACATGACTCCATGAGGTCTATGTGGTGTTAGTCTTCCTGGATAGAAGCATCCAGGATGCAGACCCTATACTCTCTGCTCAGACTGTCAAGCTGGCCCAGCTGTAGATTCTTTAATTTCTCCCTGCCTATCTCAGAGGATAAGAACCCCTTCTACACTCAAGGGCTAAATTCATCCTACACACATCTATGTCCTTGACTCTGACTTGCCTTCCTATTAGTGTGAGAGTCAATGACTTCCTGATGTTGCTTTTTGACTGCATTACTCCCTGTCCCAGCCCCCTTTTCTTTCCAGTCCTGTGGACCCTCTCTTTGAAGTAGGATACCTTGAAGGTCCAGAAAATGGTGGGTCCCAACAAGAGGTCTATGTGTTTTCTGTCCTTCTCTGACAGTGATAAGGTCTAAGCACCTGCCTCTGCATGGGCAGCACAACATCCAGCCACCAACTCCCCTCCACATTTCTGCCACTGCCTCTGGAATTGTCACCCTGCTCAGGCTCTGAGCCATGACTAAGGAGGTGCCTCCTCCCCTCCTCATGGCTCTTTCCAGATCACTGGCTTTTCTCCTCTTACCCCCAGGGTTCAGCACGGATCTGCCCTGATCATATGTTCCTTCTCTTTGGGTCTTCTCCCAGGTTCAACATTTTTGAAACAGGTTTGGTTCGTGTATGTGTATGAGGAGACCAGAGGTGGATGACAAGGGACTTCTATTGCTTTTCTATTGCTGTTGTTATGTTTATAGATGGTCCTTCATTGAACCTGGAGTTTACTGGCTAAATGGCTGGCCTGAGGCTTTGGGATTTGCCTGTCTCTGTTTTCCCATCAACAGGGTTACAGACACACACACTTCTGCTTTTGTGCTTGTTCAGCAAGAACCTTAAATATGAGCTATCTCACTAACTCTCTGAAATATCTTTTTTTGACTCTGGATGCCACCCATTCCTTTCTGGCAGTCCCCTGAGTGTGCTATTGAGAATTGAACCAGATACCAGTTTGTTTGTTCACCATCCCTATGTCCTAGAGACACAGGAGTTTATCTTCGTCTCAGCCTTATTCTAAGCTCTCTTGGCATGTCCAATGGCTTCAGTCTTAACTATTGCTCCTATGGGAAGGTTCTTGATATACTGAGATCCCAGCCTTCTTAATCCTTTCCCTTTTGCTCTAGACCCTAGCTTGGAGCAGGGCTTGCGCTGGTACTCAGGAAAGGAGGGTGATAAATGAAGATGGTCAAGAAGTTTCTCACTTCCCACCTACTGACTTAATACAGCACAGATGGAGCCACCCACTCCCCAGAAAGAAAGGAGAAAGCTCTGGATGCCAATGCTACTCAGAACGACGTCCAGACTTCCCGTAGTTCACTGCCACACATCATTTCATAGATAATATCACTGATGCCCACAACAGGATCACAACGTCAAATGTGACGTCCAATCCAGCATCTTCTGGGAGTGGAAGCTGGAGTGAAGGCACACCTCGCTCCTTTGGATGTACGGATGCTGTGATGGTGCAGGGCCCCACAGGAGACTTGTGATGAGTGATCTGCAGGCTTTGGAAGGCTTCTCTGGACCCACAGTAAGAACGCAGCTCTTCCAGGCTCTAATCACTGCAGCTTGGGGCAGGGGAATGAATAGGCTGGCCATAGTAACAAAGCACAGAAAGACTTACCCGGTAGTTAGAATGTGCTCGGTTGTTGTAGAATTTCCCCAGTGGAATGTGCTCAGAATAACCTGGGGAGTACATTCCCACGGAGGGGCCTGTGGGCACATGGTGAAAAATGAACCAAAATCCAGTTTCCTGTTGGGACAGGAGAGAGAGAGACATAGAAATTAATGGCAGTGAGTCCCTGATTGAGTGGCCCAGGCCAGGATAGTGAATACAGTACTGTGGCCAGAACAAATCACCACCATACACATCTGAATGGTCCAGTATTTGGACACCATACACCACCAAACACATCCATGTGATCCAGTGCTTGGATAAAGGGAAAATCTTGAGGCTACTGTAATTTGTGGGCTCCACCTTGACAGCTCACACTCTTCACATTGGCCTTGTTCTCTGTCTGCACTGTCTGAGTTAGTGGGTCACTGTAGAGGTTAGACTGCTGATGGATAGAATTCCTAAAGCAAATGTTAGCAGCTTTCCTTAGAGATCTGGAAGCTGAGGCCCAGAAAGAATTATAAACAGGGTCAGGGTCAAGGCCTCAGGCAAAACCAGCAGCAGGGGAGAACTGGGTTAGATCAAGGCTGTTGGAGAAAAACATGATAGGCTTGTTGCCTATCTGCCACCACCCAGCTCTATGGGGCTTTGGACACGCTATGTCTCCTGTCTTAGCTTCCACCCTAGCCCAGAGTGTACCCTTTATGTTAGAATCACTTGGTGTTAGCTTACAGCACTGATGTGTCAGGCACCATCCTAAGGCAACATGACTCATTTTCTAATGAATTATTGTACATAAATTGCTTAGTACTCTGCAGTGGAATGTCCCCACAGGGTCGTGTGTTTGAGCACTTGGTCTACAGCAAGTGACTCTGCTTTTGGAGGATTTGAAACCTTTTGGAGAGGAATAAAAAAATGGAGGTTGTGGGTCATTGGAGGTGGGGCTTGAGGATTATAGCCTGGCTCCACTTCCTGTCTTCTCTGTTTTCAAAATCTCTTTTTATTTTAATGTTTTATGTTTATGAGTGTTTGGTTCTTATGTATGTCTATATACCACATGTGTGCCTAGTACCCATAGAGGTCAGATGAAAACATAGGATCTCCCAAAACTGGAGTTATAGATGGTTGTGAGCCACCATGTAGAAGCTGGGAATCAAACTCAGACCCTCTGCAAAAACAAATACTTTTAACCACGAGGCCATCTCTTCAGCCCCTCCTACTGTTTCTTGATTCGCCTAAATGTATACAAGCTCTCACTGTCACAGCCACAAGTGACTCCTGCCACCAAACCTTCCCTTCTTCTATGGACTGTATTCCCTTATGCCACAAGCCAAAATAAATGACTTATGTCACCAGGATTATGAAGCGACAGGCTGAACTGTTATTTAAAATCAAGTCACAGGACTCCCCATCTCCAGGACTCCCCATCCACACAGATGAGTGGTCTTGAGTTCTAAACATAGCATTTCCCGGGCAGCTGCTGCCAGCCCCAACTTGCTTATTTCTGCTTACCTCAGACCCGGCAGCTGCACAGTTGATGAGATTGTTGTTGGGATTTGCCATCCAGAAAGTGGACACAGCACTGCAGGGAGAGGACAGAAGTTGAACACAGTCATAACAAGGATTATCAGCAGTCTCTCTGCTACCCAGTGGTAGAGCCCTGTGAGACAGCAATATTAATGGAGGCTGTTGTCAGAGACTTAAGAGATAGTTGGCATATCTGTTTGTGACTTCTCTTTCACACCAGAAGATGTGTCTCTGTCTATAACTGTCTCTCTGTCTCTGTGTCTCTCCTCTGTGACTCTGTCTTTCCTCTTTGTATTTCTCTGTCTTTCTGTCTCCATGTCTTCATTTCCCTCCATTTCTCCTTTTGTTTCTCTGCTTTGCAGCTTGTGTCTCTCAGACGGTTTCTGTTTCTCCTATGTCTGTTTCAGTCTCTCTATGTCTGGCTCTGTTTCCCTGTCTGTATTTTTCTATCTCTGCCTTTCTGTGTCTCTTCGTGACACTGTGTCTCTCTCTGGTTAGAAAGCGATTACTGTGATACTATGGGCACTTGCTGGGAGCAAATGCGATAACTGTTTTCTGTTCACAAGATTCCATATGGTAGAGAGCCCCAGGTGAGCCACAGTTCTTCAAACCAAACAGTACTAGTGATGCTCACAGAGGAGGGAGGACAGAGAATGGAAGAGGGAGGCAGGAGAAGGGGGAGGGAGGAGGGAGGAGGGAGGAGGAGCTACACTTTTGGTATCTCACTCTGAGAAGCAGGCAGAAGTGAGCAGTAAGCTTTTACAGGTCCTGAGGCAGGATTGAGTATTCATGCTCATCCCCTCCCTCCTACAGACCGCAGTGTAGGGAATATCCTGCAATACTATGTGAGCACTTACTTGCAGTCCTGCCTGGGCTTGGGAATGTACCCTGGGTATGAGTCCTCTGTGATCACTTTGCACATCCTGCTATCCCGATCCGACGGGAGGAGGGTCCCCGACTTAACAAGGAGGCCAAGGCAGTGGTCAAAAGTGTTGCGTTCCTCTGGCCCATCTTCAGTGAAGAAGCAGTGGCCCAAAGAATTATAGCCCACGACATCCTTGATCTGCAGGGTCAAGACAGGAGTTTTACTCAGCACCCAAGTGTGCGTGTGTCTACATAGTTGTTCAACAAGCATGAAATAGTGCTGAGCTGTACCAGGCGTGAGTAGCCTGGGGGTAGAGGCAACCTTGCCCTCAGGCAGGGTGGGCGACAAGAGGTTGGATGTGCTGGGGATGAGGCTTTGGTGGATAAGGATGGGGATGAAATATCAGAAGTGCAAAGGTGGGTTCAAGGGGAGAACCAGGCTTGGGTTCCAGAAACTATTCTACTGAGGACACAGTTTGCCAGGACGTCCTGAGCAGGGTTTCCAGGGCCAGAGTGAGGGGCAGAGCAGCTCCCTCAGGAGGTAGCACCACAGGAGGCCTGGGAGACCTTTCATCAAAGTCTTAACTAATATGTTTTGTTTTTCCAGATAGGCTTTCTCTGTGTAGCCCTGGCTGTTCTGGAACTTTTTCTGGCCTTGAACTTATAGAGATCCACTGACCTCTGCTTCCCAAAATACTGGGGTTAAAGGCATGCACCACCACCACCAGGCAACACTAATCTACTTTATGAGTCCTTCAACCCAAGTCAGTTTGTTAGCCCATGATGCCCACCAGGACACCTTCGCACCCAGGCTGAGAAACAGAGGAGGCTGGTAAATCCAGATCCCAGGTCACCTTCCTGGATAGAAAATCAGAAAGAGCATTTTGAAGCAAACTGTGAGAGCAGAGTGTGGTCTCAGCATCAGCACCAAGATGATCTTACACCAGCCTGCCTAGCTGGCTCAATCACTACCACAAGCTATGGGCTTGACCTCCAGCATCCCCAAAGCCTCAGAATCCTTAGAGAGCCCTGTCCTGAGCCTCAGTTCCCTGTTCACACCAGACTCTGACAACAGTGTCTCGCCCACAGAGGCTCTGGCTTTGGCTCATACACTCTAGAGATGCTCTCAGCTTACAAGGTACAGTGGGTAAGGGTGGGAGCCCTTTGCGTATCTTTACTGTGTTCTTCCATCCCTGCTTGTTTAGTGACTTCATCCAATGAGATCTTCCCTGCTTCCTTGTGACCTCAGATCAACCCACACCTCTTAAGGAGCTGCTAGTATACCAGGAGCTGGAAAATCTGTACACCATCCAAACGCCCTTGGCACTGACTGAAATACCAAGACCATTGCCCTTAGCCCTGGTGCCACTCACTACAAGGGACTGTCTTGCTCACTGAAGGACACTCAGTAACCCTGGTCTGTCCCTGCCAGGTAGCAATATCACACACCACCTACAAGCTGTTTCCAGACTTCCATTACTCAGTAGTCCACTGTGTAGGAGAGATGACAAAACTGTGTCTAATGGAAAAGCATTGATCTAAGGTGAGCAACCCAGGTCCTTCCAGGCTCTTACACTGCAGGTGCCTGCTCCCTAACTGCCAGGCTGTCCATCAGCTGTTAGAATCATACACACACAAAGCCGCTGCATGGCTGAACATGGGCTGGCCTCTTAGACCTTTAATTTCGCTGCAATCTTACAAAGTCCTCTTGCAAATATTGTTTTAGAAATGAGGTAGATGATGTTGGGAGAAACTAAGCAACTGTCCAAGGTCACAAAAGCTTAGTGGGCAAAGCCACGGCCGGGACATTTGGTTTCTCAGGCCTGTGTGTTCACTCTGTCAGCTTACTCCACTCTCCACTCTGCTTGCTTAAACCAGGCAAACTGTCTGCCTCTTAAAGCGAGCATCCTTCCTTTAATCTTTGGTTTTAATCTTTGATAAGGGCATGACCTTGAGGCTCATTCACTCCTTCAATGGGCATTTCAGTCAATGCCAAGGTCATCCAGTGGGATGTTCCCTTCTCTCCTAGTGAGAAATGAAAGCTTGTTATAAATAGTCCAGAAAGACAAGTCTGGGAGGGGATGCGGCTGCTCTTGCTGGCAGAGACTTCTAAGATCAGATTCAATGTCTGGCCTTACAGAGGAGGAAACCATGCCCAGGGAAGGGATGTTGGGTATCCCAGGCAATTTATACGTTAGACTCTACTGTCTTTTGCTCATGATCTTTCTGACTTGTCCTTACCCACTTGCCCTGCATGTTAGATCTCTGAAAGTGAGTGAATGAGTTAGGGACATTTTTCTAACAAACACTCAAAGAAGAGCTGGCTTCTAAGCCTTGTGAGAGGTGCTGTGAGCAGAAAGGGCTTCACCAGAAGGAAGAAAACCAGAAAAACACGTGCTGTTGAGACACGTGTTATCGTGTTATCTCAGTGGACGTCACTTGAATTGAGTGTCCAAACCCCCTTTGCAAGGACAGATCTCAGACTTGATTTCCATCAGTTCCAGAGACAGAAACCAGTCCAGTGCTTTGTTGTTGCAATGAGTCTGGCAAAGTCAAGAGAAAAGCAGAGCAAATGAAAGTCTGGCGCGGGAGATGAGTATAATTCACATCATCGCTCAGTCACAGACTCACTCTGCTACACTGAGCATCCCTTCTGTGATAGAGAGGATGCTAAAAATGTTTTCAGATTGTTTCTCCTTAGACTGTCTCATAGAATTGACTACTAGGGATAATGAGTGAATGGATAGATAGATAGATGGTAGGTAAGTAGATGATAGATAGATAGATAGATAGATAGATAGATAGATAGATAGGGATAGTGGGTAGAAAAATAGATGATACTGTTACTAGGTAGATAGACATACAAATAAATAATAAACAGATGGTGGTTGCATGAATGGATAGGGAATAGGATAGATAGGCAGATAGGTAGGTACAGATTCATACAGACAGACATAACAACTAAATGAACACTGCCCCCCAATGGGGGCTGTCCTTATATGCTAACCAGAAATAATGTGTAAGCCCTTCTGCCATTCTCTTTGAGAGAGCTAAAACTACACTGCCTCTTTGTGTTTCTGCATGTCTTCTTGCCTGCTGATATCTCTAGTTCATGATTCCTGGAAGCTGTTTTAAGTCTTTCACTGTAGTAGGGTCTGGTCATGAGATTGTAAAGGAGAAAATTCCTAGGTTCTGCCTAGTAATGAAAGACCCAGAAACAGCTGTCAGGTATTGCTTCAACTAGTGGAATTCTCTATTGAGTTACCATCAAGTCAGGGTATTGTTGGGGGTCGGGGTGAGGGTGGGGTGCTAGTGCTAGGGGAGACTAGCAGGAGGCAGCACTAGGTCTGAAGACTGTTTTCTGTGTACGTCAAGATATATGATCATCCAGTCCGAACTGGTTTCCATCAACAACCTGTAGTCTCTAAGAAGAATGGCGCTTCAATTAAACGAGCAAAAGCAGAAATTAGTGGTTGGTTGACTCTCTGGATATGCAGGATTCCACTGTCGATTCTATCAAGCTCAGATTGGAAACATTTCTTTTAAAGAAACTGCCAATGAGGTCCATGTACAGAGATTCTTTCACCCTGTCATTGGTCTCCAAACAATGTGGGATGCCAACTGTTTATTAGGGATTTGCATGGCATCAGAAGCCATGATTTAAAGTGCAAAGGAGCAAGCACATAGGCGCTATGCAAATACCAAGTCATTTTATACTGGACTTGAAGTTAAGGACTTTGGCACCCTTCAGGGGTTCTTGGTACTAAAGAGGATGCTATTTCTGCAGTCTAGGGTGCAAATAATATGATATATATCACTGAGAAGCCTTACAACAAATTCAGTCCTTTTAAAAAGAAAAAATTACTTTCAAGCGTCTGACATTATTTAAAAAAAAAAAACTTAAAAATAAAATTCCTGAGGAGAAGCTGGCCTTGGAGCACAGGCAAGGGTCATTTGTTTTGAAGGTCTTAATGAGTTTTTGAATATGCAAATAGACGTTGAGAGAGAAACAGAACAAAAGCCTACCTAAAAAGGGAAGGAATGCTTCCAAGGCCTTGCAGGGAAGGTAGGGAGGGGTGGGGTGGGGGCACAGATGGGGGAGGATAGAGCTTGGAAGGTCAGGGTGCTGCCTGAGGGAAAGCATGTGACCTGGAAGGGGGCAGTGAGACCAGAGAGACTTGGTTCTCTTCCACAATGTCAATTTCTGCTCTTCTCTTCTCTGTTCTGGTCTGGAGTGTTCTCTACCTCAGACTCCCAGTGCAGCCCTGGACCAAGTAGCTTTGAGGGAGAGGAAAGATGGAGTTTGGGTCCAACATCTGGGCTCAAGTGAGAAGGAGAGAAGAGAACAACTACATAGCTTGAAAAGTACAGGATACATTTAAAGGCACTGGAAAAGGGGTAAGTCAGAGAAAATGGAAGCATCTCCCACAATTCCCAGGGCTGTGCAGCTGGCAGAGAGGATGCTGGGTTTCCCCATCATGAGCTCCAGCCATCTTTAGGAGAATGCCAAGCGAAAGGTGTAGCCTCAGGGATAGAATGCTTAGGGACTGACTGGATCCACTGGTACCTGGAGCCGTGCAGGGCACAGCAGTTGCAACCCGCTGGGCACATCTTGGCTTCATAGCACAGACATTTATAATAAAGATAAGTTGTGAGCAAGTCTTCAGAAAGGATGTGCTTTCTTCTGCGCAGTCTCCCACGCTTAAAGAAAGGAAGTAAAAGAGAGCAGAACTCTCACTGGGGTCTTTGTACCTCCTGCTACAGGCCAGGGATACATTGATTGCCTTCCAGCAATAGAAAGATGATGTTCAAAGTTCTGCTTAGGAGCTCAAAATACACACGAAGATGCTCTGAGCCCATTCCCTGTGGCCCTGCAGAGAGTGAATGCAGAACCTCTCCTTGGGGAAAGTCTCCTACCCTGTACCTGTGAGCATCCTGGGGGATAGTCAGGGCAGAGCCTCCTTCTGAAGGCAGGCTTCCTCTCAGCACCTGCCAGGGAGCCTGGGTGCTCTCTGCTATATTGCCAGAAGGACATCCTCAACAATGCTACTATCACAGGAGACATTCCTAGAGCCTCACTCCATGGACTCAGAACAGGGACTTAGTGAGCTGCAAAAGCAGTGTGAGAACAGGGCCCTGCGATCAGAGGAGGGCAGGTGTCGCTAACAGCTCCATCAATTTGGTGTTTTTCTGCTGAAGACCCTTCCTACGTGAGCATGTATTGGGACTTTTCAAAGGGGCAGGGAGGGGGTGCATGCACGCAGTGTTTGCCAATAGCAGCTTGGCCCACGATACACTGGCCCACTATCTCCTGGAAGCAGAGGTGTTTTCACAGACCACATAGGGACTCAGGGGCTCACAAGGCTGCTGCTATTTAATGTCCCCATTGAAGCATGTCACTCGTGTTTATCTGGCTTCACCCTCCTAGCCACCCTTTGTAGTTGACTCTATCAGCTTTTCACTGGAGGAAACTGAGGCCCGGGATGTTTCCATCCATTCCTGCAACTCCGTGCTGGTGACTTTTGAGTTTCTGCTGAGTCCCACAACACTGACACAGAGAAAGAGCAAAGAGATGCATGAACTGAGGGGACAGTGCATAACTCGGTAGCATTTCAGAGTCACATTGCTGAAAGCTGTCCCCCAAACTCAGAGGAAAGCAGACATAGAAGAGCGTATGTTTGTTTTGTTTTGTTGTCAGAGAGAATTGGTTTAACTTTGAACTAGAAGGGGCTGGAGAGGTGACTCAGTGGTTAACAGCACTTGTTGATCTTGCAGAGGACTCAGGTTCAGTTCCTAGTATCCATAGCATAGCACACAACCAGGCCTAACTCCAGTTCCAGTGATCTAATGCCTTCATCTAGCTTCTGTGGGTACCCAGCAGGCATATGGTATACATATGTAACATTCAAAGTGAAGACTCTTACAGATAAAATAAAACAATCTTTTTAAAAAGTAAAATAATAAATGAGGGGATGGGGTACTGCCTGAAGCAGGGGACGTGGAAAACTGGCTCCCAAGGATGGGAGTACATGGGAGGAAGAGAGGGAAGAGATGTAAGAGATGGCCTCCTGGGACACTTCAGGACCTGCTGGGTGGAGCAAGGTGCTGAATGAGGCTCTTCTCAGCTCCATACAGCTAGGATCCACTTTTTAGTGCACTGGGGAGCTGCTTGTCTGGGATCCACCCACTTCTGACCAGGGATTAAGTTTGCAAAAGACTTCACACACACACACACACACACACACACACACACACACACACACACACCACCGTGTCCTCTGCACTCTAAAGCATAATAGCATGTTTGTCTCTATATGGCCTCTTTTGGTTCTGTTAATTGACAACCCCCCCCCCAAAAAAAAAACATAGTCACCCACTGGTAAACCCGTCAATTCAGGCAGCAAAGAAAAGCATGCAGTGTCAAAGGCCAGCTCCCACAGCAGAGGCATTCTGGAAGGCGTACAACTGCACATTCCAAGAGCATTCAAAGCCAATCTGTAAAACTGTTGGTCTGTCTGGGATATGGCCCCGCTGCTGCCTGCTTGGCTCAGAGAACCAGAGACCTGGGTCATTTTGATGGCAAGCCATACAATTTGGTTCCACCTTGGAAAGGCTGCACCAAGACGGTGCCTCCAAATCTATCTCAGTAGTTTGGCCAGCAAACACAGTTCAGAACTGTTTGGTGGTAGGTTCTTGAAGGGCCACTAGATTAAAGTTGTAACTGGCACCTCAACCACGTGGCAGCCAGATGACAAAGGACCCGAGAGATGCTCCTTCCCAATTTGGTAGCTGGCATTCCTGGGAACTGGATAGGAGGAAGTCTTTGCTAACAGTGTTGCACAGATCTTCTGTTTGGATGAAGTTGTCCAGGGTTCTGCTCTAAGTGTTTGACTTTACTGTGGGGATCATTGACACATCTAATTGTCCCAGGCCAGATCTAGGAGGTGGTGTGAGTGTCTTAACTCACTGTCTTCTTTTTCCTACCATAGTCTCTTGACTCCCCATCTCGCTGAGATAACACAGACTCCTGGGGATGGCCCCATGCCGGTTCCAGAAGGCTGTATCTTACTGAGGTACCGGCTCCCAAAGCTGTCCTGCTGGGTGTTCACATGCTCACTCAGCTTCCCCAATGCTAGCTCTTCTGTGGTAACTGGACTTCTTGCTCTGAAGATGAGTTGCTAGGATAATACAGCTGGAACTATTTCACTCTCATCCTCTATCTAAGCAAACTGAAGGTAACACTGTGGTCTGCAGGGCTCACAGGAAAAAAGTGGAAGACCTGTCTGATTAAGTACTTGTCCATATTCACACTGGAAGTTGGTGGGAGAGCACAACACAAGGTCTCCCAACCCCCGTGCCCCTCCACGCATGGCCTAAGTGTAGACTTCCAGCAGGCACTTACCAACAGACCATTGGAGCCGTGGACAGTGACACAGCGGGAGAATGTGTGATGAATGGAGAGATCCCTGATGTACGTAGGTGGGTCATAGCCTCCCCGTTCATCCAAATCTCCAGCCAGGTGGAAGTGAATTGGGTACTGGCCCACTAGCTGCTGCCCCATGTACTTCAGCTCCACACCCTCCAAGTGGACAGCTTTAAACCCCAGTGCAAACTGCAACAGGAAAGTGAAAGTCAAAAGAACCCCAAGGCAGCCCCTGATCTCCCCCTCCCACACTGTGCTAACTGACCTGTGTTCCCAGAGGACAGAGGTATTATTTTCCTAGTGCTTTGTCACTGGGTTTTACTGACTGCATCCTGGTTACTTGATAAATCAAAGAGGCTCTGTGCACATGGCTGAGGATGCCAGGTCCTTCTTACACTAAGGGAGTCCAGCAAGGCATTACAGGATGCTGGAGGATAACAGACTGGATTGGAAATACCCAGGATGATAGGTAGGCTGGCTCTGCTCTTTCTTTACCACCTCCATAGCCAACTACAAGGAAAGGATAATCCTAAAATGCTTAGGGGGTAGGGGTGACACAAAACATGCTCTGGGAGTGCTGGCGAGTGGAGGACTCAGGGATTTATTGTTCACTGTGTGAAATCTTCTGGAGATGGAAGGAGTGCTGACACTAGAGTTATCGTGAGCCTCTGCTCTGGGAACATGCACGTTAGTGGCAGGTGGTCATAGCACAGGGCTGCTCCTGGATGTGCTCAGAGAAGCTGCTTGGGCAGATGATGCCTGCATTCCAGGACCTCAGCAGAACCTAAGGGTACATTTCTCTTCCTACCCACTGTTCCACCATCCCTTTCCCAGGACTCTCTGTCCGCAGGTAGAATCTCAAGTACCCTCCTGTAGGCTGAAGAGCCTTAGCCAGGCACATTCCTACCTTGATGTGGCCCCCAAAGGTATCGAAGTCAAAGAAGTCACAGATGTGATTGCTGTAGGGATAGCATCTGTCCTCCATCTCCCCCATCACCACAATGTTCCGAGTTAGGAGTCCGACCTCAGCCCGCATGTCTACACCATCAATCTCCTCCCCAATATGTAGGTACTGGGGCTTCCCTAGGGCACAAGACGGGTAGGGAAGCAGAATGACAGGTAAAGCATGCACACTGTGCTCCCGTCCAGTACTCCCACAGCTCCGTCCAGTACTCCAAAAGCTGTAGGTTGCTCTTCACCAGATCTTCATTCATCTCGGGTCCCACGGCCCTTGCTCCCATGATACAGAAGAGCAAAACTTTGGTAGGTATAGTCACATGCCTAGGAGTGGAGCCGCAGTTCATAGCTACTTGTACTTAGCTCTTAAGGCCATAGCAGGTGTGGCTACTTGTCCAGTAATATACACTCTGCTTCTGATTTTCAGAGCTGGACTCTCCCATGAATCATCTCACACAGGGCTTCCCAGAGGAGCTGTGCTTCCCCACCTCCTTACAGGGAGGTGTGTGGCCACAGGATATACATAGAAGTGCCAGGTATAACCTTGGGTTGTCTCTCTGGTGGGCCAACCTCATCCAGCAGAGGAAAGCCACAACAGCCTAGAGATAGCAGAGCAATGAGAGAGAGAGAGAGAGAGAGAGAGAGAGAGAGAGAGAGAGAGACTTGCACTATAGTGGGTCTCTAGCTGTAATTCTTAGGATAAAACAAACCTTCTCCTTTCAGACCCCTGCTTCCGAGCAGAGCCAACCCATGCTCTACTCTCAGCCTCGAGGAGAACGTGCTGGCCGGCATTCCTGTGTCTAGAGCTGTGGGCTTGCACACACACCCTTGTGGTTCCGAACGGAGCAATGGGGAAGGACTTGCACCCTGACCTGTGCTGACTCCATCCTACATCCCTCAGCGGAGGCAGTCTCTGAGGCCATGGATCCTAGCCCTGTCCTGTGGCACATTCAGAAGGCATCGCCTCCAGCTGGCAGTCCTTTTCAGTTCAGACATCTCATCCCTCATCTGCATTTCTTATGTTCGCTGCCCTCAGACATCCCCCGGCCTTGTTATCCTTGAGAAAAATCTGACAAACCAAACACCCTCCCACACTCACTCCAGTCCCTGTCCTGTGTGGCTGAATCCTTCACCCTGCGTTCTGCCCATTTTACTCCTCCCACGACCTCACCTCTTCTCTAGCCAAATCCCCTTCGGATTACCTCCCATCTCTTCTTCCTCCATCTGTGCAGAAAACACAGCTTATGACAGGCTCATCACTAAGATGGCTGACAGGGCTTGTGAATACTTTCTCTTTCATTTGAGGGTGCAATTTTAAAGAGCAACACTCTTCCATGTGGACTTCCAGCCCAAACCACAACACCTACATCACTTGGCTTTCACTGTGGCCTTGACTTCATCAAGGGGGTGCTTGCCTCAACCCTGAGATACCACTAGTGCCCACGTGTGAAGGCCATGGTTAAAATTAGCAATACCCACCACAGTGACCTTCCTCTGCTTTCTCATCCTCCCCATCACCAAGCACACATCCTGGGAGCTGACAGTATTGCTAAAGAAGCCTGTGGTTTTAGAATCTGCAGACTCAGTGAGATAGTGGTTTCTTTGAAGCAATATGACATTGGTGCATACTGAAGCTGAGAAAACAACTCCAGGCAAGTGAATGGTATGTGTTTTCTGTTACAGCTGTGACAGATTACCACAGGTTTATTTTTTATGATTCTGAATGTTAGATGTCTGAAATTAATTTTGTGGGGTGAGTCAAGGTGTTGGCATGGCTGAGTGCTTGAGAAAGAACCACATAGAAACTGTTCCTGGGCACTTTCAGATTCCAGTGGCCACCTGTATTCCTTGGCTTGAGACCCCCATCTTCCATTTTCCATAGCTCCCTCTGCTTCTGTCATTCTTTTGCTTTCTCTTCACTAATCTCCCATAATATTTCTTCTCTGGTACCTTTGTAATTACATTGGACCCACCCATACAATCCAGGACACTTCCATTTCTAGAACTTTAATCTAGTCATCACTGTAAGCCCTTTTTGTCATGTGAGGCAATGCTCACAGGAACTAGGATCACAATGTAGATTCAGCCTACCATAATGTCCTTAAGAGTATAGTTATAGTAACAGAAAGTTGACTTTGCATCCAGAAATGAAACAAGGAAAGGAGACCAGTATCCCACAGTCTCCTTCTAGGACTTATTCCTACTGAACTTAAAACTTCCACTAGGTTCTACCACCTTTTAACAGTTCCACACTGGTCTAACATACTAGAGAAGATCATTGGAAACAAGTTAACCACAGAATGCTGGGGCACTTCCTCCCTGAACTCATTGTGGCTTTTGGTTTGGGTCATGGGCTATGTGATGTCTTTACTGCTTTAAGGTCCTATGGCCATTCATGTAGAAATCTCTGCCTCTATCCCTGTTGCTCTCCCTACCTGTTGGTTCTGTGACCTTCACAAGCAAGCTAACAACAAGGCCTGCACTCTAAAGGGCAAAGCCTTTCCCCCAAGGTGGTATGCATGGCTTCTGAGGGACACTGTCTTTGGAGAGCCAGACAGAGGCAACATGAAGTCTGTCTGATGGATAAAAAGGAAAGAGATTCAAATTCAGAAAGAGACATTCTAGAAGTTGCTATAGTCCATCTCTAATTATGATGTCTTGGCCATGGAGGATTTTCTACCATCCTGCTTTTGATCTGCTAGTTTTTGATCTCCTCATGAGGATAAGGAAGGTGAGATATTGGTGAGTCTGGAGGAGAATGCAGGGACATGACTGTCATGGGGTCCCCTCCCCCTTTCCTAGTAGGCCCAAGCCATTTGAGACAGTTCTGACCTGGTCAGCCTGCACATGAGTGCTGTGAGAAGGTGGGGAGCGCAGGTGCCGGAGATGGAGATGGAATGTGGGAGCACCCCATACTCAGGATGGGATGAAAGAAATTAGGCACACCACTACCCTGGGTTTGCAGTTGGGAGTGGCCTGTGAAAGGGACAAGGAGAGATAAGTATTTGCACTGTGCACAGAAGCAATGTGGTAAAGGTTCTGATAAGAAGTCTTGGAGCAGGGGAGTTGGCTGGGACGGCAAAATTCCTGCCGTTCTCAGTGGGACCTTCATTTCCTTAGTCCATGGGAATCTGATACACACAAGCCTTCCATCTACCTGAAGTCACCTGTGCCCTGTGAAACTGGCTGCCCTTTAGTTCCTGTCACTGGTGAAGCTCTGGAGACAAAAGCCCTGACAGCTGCAAATATCATTTCTGTCCCTCTGGCCTCCAACCATGTGCCCAAGACTGTTTAATCACGTTCTATGAATTAACTAACTTGTTGATCTAGCTACCTTTGGGGATGGGAGCTATTTTTATCTCTGCTTCATAGATGAAGGGCCCAAGGTTCAGGGAGTTTAAACCATAGGCTCCAGGACTCTGCCACAAACTGAGACATACAGCCTGGCTCAGAGACATGTGGAGAATGGCTCTCCTTGTAGAGGCAACCAGGTGGATGGGAACTCTGAAGTAACAAAGGCCCTCAGGAACTAATCCCAGTCAGCCTGGAGGGAGCTAAAAAAGATGCACCGCCTGGCACGTTACATGCTCAGGAACTTCTGGGTATATAGATGATAAAATGTTCCACCCCTCTTTCTGTCCCCATAGAGGCAGATCCAGGGTGCCTCCCCATTCCCAGGGGCAGCAGGTGCTGACCCATTATCCACAGATGTGACTCCCACACCTCGACCACACCTAGCTGGTTACATCCCCAAAAGATTATTGCAGGCTGCCACAGCCTCAGACATTCTTAATAATTATGAGAGCAGTTGCTTTTTCCTCCACAATGCCGTATACCTGCAGGTCCTAAATGGCAGAAATGGCAAACTGAAGCGTATAAGGTCCAACCACTAGTAATCAATCATGTTCCTTCTAGCCTTCTCATACTGAGGGTTAGATGCTAAATTATTGCAGCCAGGACTGTGGAGATAACTCTGTCACCTGTCACCCAAATGTGAAGTTCAGTTCCCAGAACCTATGCAAATGCTGCTTGGGTGTAACAACCTGCCTATAATTCCATTGCTCAGATGGAAACTAGAGATCCCTGGAACAAGCTAGCTAGTCAGACTAGCTGCATTAGCGAGCTCTGAGTACCACTGAGAGGCTACCTCAGTGAGTTTAAATAAGCAGGAGAATGATAAAGGATGACCCCCAATATGAAATCTGAGCTATCACACACACACACACGCATATCCCCTAACATATGTCCAAACACATGTGAGCATGCATACACATACGAACACTAAACAGACACATAAATAAGAAGAATAAAAAGAATCATTACAGCTGATACTAACAGTAACTACAGCAAGGTAGGTGTGGTGGCATAGGCTTTTGACCCTAGCACTTGGGAGATGGAGGCAGGATTGTGAGTCTGGACTATCCTGGGCTATGTTAGTGAGATCTTATCTCTATCAATGGGGACACAGCTACTTGATTCCTCGTTTTTGCCACTGCCAAACAAGACAAAGCCAAAGATGCCTTTTGCAGACGTGTTCACTGATTATGTCCAGCATCTCACTCCCTCCTAACATTAGGATTCAAACCACACATAACCCCCATCTACAGCATCGTAGCATAGTGTCAAGTTCATGTTGTCGTGCCATGTCCTGTGGATGATGAATGAGGCGAACTCAAGCTCAGGGCTAAGAGAAGGGTGCTCTTCTAGGTCTATCTCCTTCCCTTTCTTGACTACAGATAAATTTCTCTGCTCTGGCTGGCAGGAAGCTCAAAAATAACTTTTATAGCTTATGTCCGCCATTCATGGACCTTTTTTCCCCCTGCTTTGTTACTTAGACTTTTATTCTCCAGATTATCCCTTATTTCACTTAGTTTCTTTCCTTTGGGTGTCAGATTGATCTGGACTTACTTATAAAATTCCCCAAAGCCTTTCCTGAAGAATGTAGGGGTTCAAAAATTATCATTTAGATAGGATTTCTTACCTTGCAGATTTTTCGTCTTCTAGACTTGACCTGCGCACTGCTACCTCCTTCTTTCTCTAGCCATACTCAAAAACTAGCATCTCACTAAAACTTGTGTGTTTTGCAGACTCTAGTCTGAGAATTGGTGTTTTGGGATTCCAGCTGTGCATTGCCTCGGTCATCTGACACCCAGGGCCATTTCCTCTAAGAACAAATTCAGCAGGTGGAACTGGATAACTGGTTCTCACTTCACTGAAATGAGGCTTCTCAAATTCTTCCAAGTACTTCCTGACCAGCCAAAAGAGATTGCTTTGAGGTTTAGTTTCTCAAGGCTTATTTCTAAAACACTAGACATTTGAAATATACTGGCTATGCCTTCTCAATGCTCAGTCTTCTCATCAAAATTGGGCTACTTCCCCAGACATGTGACAGTCTCAACACTCAGTAGTGAATCTCTCTCCTTCTGGCAGGTCACTCTAGTTTGAGGAAATGACCCTTTTATTTATTTGAGGCAGTCTAAGGATTGCTGATAAAAGTCCTGACCTCTCAAAGAAGCCTAGCCAGATTCCCTTACCCTGGACAGTGGCTGTTCAGCTTGCTTAATGTTCTAGGGACTCAGCATGCTTTCTAGAGACAGGGATGTCTAGGGATGTTGCCCGAAGCTCACTGCTGCTGAGGCCCTCAAAGCTGCCCTGCACTGAGTTCTTTGCAGCTTTGTTCTTCAGTTTTTAATTTGTTTCTCTGACACAAATGGCCTGTTTATCAATTCCTTTCTTGTTTCAGATAGTCAAGTTGGATTCTGTTGCTTACAACCCAAAGATATACATACATAATTTCCAGGAGCAATTGGCCTACATTATGTATAAGATTTCTGTGGTGGTTTGAATAGGAATGGCTCCTTAGGTCATTAGGGAATGGCACTACTTGAGAAAGAATAGGAAGTGTGGCCTTGGAGGAAGTATATCACTAAGGGTGGGTCTGGGATTCTAAATGCCCAAGCCAGACCCAGTGTTTTCCTCTCTTCCTGCTGCCTGCCAATCCAGATGTAGAACTCTCAGCTACTTCTCCACCACCATGTCTGATTTCATCCCACCATGCTGCCTCCCATGACAATAATAAACTGAATCTCTGGTCTGTAAGCTAGCCCCAGTTAAATGTTTTCCTTTATAAGAATTGTAGTCATGGTGTCTCTTCATAACAATATAACACTAAGTCCGTCTTTCTTTGCTCTCTAAGAATCAGTGATTCTGTAATATCACAAAACATAAAATATTGGCATGTAAGTTAAGATTCAGGAGAAGAAAAAAACTCAAAAGCTATGGAAGGAAGAGATTTAAAGCATTGAGGTAGACTAACACATTTTCAGACAAATGTTCATTCTGTCCTCTCAGGCTCAGAGAAGAAAATAGGCTTCTCTGAAAGTTCATATTGACCTTGACTATGGGATGCATTCTATACTGACCTGTGTTTTGGCCACCAAACTGTGACTGTTTTGTTTAATTTTTCTCAGTTCATTTTGTTTTCTTTTGTTTCGATGTATGGTGTTATCCTGAAGCCTGGGTTTACCTGGTGCTCACTATGTATCCCAGGCTGATCTCAAACTCATGGCCATTCTCCTTCTTTGCTCTCCCAAGTTCTAGAATTCTAGACATGAGCTAGGATGACCATCATGGGCCAGTTCTAAGCCCAGATCTTAGAAGTCTTCCATTCTCCCCTCCTCTCTATAGGAATCTCCCATCTCTGTCATGAGAAGAATGTGTCTTGGAAAGACTGAGAATAGTATGGAACCAATCTGACCCCAGCTTCTAGACTGGAGCTAGACTCAGCCTAGAAAGGCTTAAGCCTTGTGCTATGATTGTGTCCCCCAAAGGCTCATGAGTTAAAGCTTTGCCACAAGCCTGTGATGCTATTATGGGTAGGGTCTAATGGGAAGAAGTTAGATCACTGGGAAGATGTCCTTAAAGAGGATGCTGAGACTCCAACATCTTCTTTGTTTTGTTTCCTGGATGCATGAGATAATCAACTTCCTCCATCTTGCCCTAAACAACAGGGCTAACAAGCCATGAACTGAAGTTTCCAAACCCATGAGTTTTTCTTCTTAAGTGAATTTATTTCGGATATTAGTTAGACTTCCTGCCTGGACAATATTTAGATGCATCAATACGGAATCAATGCTTGCAGTGAGAATCTCATGATTTTCTTTGGTCTGTAGGATTCTGAGGATAGCCCACAGATACAGATCTCCTTTCCCTTGAGGTCTACCAGTGTTCAGATTCCTGCAGCCCAAAGTGAGGAGATACCTACCTGCCACCTTAACCTGTGTAGAGCTGCAAGCTCTGCAGGGGAGCACCCGGAACTCTTCTGCCTGGTACATGGAGTAGTCAGTGCTGGCAACGACCAGAGTGTCTCCAGGCTTCCATGACTGCACATTGTCCACCAGACTCAGGATGGTGCTGTTTACGTTGGTGTCGATGCTGACTGTGAGTTTGGGCCTCACTGTAACCCAAAACAGGAAGAACTGAGATACAGCCCTTTGCCTTCAGCAAACATGTGGCTGCCCACCTCTTCCCCTCCCCTCTGGAAATCGGTAAATGCCAGGTGTGCCCTTCCAAAACCCAAATCACCAGACTCTCTCTCATCCCAGTCTCAGTACTTACAGGTTTTTGAAGTCAACAAAAACCCAACCAAAAAAAGACCCATTCATTAGCTCTGGGCAGAGGAATTTTCCACTGACTTCTAAGCTGGTGTTCAGTGTGCTGCCTTACCACACCCACTTTGCCCAAGATGTAAAACAAATATAGTCCCTCTCCACTGTTATTTACAGTAGCCATAAGCCTCACTCCCAAGTCCATCCATAATGACTGCTTTCTGGAGATGCTGATTCCAGAACAAACCAGCCATTTCCAGTCCTTTCTAATGAGCACTGCCTGGGGAACTGAGTTTAAAACAACAGCACCAAAAGAGGCAGAGAGTCTGTGTCAACCCTGTCCATCAGCACACTGCATTCTTGGACCATGCCCACGCCTTCTAGAAAGGCTTACGACAGACCAGAGAATTACTATCTGCTTCCAATGCCTGGGACCCTCTGGTTGCTTCTGCACTGAGTGGGGATGCTTATGACATTTTGATGCTCAATTCAGCTGGTCCAGCTATCCTATTTCACAGTGCATAGAAGCCAGGTCAGGGATCAAGTTAGGGATCAGAGCTCAGCTGCATTTCTAACCCAATAAGGAGCCAGGATCTCCTTGCTTACCTGGTTTTCCACATAAGAATCGTACTCGATAGCTGCGGCAGGCTCTGCCCCGGGTGTAGCAAGCAAACCTGTAATCTTGGCCATTCTTGTAGACAACCTCAGTGCTGAGGGCGACTCCATCCATTGTTGTGGCCTGAGAATGGAATGGAAATTACAGAGCAAGGATCCTTTTTTTTTATAAAGAGGGAAAGTGCTGATTAATGCCCACAACTTATATTTACAAGTCTAAAATTGTCCCCACTGTGAAACTATTTACAACAGGCCAGGACTATTATCCCAACGGTCTTTGTGAGTTTTGTTATAATAAAGACAGCAGTAAATCTCAGAATTGAGGTGGCAAGGCCTGATTTGTGGGAGAGAGTCAGCTAGAAGGTCTGTGATCTAACAAGAGTCTGGAGTCCTACTTATTGGTCATCATTGTGCGTGCATTTATGGAGCATCCACCATACACAGGCTCTTCTAGAACCCTGATGCGTCTCTTCTTATGGCCATCTCACCACCATCAGTCTATGAAAGGAGCTGGCATTTATTTACTGGAGATTCACTCTACACAACCCACAGGTGCCCAAATGGGCTTCTACACCCCACCAGGAGTCTCTCTACCCAATAGGTTTCTCTAATGACACAATAAGCCAGTTCAGCCCAAACAAGATTATAAAGGCAGATTTATTGGGAGGTAGTTCTCCAGCAGTTCACTGATCTCAAAGGAGCAGGTCAGTGAAGTTGAGCATTCCCACTAAAGCAAAGGAGTTTTTTAGAGCTTTAGGTGAGGAGGGATGATATGTCCAATAGGAGCTGGGATTGTGCCCACATATGCTCAAAACCAGAGCCCCTGGACGGGTACTCTCAGATGGGTTGCTGGAAACATGGAAGAGAGATGGCATGTTAGCCCAGAGTGTTCTCTGTGTAGGTGGGGTTGAGGGAAGGAGAGTAGATGGGGTTTACCAGCTTGTGCAAGGGTGGACAGTGGTTCCAACCAAACATTACCCTCAAAGGCTAAGATCTGGTGTGTTTAGGTTGTACCCTAGGCATCTGGATTTTAAGAACTGCCCAGGTGATTCTAACAGGTAGGAAAGTTTGGGATCAGCTCTCTCAGTTAACGACCTAAATGCATGTGAATGTCCATTACAGCCTCATAGTGAAACTGTTGTGGTCATTGGTTCTAGAGATCAGAAAAATGGCCTTCAGAGAGGATGAGTAACTTGCCAAACATCACACTGTCAGTAAGTGGTGCAGTGAAAATTGAAGCCCAAGCTGATTTAGCTTCAAAGCCCCAGCTTTCAGCTATGTCCAGCCTAACAAACTTTATTCAGATGTCCTGTTTCCCATCCCCACTACCCGTCCACCCCCACTGCATCCTTGAAAGTGAGGTTGCAGCTGACCAGGGATGCCAGGCAAGAAGCACAAGAGCAGGATAGAATTTAGGAACAGGCTCAAAGGATGGTGGTTCCTGCCAGCTGGGGCTCATCCCAAAGGCAGGGTGTGTCCCTCTGCAGACTGTGGCTGCCATTCAAAGACAGGCAATTTAGAAAAGCACTGTGGCCATCTTTGGCACAGAAACCATGGAGACAAGGACAGGCTTAGAGAAGGGAGGAAAGTATCACCAATGAGAGAGAGAGAGAGAGAGAGAGAGAGAGAGAGAGAGAGAGAGAGAGATTGAGAGAGAGCTAGACTTTTTAGGAAAGATTATCTAGAATCTAAGTAACAGACTAACAGAGCCAGCTTTGTCTTTGGCCTGGAAGGAGGTCTCTCAGAATACTAAATTTCAATCAAAACCCTGTTCTTCCTAAGTCACTCTCACAGCCGTGATTTCCACGGTCTCCATTTCACTGAGACAAGGTTGTAAACCTGTCCCTTTGGTACCCATTAAAACTCAAAGTGTCACCACCAAGTTCAAGTTCATCAACTGTCAAGTCCTGTTCCTCTGACCTCAGAGCCCCACGAAGGTAGGTCCATCTTCAGTGGGAACCTTGTCACGCTGACAACAGGGCCTCAACTCATTCCCTATTAAAGTTGGATATTCACCACAGAACAAAAACTCCAGTAATGATTTCAAGGGAACTGCTTAATTTACACCGCTTTCTTTCTCTAATGACCTCAGTCAGTCTTATATAAGAAGGGCAAAAAAGATCTATCACAGCTAAACAGCAGGAATCTTTAAAGAAATATTATTATTCGCCATACTTGCAGGTAATAAAATACTCAGTAATGTTTCGTTTTTAACAGTAAATTTTTAGCAAGGCAGTGTGGCACAATGGTACTTGCCGTTAATCCCAGCACCCAGGAAGCAGAGGCAGGTGGGTCTCTGTGCCAGCCTGGTCTACATAGTGAGGTTCAGGCCAGCCAGGCATTATGAGACCCTGTCTCAAACCCCTCCCTGGGTTTTTGAATAAAATTTATAGAAGACACTCAGACACCCATGTCCATACATGGTCAGTCCACAAAACCAAGTTGTGAGGGAACATTTACAACCCCTATTTTTGCACTGAGCCATAAAGTCAAATACTTTTTATGTAGATCTATAGCTATCATGTACAAGCAAAACTAGAACACAGGGTTTAAAAATGCTCACTGTGAGGGTAGTGCACGCATGGTCACCCTGAGGAGGCATGCCACCCAGGACATTCACACACAGCCCAAAGCTGTCAGTGATGTGGAGGGGGAACTGTCTCAGCTAGTCAGATCTCTCGGGCTTCCATCTCTGTGTCAGCTACTGTTAGGTGACAATGATAATCCTGTTGTTTTTCCCCATTCTCCAGTCCTCTAGAGGTCACAGATGTACATCCTACCCTGTCCCCAGAGGATCTAACTATGTCCATTTGGAACAGGTAGGTATCCAGAGTCCATGTCAGACGCAGTCTGGGCAGTGGGGGGTGGTACAGCCAAGAAAAGAGCTTAGTGAGGGCCCTGAGCCCTCAAGGAGGTGAGAAACCATTGGCATCTGTGGGGGCAAAGATGGTCTATGAGTCTCTTTCACTTCAATGTGTGCCCAATGTAGAGGTCATCTCCTCCAGGTAGAATAAACTGTGAGTGGAGATCCTTTGCAGACTCCATGAATGCTGACTTTTATGTACCTGCTGGGATTGGGCTACACTTCAAATCCTATCTGCCCACTGTGTGTCTAAGGGCCCATAGGGCATCAACACAGACGTGAGCTTGGTGGGCCAAGCAGAAACCTGCAGCCTTGGCTGAGGAAGCAGAGTGACAAGAGGGAGAAGAAACTCAGACAGGACCTGGAGTCGTGGCTTCGGACAGATAAGGAACCTTCACTTCTGTCTCTCAGGTGGGAATAGTGCAATCTGGTTAACAGATTCACTTCAGAGGAGGGCACAGAGAGTAATTCCACCCAAGTGACAAGAAAAGCTCTGGGTAAGTTGGGGTCCTTATCCCTCCACAAATTTGTCCTTCCTAGAAGAAGTGCAGGGATAAAGATGGAGCAGAGATTGAGGGAATGGCCAACCAATGACTGGCCCAACTTAAGACCCATCCCATGGAGAAGAACCAGTCCCTAACATTATTAATGATACTTTGATATGTTTGTAGACAGGAACCTAGCATAATTGTCCTCTAAGATGCTCCACCCAACAGCTGGCTGAAACAGACACAGAGACCCACAGTCAAACATTAGATGGAGCCCAGGATTCTGTGGAAGAGTTGGCAGAGGGATTGAGGGATTTGGAGTGGGTCAGGACTCCACAAGAAGACCATCAGAGCCAACTAATCTTAACCATCAACCAAAGAGCACACGTAGGCTGGACCTAGCTCCTCTACTCCTCAACAAATATGTAGCATAGGTACAGCTTGGTCTTCACATAGGTCCCCCAACAACTGGAGACGAGGCTATTCCCAACTCTGTTGCCTGTAGATCCTGTTCCTGTAACTGGGCTGCCTTGTCTGGCCTCAGTGAGAGAGGATGTGCGTAGCTCTGCAGTGACCTAATGTGCCAGAATGGGTTGGTACCCAGGGTGGGGCCTCCTCCTTATCAGAGGAGAAGGGAAGGGGATGTGGGAGGATAGGTTATATGAGGGAGAACTTGGAAGATGGGGTGCTGATATTGGGATGTGAAGTGAATATATAAATTAATGGAAAAAAAGCATGAAAAAAAAGAAAAAAGAGAAGTTCTGACACACAGAGCCTTCTTCAAAGTCAAGCCTTGCAGACTCCCTGGATGTTGTGCGGTTGGTACCTGTATATCAATGGGTCGATTGCAGATTTTTCCTGGGTAAGCTGCTCGCAAATCTGAAATTTTCTCCCCACCTTTGCTCTGAGGCACCTTATCATGGTCGAACCACTCCGTCCATTCCACATCTAGGCAGAAAGCAGAGACGAGGTCAGACAGGACCTTGTTTCCTTTTGACTTGTCTCCTAAGGACTGTTCCCTATATAGGTGATATAGGTTTCTCGTTATTATGAAAGAAATGAGCAGGATGGAGAGAAATAAAAGCCCATCCGTACACCTGCCATCATTACCACGGCTTGCTTTCTGTAAGCCTGAGATAGCTGCTGGAAGGCCAGCTTCTATCCCAGCTTCTGTCTGCATTTCCTGTCCAACCCCATGACCTGGCATATAAAAAAACCAAACTTGTCTCCTAATGTCCCTGTGGAGGTGCAATGCAAATCTTAACCACAGGTGAGAGCTTGCTAACAATTCTCCAGTGTGGCTTGATTAATGAAAGACAGCTTCAGCTGCAACTTCTCAGTTGATGTCTAGTAAAGTGTCCCTACTGATATAAGAAATCCTCATTACTCCTGGCCAGCACTCCTGCAAATTGGCTTTAGCAGTCTGTCTTAAACATCTCACCTTGAACCCATTCGCTGGATGAAGAAACATTGAAATGTTCGCCATGCTCTGTCTGGAACAGTTTGAAAACCCGGGCAGCAGCCGAGCCTTTGTGACCTGTCAGAAGCACCAGACATGTGAGGAAGCCAATAGACCCTTAACTCCATGATGATGCTGACCTTACAGCAGAGAGCAAACCCCTACACCCATGTCTCTTTGTTTTGATTTGGTTTCGTTTTAGTGCTTTATTTTTGTTTTTTTTTTTTTGTTTTGAGATTGAATCTCAGGTAGCACCCAGGCTGGCCTTGAATTATGTAGCCAAGAATAACCTTAAAACTTACCTTCTTGCTTCCACCTCCCAATTGTAGGGATTTCAGATATGCACTACCAAGTCCAGTTCACAGTGGATTTTTTTTAACTCAAGGATCTTGAGCCATTTCATTAAACAATATTTTCCCATAATCAAATTATTCTTGTCATTTAGAAAGAGGTTACATCCATTTTGTGTGCGTGTGTGTGTTTCAGTTTTGAAAGTTCAATTACACCCTTCTGACAAATGGAAAGTTGAGAAAATCTATTATTTCTCATGATCTGCGTTCTGCCCTGGACTTAGAACTGGCAGAACTCACCCTAACTACACGAGGCAAAGACACTAGACTGTCTGAGAAAGACCCTCTACAGGCTGTGGATGTAGCTCAGACAAAATAATTGCCCAGCATGCATAGAACTGTAGGTTTATACAATGGGGGTATGTATATACTTGTAATCTCAAAGCTTAGAGTAGAGGCAGAAGGTTAGAAGTTCAAGGTCATCCTCTGTTATATACTGATTTTGAGGCCAATCTGGGCTACTCACACTATCTTAAAAAACAAACAAAAAGACAAACAAACTTTCTATGTTTTCTAGTCCATAGTGTTCTTCTGGAGGTCACCTCTCAGCACTTAACTTTTCTTTGTCAGTGAAGACTTCTTTGGACATACAAAATCCTAGGGAGAGATTTACTTTCCTCTAGCCTGGACCTGTGTTGCTGGCTCATAATGTAGTGAGTGAAGTGGCCAGATTCTTAGCTGAGTCCTTGCAGAAGGGCAGCTACATTCTGAGAGCAACCAGTCACTCACAACCCACAACTCCTTTCATCAGGGAGATACTGGAGAGGACCAGGACTCTCACCAACCATTCATTACCATGGTATTCAATGTGATCTTCAACTGAAGATGAGGGATTTCCTTTCACGGTGATGAAGCTCCAAGGGTGTCTGAAAAAAAAAAAAAAACAGAGTCAGGTTTTTTACATGTTGGTGCTGGCACTCAGTAAGGCTCACAGAATGAAGACACAGTCTCATAGCTGAGTCTCCCTAGAGACTGGAGGAATTTACCATCCAACCATGGGCTTCCTTTCCCCATAAAACAATGGGCTTGCTCTCTTTGCAAGCACAAGGCTGCTTGCTTCCTCAGCAGCCTGCTAGCCTGGGCATCTCTTCCCTGGAGACAGTTTTACTCAATGCTGGCAAAGAATGGATATGAATCACAAACAAACACACCAACAACTCAACCAACCATGTCATCCGCCAAGCCCAATTAGGTTCTGCAGCAAATGTCAGACGGGTTCCAAAAGAGATGATTCCTCTCATGCCCATTGCCCAAAAGAGGTGAGCTCAAGGAAAATGGCACAGGATACTATGACTGGCCACTTAGCCGTCTGCCTTGGATCTTAGAAAGGGGAGAAGTATGTTGGCCTGGTGATGGGGAGGGAAGGAAAGAAAGGTGAATGAACTGGAAAAGTCACATAGCCATGGCACAGGATACTATGACTGGCCACTTAGCCGTCTGCCTTGGATCTTAGAAAGGGATGAAGTATCTTGGCCTGGTGATGGGGAGGGAAGGAAAGAAAAAGGTGTATGGACTGGAAATGTCACGTAGCCTGAAAGTGGGCACTGCTCATCGGCAGGTTTTCTTTGTGGTTTTTGCCTAGCATGCTACAGGCAGTGATTGGGGTAAGGGCCACACCCTAATACACCACCCTGGCATATTAAGCTGTCTATACTAAATGGAACTGAGAAATGGCAGAAATGACTCTCTATCCTGCCTTCCTCAGCTCCCGGACAGAGGTGTCCTCTCTAGAGCTGAATGAAGATTCTGGGAAGAACTCCAAGTCTGTTCATGACCATTGACTTATTAGAGAAAGACTTATTAGATTTTCTTATTACTTTCTACATCTCATGAAATTTAGCAGAAAAATACTCAGGTTTAACTATTGGATTCTTATGGCTTCTGTTTCCTTAGGGAGGTCCTACGTCATGTTTAATTTAGCATAGTGAAATCTGTGTAGCTTTCTTCTAAGGACCGGGATCTTATCAAAGACTCTCCCATACCCCAAGAATTCACCAAGTGCTTCTCTAAGACACAGCAAAAGATCACATGATGTGAGTAGCTTTTGATTTTGCTTGAACCACCCGTGTTGGGGAGTCAGTGCTGAATGATGTTCAGCTGAGGTTTAAGATTTTGTTATGTCACACTCGTACTTAAATTTTTCATTGGCTCCCCATTGCCATTGAGCAAAACTGAAGCTCATCAGCACAGAGCCATCGACCCTCCAATGTCAATCTTGTATCCTTGTGTCTCTTGCATCCCTCCCATGTACATCACTCTTAGTCCTTCTCAACTCCACTGGCTTGGCCTCCTCCCAACTGTGGTCCTGCACTTGCCCATTCCCCTTGAATCAGCTCCCTTTGCCCACTATCTTTCCCTCTCCCTCTCCCCCTCCCGCTACCCCTTCACATCTCTCCTCTCTTCTCTCTTCTCTTCCTCTCAATCTCTCTCTCTCTCTCTCTCTCTCTCTCTCTCTCTCTCTCTCTCTCTCTCTCTCTCTCTCTCTCTCTTTCTCATTCTTTTTCATGGGTCCCATGCAAGCTCAGCAGGCTCAGCTGAGTGAATCCCACCAAACCTCCTGTTTTTTGAAGGAATAGATAGGGGTCCCAGTCCCAGCACATCTACTGATTTTTAGATGCTCAGCTCTTGTCACCCCAACATATAAAGGAGGGATGATTATGTAACTCCTGCTTGCTGTGACCAGGATGACATGTGGAGGTTCTCATTGTTCTAGTGACTCTCTTAGAAGGAGAGAACACTCATTAAATGCCAGGCAGGGTGACAACTATGTTACTCATATTATCCCATGGAACCCCTCCCAGCACTCTTTTGCGATAGATCCTGAGATACCCTATTTTACAGATTCCAGAATTAAGCAAAGAGGATGAGTCACTTGCCTGTGGTCACACCTCAGAGGCAGCGCAGCACAGATTCAAAGCTAGGCGTCAGAAGTCAGGCTTTGGGCTCTGAGCCACTACAACCTTCGCCCGAGTCCCCTCAGTAGCTTTTTTCTTCATAGTCTCTTTCTCATCATAAATTAATAAACTGACTTTTGCGTTATAATGTGGTGAAATATAAGTGTGTCTGGCGTCTGCTGACAAAGGAGGCCTGCCATACCAAGATTTCCATGTCATATTTGGCTGCCTGAGCTTCCTGCCCCAGTTTCCCTTCCAGAAGCAGCAGCCAGAGAATATGGCCTGGGACCTGAGGTGTCTCTCCTTGCCCAGAGGATCTCTGGCCAGCCAGCTAATTTACTCTTTAAGTTAGAAAAGGCTCTGAGCATCTCTTGCTTGCCCTTGTCTGAGGAGCTGAAGAATGGGTACCATAACCACAAACAGCTAGGGAACAGATGATCTCAAATTTACCCAATCTGAGAGCTGGCTTCAGGATCAAAAGATGTGACTGCAGTGTGCCGAAGGACTTCCTGCAGTTGTCAGTGTGTGCACATGCCAACATCAGGCATGATGCTACAATCTAAAGCAAGAGGCTACACACTAGAACCTGTTAAATAAGGCTCTTTTCCTTGGGTGTTTAGCTGGGTGGAGATAATTGCATAATCTCTAAAACACTGTCTGCCAATCCCCAAGGCACAATATGAACCTTGAAAGGGTAAACAGACAACAAGGCTCTTATTTCCTTGTTCATTCTAGGCAAACTCAGTGCTTGTAAGTGACTGAAGAAGTAAGTTCATATAGAAACCTGTGCATTGTAGTAGTGGGCTTTTCCTGTAAAACCAAACCAAAACCAAAACCAAAACCAAAATCAAACTAAACTAAACCAAACCAAACCAAACCAAACCAAACCAAACCAAACCAAACCAAAATAAAACAAAAAATCCTAGGCTTCCTTTGAGCACCATGCCTGAATTTGTCCAGTGTAGGTTAGCAATGTGCCTGCAATGCCCTGTGCTGTCGTTCCAAGTCCTGTGGAGCTTGAGATATGTCCTGGTTAACATGGACTGCTTCAGTTGAGCGGAGACGAAAGTGATGGACAGTACCTAAATCCAAGGTGGAGAAAGTGCTTGCTGCCCAGTTTGGTCATTGCCTTCCGGGCTGTGTCATCCAGGTTTCTAGAACCTTCATCATTCACTGCAACAGAAAGAATCCTGCCATCGGGCACTGCATTCAAATACTGGACCAGACGTTCACTCTCTTTCTTGGATCTGTAAGTGTCGAACCTAAAAGGAGTAGACAAAGTGAAGATGTGGATAGTCTTGGTAGCAGTCTGAAAGAGACAGAGACCTAAGAACACATGTGTTTTAGCAGCTAAGGTATTGTCCACAGACCTTGAGGACTATAAACAAAGAAGCCTCTTCAAAGAGCAAGCAAGTTTGGCTTGCCATACAGAGCTACTCAAGAAGAGGGACTTTGATTTGGTCACACTTATCATTCACACAGGAAAAGATCTCAGAAATATCTCCAGAGGGAGATGATCTTTGGATCTGGGAAGTAGAATAAGTCACATGCTTTGGGTTCAGGCTTTCCGTGTCCCCTTTCTTCCTGGGAGCTGTTGCTCATGCCTCTTGGAAGGGATTAGCATTAGGAGACAATCAGGACACCTACAGCAGCAGGGATTTCTATCTCTGATCCAGACCAAAACAACTCTTCCAAAGTCTGTGGGAATGATAGCGAGGCTGCCTCATGTCATGTCTCCCAGTCTGGAACAGCTCAGGTGTATTTCAGTCATTAAACGGTTAGTAGTGTTAGACTTTTAAACCACTGTGAAGGCCATTGCATTTCTGCTTTTTTCCTTATTCTTTCTCTTTTTAAAAAGTTTAGTATAGTAAGAACGCTAGTCAAGAAATTTGCCCTTTTAAACAAGCTTTTAAGTATGTAATGCATTATGGTTGACTACAAGTACCGTGTTGTAAGAAGTGATCTTAAACAAGATTTAAGTATGTAACATACAATGGTCATTTACAAGTACAATTCATTGTAAGGAATGATCATCCCTTACTACATTGTGTGTGTGTGTGTGTGTGTGTATGTGTGTGTGTGTGTGGTATAGATAGAGAAAGGTTCTCACTCTGTAGATCAGAACGGCCCACAATATAGCAGAGACTGACCTTGACCTCAAAGAGAGCCTTCCTCAGCCTCCCAAAGGCTGAAATTAAAGGAATGTGTAATCTCACTGGGTTCTAACTTTTTTTTTTTTTGAGATGGAGAAGTATATCACATTATGTTGCTCGGGTTGGCCTTGAATTCCTGGAATCAAGTAATCCTTTCTCAGCTTCTCAAGTAGCTGGAATGTCAGATGCACCCCTCCAAGCCTGGCTAATTCACTCTTACAAGTGAAATTTACGAAAGATACAGATGTTTAAAACCAACAACTATACCCTGATAGTAAGAAATCATAAAGGCAAACAATTGCTCCAGCATCAGTAATCTAAGGTGGCAATGCCACACCAGGGACTTTCCTTTGTTAATAATTGTTTTAATTTTGAAATTATAATATAATCACATCACTCCTCCCCATCTCTCTCCCATCTTCAATCTCTCCCATTAACATCCACCTGGGCCTCATTCAAATTTATGACTTTTTTGTTAAGTATGTTCAATGTGTGTGTGTGTGTGTGTGTGTCTGTGTGTTTATTTCTTTCTTTTTTTTTTTAAAGATTTATTTATTTATTATTATATATGAATACACTGTAGCTGTCTTCAAACACACCAGAAGAGGGCATCAGATCTCATTACAGGTGGTTGTGAGCCACCATGTGGTTGCTGGGATTTGAACTCAGGACCTCTGGAAGTGCAATCAGTGCTCTTAACCACTGAGCCATCTCTCCAGCCCCCTGTGTGTTTATTTCTAAATACAACCTGCTTTGTCTGTATAATGTTACTCACATGTATGTTTTCAGGGCTGAACACTGGTATTAGTAACAAGTTAGTATGTTTTTCACCCCAGGGAACGCTATTTCCTCTGGCTCTCAGCATTCATTAGTTGTCTTTAGTTCTTTCTGTAGGGTTTAGGCCCTCTGACCTGTCGCTTCCACACTGCCATGTCTACTGGTGTTGTCCTTGTTCTGGTCATATAAAGTTTTGTACAGTTACAATGGAAGAGATTTGTCTTTGAATTTAACAAGCAAATTGTTCGGAAATGAATCTTGAAAAATAAGCCTGTGTAGCTAGCTAAGAACATTTGGAAAAGGAGAAGGTACCACAGTGTAGTGAAGTAATTGGAGAGGTATTGTTCAGTTGCAGATTCATAGCATCTGGCTCAAGTGTGCTTCTGAAGTCTTGGCCTCCTCAGCCTGTTCCCATGGCCAGCCTTTATCAAAGATCCGTGATACCATATCCACTCCTCCTTCAGGAGCCTTGCCTTCTCCCCTGACCCCAACCCCATCAAAGCCTAGCCACCTTTAAAAGCCAACCCATTTCTCATTGCTTCTGGTAAATTCCTCCGGCATTTGTCTGTGCTTATTAATCCTCGAGGTCTCCAACATTCTTTAAGCCAAGGAGGTGAAGTGAACACCTATCACCCAGTTAAAAACCCGTTCTAGCTGTCCCCTATACTGACAGCACTTTAGCTCCTCCTGACTGGCCTCCACACTGCATCTGGGCTATGTGACATTGATTCCTGTACCTGCCCCCAGAGGGTCCCTGACTCTGCAGCTGTACCCATAGAACCCTGTCTCTCTAGGTGTATTCTTCTGGGGATCTTTTCTAAAGGGGAGCTTAAGAGCCCTGAGGACACAGGACAGGTCCAGCTCTGCAGAACCAAGGTAGACCCCAGAGTCCTGCTGCTCTGCCTTCCAAGTCTCCCTACAGTCTTCTATCTCCAGTACTTCCTGCAGACACCTCATCCCCACCTACACTGCTCACCTGGCCCACTGCTAGGGCTTGACTATTGAGGTCTAGTTTGTTGCTATCTATTATAATGCTAAATGCAGGCCCCCAAGACCTGGTTGCCCCAGAGGCAAGAGAGTCAGTCCCCTTGCCCCCAAGTTATTTCTGATTGGTAAATAAAGATGCTGACAGCCAAGCTGGGCAGAAGAGATGTAGGCAGGGTTTAGGGTTCCGGGGACTTGAGGTGGGAGGAGAATCACGAGAGGGAGAAGAAGGCGGGAGATGAAAAAGCCACCATGGTTTAGGTGAGTCATGAAAACATGGCCATATGGGTTGGCTAATTGGAATTAAGAGCAGCCTAGATGAAACATGGCAAATTATATACTGGGATTATTGGTTGGGAAATAGACATAATAGTGTAGAGGTAGCTATCTGCCCAGTTGTTATGCTATGTTTATTATAAATATAAAGATCGTATGTGTCTTTTATCTGGGAACTATATGGTCAAAGGCAGGGTAGAAACCCTGGGTTGGGATTAAATAATTTTGACAACACCTGACAGTCATCACTTTGCCCTCCACTACCATCCCATTTTCTTCCCAGTCACCAGAATGTTCTTTTCAATTAGATCATGCTTTCCTTGAAGACCTCCGATGGCTTCAAATCTCGCTGAAAATAAAATCCACTTCTTTACTGTCACCTGTACCTCTCCTCCTCCATCCTGCTCCACATGTCCCACCTTTGAGCCCCTCTCCCTCATCTAAGAGTTCAGTTCTTGGGATACCTCTGGCTCTTTGCACTTGTGCTGAGCTTTTTTTCTGACACAGTTCTCAGCTCACAGGCTGCTCCTTCACACTGGCCTTTCCTGATCACCTGTTTAAAGTGAATGGCTGGTTCCTTCTCTATTATTCCACTATGCCTTTTACATTTCTATTACCACCTGAAGTGTGTTTGTGTGTGTGTGTGTGTGTGTGTACTCGCACACATTTGTGTTAAATTCAGCTTTGCTGAGCAAATGCCTAGGAAAGAAGGTGCCTCTCTAGAGCAGGACTGCCCTCTCCATCATTCACACAGCATGCCAGCCTCCTCTGGTTGGGAGAGATTCTGAACAAGCGAGAACATGAGTAGAGGAAAGCCAACCTTACCGGTCAGAATGGACAACTGTGCCCAATTTGGCGTCAATGACATGAACAATGACTCCACGGTGCCCCCAGCTCCTTTCAAAAAAATATCCTCCTTCTTGCATGCCACCAGGATGAAGGGTCTTGTTTAGAAAAGTCCAGGAAAGCTTTTTCTGCCCATGTAACTCTAGAGTGCCTCCTTTGTCCACTCCGATGTACTTCAGGCCATAGTAAGGGTCCGGCAGGATGTTTTCATCAGCCCTGTAAAGAGAATGGTTCCAAAGGTTTGAGCAACACATCTCGGTCAGATGCTGAGCCCTAGGGGAGCATCACTGGTCCCAGATTCTCACTGTGGCCTCAGAAAGCCAAATTGCACTTTGGCGACGACATTAGGTCTGCAGAAAAGCATTAGTAAGCTGACCTTCCCAAAACAGAGTAACAGCAGGTATACAGAGAAGCAGAAGTACCTAGCAGACACTGTTTGCTGGTACGGTCTTCAGCTCTGGTTTCTGTCTCTGCCCTATTGACTATGGAATAACAGGTACTTTCACTGTGTTCCTGCCTACAGTCAAACATTCTTAGCTATCACTTCTTATAACTTACTGTTTTTTCCTTTTTTTATTGGATATTTTATTTATTTACATTTCAGATGCCATCCCCTTTCCCCATTTCCCCTCCCTAGAAACCCCCTGTCTCATCCCTCCTTCTCTTTTTTTGCTTTTATACCATTTTAATTACATGCAAGTATTAAGGTCAGTTCTAGGTTGAAGTACTAGCAATACAATAGATGCAAATAGTCAAGGAACAAGCAAGACAATAAACACAAATAGTCAAAGAACAAGCAAGGCAATAAGCAAAATTCTGTGAACACTCCCCTGATCACTGTTTCTAAGGGCTTATCAGGATGACCAAAATGTCTGAGCCAACTTCCCGGTCCTAGCCCAAAGTCATTTTCATGTCTGAAGCCTACATCCTTGTTCTAGCCTAAAATTTAGATTCCTGCCTGAAATTACTTCTTTGTTCTAGTCTAATGTCAGATTCCTGACTGAAGCCCACTTCCTTGTCCTTGGCCAATGTCATATTCCTGCCAAGTAGCCTGTTTCCTTGTCCCTGGCCCATGTCAGATTCTTGCCAAGCAGCCCCAAAAGCTCTCTGCATCTCCCCCTTTTTTATTTCTTTTTTCTTTTTCTTTTCTCTTTCTTTCTTTCTTTTTTCTTTTTTTCTTTTTTTTTTGGTTTTTCGAGAAAGGGTTTCTCTGTGTAGTTCTGGCTGTCCTGGAACTCACTCTGTAGACCAGGCTGGCCTCGAACTCAGAAATCCACCTGTCTCGGCCTCCCAAGTGCTGGGATTAAAGGCATGAGCCACCACTGCCTGGCTCCTTTTTTATTTCATAAACAAGACTGAGCCTGTCTTAGGTCATTCTGCCAAGAATGCCTTCCTTACCCATCTTGGAATATGCACAATCAAAGGCAATGGACTTATGTCTTAGGTTGGTAAGGCTCTGTGCAGAATCTTACCCGTCCTTGGCTTGCCAGCCTGTTAATTTAATAACTTTGTCTAGAGGTCCATTTTTAGGTTCAAGCCATGTACTTTGGCTGTCAACAAGCTTTAAAGCTTGTCTTCTTATAACTATAACTTTCAATTGCTTAAAGATGGGTCACAGGAAAAAAAAAAAAAAAAAGATGGGTCACAGCCCTGAGGGAAAGGCACATGGAATTTTCCTGAGTCTTATTGCTGATCTTCTGTTTTCTCCAAATGGAATCATCCTCTCCTGGGATGTGGAGGGATGCTCATAAGACTCAGAAATCTCAGGGAAGTTATAAGTCTCAGAAGGACCCCTCCCTTGGTAATATACAAGCAATAAACAATTGCTTAGGTAGAGGGAGCTCTCCAGTGGAGTTGCCTGCCTGTTGGGCTTTAAGCTTCAGGGATGCAGTTTTCCCGAGTCAGTACCCATGCTGTGGTTGCTTTTAGGTGATACAGCTACTTTTAATCATCTGCTGTTAAAAGTAACCCAAATAACCTTATAGGTTCTACAAGCTAGATCTGGGTAGAATTATATCTCAGGTCTGTCATTGGTGCCCTCTCTGGAATAAATACATTTGTTCATAACTTCCTGTGAAACATTGCATACTTATCATTTATAGCACAAAGTAACCTCATTCAGAGTTTCTTCAAATCATGGAATGGCTGGAAAGCTACTGAAAGCCTTCAGGAATTTCTGTAATGCAGTTACTCCATATACAGCATGATGAACAAAGCACATCTCGGATACCTACTTACTCACTTAATCGCGCCTGTCTCATTCATGGTTATGGTACATATAATGGTTCCTGTCCTTTACAGAAGTCCAGACTTCTGGCTTCCCTCTCCTTTGGAAAACCTCTTTCCCATCAGACTCACCACTAGTGCTTGACCCCTGAGCAAAGTTGTCTCACCTTCCATATAGCACAATACTGAAATTGCCCTCAAAAGGGCAGAGGGCACTCCCAGCATGCAGCTCTCCACCATCATCAATTAGGATGTACCGGGTGCGCAGCACGATGTGCTCGTGGTGGTCTTTAATGACAAGCTTTCCTGAAGAGAGAGGAAAGGGGATGTCTGAGAAGACAAGAATCTTAGGTAATATTAGAGCAGAGCTCAGAGCAGATTCCCCATCCCCTTAGGCAGGAAAAAGGACATCTTCTCAGCACTTCTATGCTCATTGTCTTGCAGAAATTACTTTTCCCCATCATCTGCTTTGCAAGATATAGACAGTGATCATCTAGTTCGTTGCCATTACCCCATGTCCTGAGCTTAATTACCAAGCATGTTGATGTAATAACAACAGGTCCTTTCAGAGCACTAATAGAAACTGTCATTTTAAACACTCTTTTCCTCCCTAAAGATTAGAACTTTGACAAGCTATTTCTCGGTGCTCTGAGTGGATGGCAATCTCAAATCTCCAGATCTTCCATCGTGAACCCAAAGCATAGAGCTTTTTTCTGTCTCAGATCCTGGCTGCTTAGATCCATTTGCAGGACTCAAGATGGTGGAAGGGACAGGAAGGCTTACCTCCCCCTGAGATAGTGATAGAGTGGACTGTGGCAGAAGAGGTAAGCAGTAGTTTCCTGCCATGGCCAATGTGTACTTGATGGTCTCTGTCATGGCCAGGGGTCCAAGGCTGCAGCTCGGGACTCTGATCAGGACACTCAGTTGCCACTGCCAAAGATAATGACATGTCACCACTCAGATCAAGCACATCACTAGGGAAAGAATGACAGGGTGAGGGCAATATACTTCATGACACCCATTTCTTCTCTACCAGGGTTAAAAGCAAGTTCTTAGACACCAAAGAGATATTCTGATCTGAGAGGCAGGTACCCTGGGTGTGGTCAAACCACTTTCGTGATTTTATCATCAGACTCTGGACAGCCCCCTTCCTCCTCTGATTCAGTTCCCCCATTGCATGAAGGATAGATCTGGTGACCACTCAGGGCATTGTAAGGTTTGAAGTGACACTATAGTTGACCCAAAGTTCTTGGTTTCCAAGCAGTATTTGAAGAGTTAACCAAGTTCTTTCACGATATACAGGGTTTTGGGTTACTTTTCTAACTCCGTTCCCTTGGAGACCTGAGAAAGATGGTAAGAAATCAATTGGATAAACAAGTAGCACTGATTATAACACATGTGACCTGTCACTGGTAATGTCCTGTAAACAGGGAGCAACTATATAATATTAGTATTAGTATTTATTAGTATTAGTATTGTTTTTGAGACAACAAAGGCTAACTGTATGCTTAGGCAAGTCTTGTATTTACCCTCTCCCCCCATGACTGTCCTAAATAGTTTTCAGCCTGGTGGCTCCTCTGAGGGTAATAACTCTTATCACTGGACATGCCCTTTGCAGGCATCTACCATGTGACATATGTAGCATCACTAGAAGAGATACTGGCTCTGGTGGAGTATAAGGCCACTGAGTTGGGGGCAGTTTCTATACTTGTTCAGGCTACTTGTTTGTTTGTTTGTTTGGTTGGTTTGGTTTGTTTGAGACAAGGTTTCTCTGTGTAGTCCTGGCTGTCCTGGAACTCACCCTGTAGACCAGACTGGCCTTGATCTCATAGATCCTCCTGTTTCTGCCTCCCAAGTGCTAGGATTACTGGAGTGCACCACAACCTCCTGGCTAGGCTGCTCTTATTCCTTTTGTTCTGAACGGTCACTCCAGGAGTGGGTTTGTGGGTTGTATGGACTTCCCAGGGTCGGATGCCACCTGCTATTGCTCTGAAGTCAGGCTGTGCTTCCTGTCCTATATACTCCAAGGCAGTCTATAGCCAAGTGTGGCAAGCAAGCATGTAGCCAGAGTATTTAGTTGGATTGGGAGACTCCTGGACGTTCACAAGGTTTGCTGGAATCTGCTCCAAATCTATGCCCCGAGAGAAACAAAAAGGGGCATCTATGTCCCAGGAGCTGGGAGAACCACCCTGTGGAAAGCAAGTGGAGGTCCAGAAAAAGAAGCAGGGAGAAGGAGTTAATTGATGTGAGGCTATTTTCATTTTCTCAGCAATTAGATTGTGAAGAATCAATCAGACTTACAAGTAGCACAGAGGAGGTGGGGAGATGGAGGTGAGGCTTAGGTGAGCCCACAAGAGGAAGGATTCAGTTGGGAGATCAGGACAGGTATCAGGAGTGGAAGCAAGCACCACAGTGCAGGGGACTTAGAATCACTAAATTCCACAGGTAAAGTTGATATAGGAGTATATCCACAACATGGGACCAGAACAAGTTCCAATTCAGTTAGTACCATAGCAGGCATAGCAGCTCTAAGGGGTAATTGATTATTCATCAGTCATGCAAGAAGGAGCTGTAATTGCCATAGTTAGATATCTAAGAAGAGCCTAGAGGGAGACATGCTGTTATCTACACTCAACTGCACCAGATAAGGACTATCTAGTCTTCCACTGAGCCCAAGTTTTCTGTGTGGGTGCCCAGCCCCCACATTCTCTCCCAAATGCATGGCAGCCACCTTTGGTTCCATTTGCCTCACTGTTGGTGTGAATTCAGACTTTAAGTATCACTACAAAGAGAACTCCACATTTGTGAGCTCTCAGTGAGTCACCACTTCAGATCCTAAGTTTCAAGTAATAACAATGCAGAAAGCAGATGCAGACTTCCCTGCTGACAGGAGAGAAGAGCTGCTACCAGCCTGCACATAGGCTGGGCAGCTCCCTGCCTTGATATAGAATGCTCAAGCTGGTATTCAAAGCAACAGCTCAGAGAACCGGGTGCTAAATCCCACACCTAGGCTTATCTCCAAAGAGGATAGTCATGAATTCCTAGTAGCCTTCCACCTGGTCCTGGATGTGGGAGGCAGTTTCAAGGAGTTGATTAGCAGAGTTCGAAGAACAAATGTAGCCTCCTGGAGTGCCCAGAGCTCCAGCCTCAGAGCAGGGAGGACCAGTTTCACTAAGTGGACAGTGCTTCAGGTCTCACTGTGTCACTTTCAAGCCAAGCCCATAGTCCTTTCCCTGTCTAGGCATATGCTTCTGTAGCCAACTTTACATCTCAGCTTGTCTATGGTGGGCCTCACACACAGGTTTGCCCACCATCACGAACGTCAGTCCCACTCCAAAAGCTCTGAGCCTATGGCTCAGACAGAGTACTTCTGTGACTGGCTGTGGTGGGCCCTCCTGTGTGTAAGCTGGGTATTCATACATATGGATCAGTAAAACATCTAAAAATCACCAGTACCATCTCTGAAACATCACCATGGCAACCACACTGATTTCCCTCACTATGGCAGAGGGCCTGCCCGTGAAGCAGACTATAAGGGAGTGCAGGCTACGACTACTTAAAGCATGAATGACAAAGGCAATTTCTACTTCTCCCAAAGAACGCAGCACCAGAGAGAGCCATAGCCTCTATTTCAAAGGGTTTATATGCAAACTGGGGTGTGGGAGGAAACACCCAGGAAATATCTGAATACTCCCCAAATTGAATCACCCCAAAACATAAATCCAAATACAGTTACTAGCCTGGAGTCAACACCTATTCTGTGTTTATTAATTGAAAGAGCAGAGGAATGAACTCAGGCGATGTCATAAATCATTGCACTGAACACTGACACTTTGCCTACTTGCTATGTCACCCAAGAATTGAGGAGATTTTGTAAGAAATTACAGTGAAGGCATTCTATGCTACAGAATGCTTCCTGCCCCCAGCGAGCTGGAAAACAATGCAGTTCAATGCGAGGTCCTTTATAATGGAAGAGCATAAAATCCAATGAGTAATAATAGCATTTTAAGACGGGCAATGGTATCCAAGGTGGTCTTATTAAACCCCCGCTCAGTTTCTAAGACTTGTACTCTGTGCCTCCAGTGTCTGCCAAAGGTACCAGTTATTCGATGGTTGCTTCCTGTAGCCTGGGTGAAGTGTCCTGTGCTTCTATTTTAAATTTCAAATTCATTTAAAGATCACTTGGGTATTCATATGTGCTTGGTACCATAAGGTAAAAGAGAAAAAAAAAAACAAAATAAAATAACACAAACCACTTAAAGCAAAGTTGCCAATACTGAGGTAGTAAGGGACAGCTGAGCAGGGTGCTGGGCTATGACACAGGCCTGTAACCCTAGCACTTAGTGGGCTGAGGAGGGAAGATGGCAGGCTTGAAGCTAGCCTGGATCATACTGAGACACTGTCTCAAACAGAAAACAGCTGGGCGTGGCGGTGCATACCTTTGATCCCAGAACTCCAGTGGCAGAGACAGGCCCATCTGTGAGTCTAAGTCCAGCCAGGGCTATCTTGTGAGGTCCTATCTTAAAATACAAACCAAACTAAACAACAAAAAAGAAAGACACAATCTAATCCTTGCTGAGAGCATTGTGGTTGAAAGGGGCTTCACAGGCCCAGATCCTGACCAGATTACACACTGTGGAGGGGGATGCTCTGAAATTGAGTAGACCAGAGATAGAAAGCTGAGTCTTGGCTGAATTTTCTCTCCTCACTCCCCGACTCTCTCCTGGACAGATTCTATATGTTGTATTAGCAACTGACATTTAAAAACAAGATTTTTAATTAAAATCCAAATATCTGGTCTCTTTAAAAAAATTCAAAATATCTTACAACAACATCTCCCCTTTCCAATTGTCCAGAATTGAGAGATAGGTGCTCCACGAGGGAAGTCTCAGTTCCATGGAGACGACAGTACCTTTCCAACTAGGTTTGCTTGCCACGGAATCCGAGCAGACGCTGTGTTTGCAATCTGGGATGATTCTAGGCCAGCCTGTCATTTCCTAAGAAAACTTGGGGCAGGATGAGGCTTGCCAGAAACCAAGATGTTCAGTGTGGACCCTACCTGAGAGACTCCCTGTGATCTCCCTCCCCCAGGAGCCTGGCTGAAGCAGATCCAGCTTTTGTGGCTTCTCACCTGCTGCTGATGTGGCCCCTGAGAAGCCGACCAGGAGGAGGCAACCCATGGCCAGCACAATCTTGAGGGAGACATCGTGCCTCCCAGAAGTTCTCATTCCAACAGCTTGCTCCCTGAAATGCAAGCAGAGGGTCAGAAGCACAGTCCCACAGTAAGCACCAACACGAGACAGAGATTCACCCACACTGTAGCAGGGGACAGGGACATGGCAAGAGAGGCACACCCCATAGGCCCAGAGCAGAGACCTTGTGAATAGTTCCTCACCTACCATGACTCAGGGCCAGGCAGATCTGGACATGCAAACTTGGTCACCATTCTGCCCCCGTCCTGTAACTCTCAGCTGAGTGGCCCTCAAGCTCCCTCTCTTTGAAATGGAGCCTTTCTACTTAAGCCAAGAAAAAGGGAAGAAACCAAGCGTAAGCTGGGAATCCAATGCCACAGGCTTGCTGGTGTGCTCTCTGCTGATTCTCGGACTTCTCTGGACCTTGCTGCCTAATCGGGGATACAGTAGATCTAATCTGCTGATCTTTGAACTTGACGTTGTTAGTGTGTGCTGCTCATATGTCTCCTCTTTGCCAGTGACAGAACCCCTAATTTTTATATGGGTGCCTAGCCACCTTGAATAGGCAGTGCAGTCTTCAGTTTCCTTGTGGCCTTCGGATTAAGTTCAACCAATAAAGCAGACTTCCAGCAAATGTCCTTAAAGGAAAGGAGAAAGGACTCCCTCCCTCCCTCCCTCCCTCCCTCCCTCCCTCCCTCCCTCCCTCCCTCCCTTCCTTCCTTCCTTCCTTCCTTCCTTCCTTCTGTCTTTCTGCTGGCTGGGGTGCAGATAAGATAGCTGGATGGACCTCCAGTAACTCTTGAGAGTCAAATAATAGGAACAAGCACTGAGAACAACAAAGCAAATGATAAGAAATCTAGGGCAGAAGTAACTCTGGGTGGCTGACTCATTCTTAGGTTGAGACAATTTAATTTCTATTTTATTAAACTTGTGTTTCCAAAAGATCTATTCTGTGTTATTCATTTTACCTTTTACTCATGTAGAAGGTGACTACAGGATTCTACATCAGGATGGGAATTTTAACAACACAGATTTTTTGTTGTTTTGTTTTGCTTTGTTTTTGTGCCCAGAGACTCTGACTGAATTATGGTAAGGGTAGCTCTAGTTTCTGAGCCATCTCCCCAGGTCCTTCCCAACAGACCTGTGTTTGTGCCTAGAACAAGCAGATATTATCCTTCAGAAGTGGCTCACAGAGGCTCCACCTCTCACGTCTGTTGAGTTGCTAATCTGATGCCCCTGACTCTGGGCTCAGTGAAGCTCTTTGTGCCAGCTCAGCCAACCAAGGCAGGAAGAAGGGACCTTCTGCACAGGTGGGCTGGGGAGGAAGAAACAACTCAGAATCAAAGCCTGTGTGTCCTCTTCCAGCGCTCTGCCCGACCCAGACTGGCTCTGCCAGAACAACAGAGGCACTTGTCTGTCATATCTGGGAGGCCACCTTTCCCATGACTCCAAGGGAGGAGTGCTCCATGACTTGAAGAGGAATGGTATAGTGAGTGGTGCAGCCAGTCCTTGGGGGGTGGGGGGGGGAGGAGACATAGCACCCTTCTCAGATCTCAGCTGGCTTAGAAAAAAAAAAAAAAACAAAGGCAGCCTGCCACCAGCTGCCAACAGGCCTTATAACCTCACTGGGCCACATTATCCAGGAAAGTCAGACCTGGACAACTGGTACCCTCACTTTACGATGGAATCTGGAGGGGCAGTATGAGGACCTCACAGTTCTCATGTACAGAGTCACGTGTAAGAGATTATTTCCCTTGTGAACGGATGTAAGAACACTTCCACAGAAGGGAGCAATGTCCAGTACCCTTCCCTGACATTACACCTTTGCCTGTGTTCTCTCCAGTGTCTAAGCCACAGGAGGTAGAGAGGTCCCTATGCCCAGAACTGTCCCGTTGCAGAGCACACAGATGTCAAGCTTTCCATCACAGGGTGGCTCCCAGGCCTGGAGAGTCCTGCTGCTGTGGATCCTACAGACGCCCAAGATTCTTTTGGGAACTGTCTACCCAGAAGGACAGCAGGTTCAGCTGGCCACTGAAGCTTCTGGAAGTAGGGTTGGAATTAAGCTTCTTTGTTGGTGAGACAGGCTGGAAACAGGTTTCAGCTGTGGAAGACCTCAGATGAGCACACAGGGAATGATGCTGGGGACTTCTTGGGGGTAGTCAGCTGAGTCTGCACTGATCAGGCTACAGTGTTGCTAAGATATTGATCATGATGGTGTCAGCTGGCCTGTCCCTGAAGGGTGTGGGAACCCTGCCAGCACGTGAGAAGAATTGGACGGCTTCCTCAGCAGACCTGCACTTCAGGCCATTGCATATCTTCACAGTAACAAACCAAGTTTCCAGATGCCCAATCTAGCTGCTGTGCCAGCCTTGGGATACAGGAATCAACAGAGCAAAAGAGTGTCCACGGCTGCCAGGTACTGGGGCTTTGCTTATCCTTCCATGACTGTCCTGGAGTTCCAGGGTTGTCACCTGTAGAGCAAGCAGAGTGTTAAAAAGGATCCAGTGGTGTCCCAGAGTGTACTCATGAACACACTTGTGTCCTGTGGCCTCCCAGCTCCCAGGTATGGGAATTACTGATGCCTCAAAGGCGGCAGAAGGTGGGACTTTCATAGAGATTCCATCAGGAAATAAGGACAAGCAGGGAGAAGGATACCCTGACTCCAAGGCCCCCAGAGTGAGCCTCAATGGGGGACACAGCAGGGGCTATATCTCCTTCCTTGTTACTCAGCCAACCCCTAGGCAAGCCTGAGTTAGCAGATGAGCAATACTACAAGGTGGTCAGGAATGCAGGCACCAGAGCCTTCCTAAGGTCCCAGCCACAGGGCTCTCTCATTCTTTGAGGTCAGAAAATTGAAATGAGATAGAATCAAGATGCAGGGCCATCATGAGCATCAGAATAGCTGCCCCCATGAAAACCATGAAACCATACAGATCTTAGTTTGACCTGAGGATAGCATGGGAACACTGGGAACCGCTCATACCGGGAATACTCAGCGTCCAGTAAAAAGAACCTGAAGGACTTGAATCTAAAACTCTGGGCCTGAGTTCCTGTTGTAGCTCCCATCAGCTATGTGGTTCCCAGCAGGTCCCTCAGCCTGCCAGGGCTTTGGTTTTCTCATAAAACCGGGAGCAACAATACTTCTCACGATCTGGACTTAAGTTGTGAGTGGCAATCGCATCATAGAGTTCATGGCCAGTTCATGAGGCCAGTGAGATGGCTAAGCAGGTAAAAGTCTTTGCCACACAAGCCTGTAGCAATAAGGAAGATAGATAATCTCTTGGAAGCTTGCAGGTCAGCTAGCCTGGAAGACAGACAGCTCTGTAGCAGAAACAAAAGAGACTCTGCCTCAAGAAAGTGGAAGGAGAGAACTGACTTCTAAATGTCTTTTGAGAAGCATGAGACAGTCGGTAAGATTCATTATCTTAGACTTCCCTTCTCTCTCCTGCCTGCCAGCTGTACACCAAGCAGGTTTTTGTTGTTGTTGTTGTTTTTGTTTTGTTATTTTACCATCCACATATTCTCACCACAATGTGCTGTTTCAGCACAAGGCCCAAAGCCATAGAGCCAACTGATCATGAACCAGGACCTTCAAAACTGTGAGCTCAAACAAATATCTTTGCTTTGTCACTTGATTTATCGCAGGTGCTTGTTGCCATAACCGAAAGCTGACAGGTATACCAGCATGTAAATGGGTATCTTTAAAAATGGTTACAATCTTTCTGCAGCTGAGTCTTCTCACCTATGACAATCAGAATAGACATGAATGTGGCTCCTGCTAGGCATGACCAATGACTGCCTGGTTCCTTCCCACAGTCACCACTGTGCTCTCTCACAACCACCCCCCTGTGCAGTATCCAGTTATAGATGCAAATTTAGTATCCGAGGCACAAAACTTAGTGTTGTTTAGTATCACACAGTTAAGAGGTGGTAAGCTTTAAAGTCCACTCCAGAGCTGTGGTTCCAGTTCCTTAAGATGAGTTGTGTACACTTTAACCCTAGGATCTCAGAACACAAGAGCTGGTGGGAACCCAAGACATCATCTAGTAAGTATGCTTCACACCGCAGCATGTCCGTAGGTTCCCAAGAGTGCTCATTAAAAGGCACATTCTCACCCACAGGACCGAGACAAAGCTGGAAGGCAGCTCCACCAGGATTTTAACCCCGAGTCTGACTCTAGCATCCCACTCTGTAAAACTGGCACTCCAACTTTATCTCTACCGTATTCCACTGATGACCTAAATGGGACCCTGAAGTAAAGCTGGACAAGATTTTGAGATGTGGACAAATGTCTCTACCAACACTCTACAGGTTGAAAATACTATGGCCTCAACCCTCTTTCATGAGAAAAAGCTTTTCTTTCAGTGAACCCCACACCTCCACCATGGTTCCAAGAGTCAAATCACCTGTATGGTATTGGCTAAGACTTTTTCTGGATACCCACAGGATGTCCCAGTGGCCACCAACAATCATGGCAAAACTGAAATGCAGAAGCCAGGAGATCTTATTCACTGGGCAGAAAGCCCTTCAGACAAATGGCAAAGCAGACACCTTCTCCAACGTGTTCCAAGGGAGCCACCCCTTCTTAAATCAGGCAACATCTGTTACCTTGGTTTTACCTGATTTGTACCCAGGCCTAGCTTTCTCCTGACAGGGACATGTATCTCTCTGGCCACCTGATCTGGAAGCAGCATTCTAGGGGAGATGGAGGCAGGAGAGTAGACAGATTGATTCCTGCTCTGAATAATGGGTAAACAGGAAGTGGAGTCCCTAGTGAACCCCCTTAGTCCTGAGCCCCTTTGCCCTTTTTAGGTAGCCCCATTAGCATAATCTACTTTAATGATATATGCAAGACTGTGCAAGGGATCCCAGGGTCTCAGATCTAGCCTGTCCCTCAGATAGGTGCACTTAGAGGACTATCTGCCTCTGATGCTGAGCGTTTCCCAGGCTACTCCATGAAAATGGCTTCTTGGGCATGTGCCACTCCATCACAATGCACCTGCCTGAGACCTGCCCCGTTGCTGCAGAGACTAGAGATCCAGCAGCTCTCCCAAGCCAAGCCTCTTGGCTTCCTAAGATGAAACACTCTGTACTTTCTTCTCCAGCTCAGCTGCACTTACCTGTGGGTACCTGTTACCAGGGAAACTCTTCTATGAGCAGATTCTCACCTGGCATGTCTTTTTTTAAAAAAACTAGTTTTACATTTCTTTTTTTGCTTTTGCTTGCTTTGTGGGTTGTAGTTTTTAAAAACGGGTCTCATGCATGCCAGATTGGCCTCAATCTCCCTGTGTTTCAGAAGATGGCGCCGAGTTTCAGGTCCATCTGCCTCTACCTCCCAAATGCTGGAACATGTGTGCTATGACGCTCCGATCAATTTTTGATTTTTAGGTTCTGTTGTTGGGTTTTTGTTTATTTGTTTGTTTTTTTCTTTTGTTTTATTTTGTTTGGAGGGGGGTGGAAAAACAAGGTCTATATAGCTCAAGCTGGTCTCAACATCATGATTCTGCCTTAGCCTCCCAAGTTCCAGGATGACAGACATGTGTCACTATATCTGGCTCTGACACACTTTCAAGTGAGGACAATTTGGCTGGGGAGTAGACTGTTAGTAGCAAGAATCTAGTTTGCTACTTTGCAGTCTACAAGTGGACAAACTGAGATGCACAGAGTAGAAGGAAGTTGCTTACACTGAGAAGAATAAGGTTAAGGAAAGCCTGATTCAGTATCTAACAGAATATTCGGACCAAAGTTACAAGGCACATAACACCTTCCTTGCCATTCTGTTTGTTAGGGAGAAAGGAGGAACCTGGAGAACTGGGTGTATGCCTTCTCCCTTTTGTTTCCCCTCAAGTCACAGTTTGGATTGTAAACACATGTCCTGAGCACTCTGCAGAGGTTCAGATAGTCATCCATCATCCACCATCTTCACTCCCTTGCCCAGAGGAATTTGCTTTGATCTGGGAAATTCCCACTGGATCCACCTGTAGGAGCCATGCCTAGGTGGCACGGAGAATGCACAATGACTGGCATCCTCACCACAGACTCGCTCCACACGCAAACACAGCATCAAGAACGCTGCATGGTCCTCTGCACCATCCACTCCTCACACCCCTATCACCCCATCATCAGCCGTAAGCTGTGCCAGGACAGCTGGGAAAGAGCAGCCCTGGTACCCTGCTCCCTCCATACTTGGTGTCCCATGAGCACTACGCTGCTGTGGGAAGAAGTAAACCAGACTTCTGTCTTCAGGGATTCCTCCATTCACATCACTCCAAGCAGAAGGCCCCGGAATTGAAATGATGGACACAGCTCCCCAGCAAACCAGATACTTTGCAGTGAGAGTAGATGGTTACTTCAACATAGGTGCTTATGGTGCTACATATTTACCCTGTAAGGGACAACTCACTTTTCTTTTTTTGTTTAGAGCTTCGCTGTCTAATTCAGTATCTACTTATCACATATGGCTATGTCAACTTAAAGTGAAGTTAAAAAATAATCCTCAGATTTTCCTTCTCTTTCCCTCTGTCTCTCTGTCTCTGTCTCTCTCTGTCTCTCTGTCTCTCTGTCTCTCTCTCTCTCTCTGTCTCTCTCTCTCTCTCTCTCTGTGTGTGTGTGTGTGTGTGTGTGTGTGTTTGAATGCATGCACACATGTTAAGGTGAGAGCACAACCTTGGGTGTAAGTCCTCATGCATTACCACTCTGCTTTCTGAGACAAGGTCTCTCACTGGCCTAGAGTTTGCTGATTAGGCTAGACTGGCTAGCCAATGTGTCACAGGGACACCCCTGTCTCTGACTCTCCAGCACCAGAATTATAGCTATATATTACTATTTCCAACTTTTTCCATGGATTCTGAGAATTAAGCTCAGGTCTTCATGCTTACATGAAAAGCACTTTACTGACTGAGCTATTTCCCAAGCCCCAAATTTAGTTTCTTAGCAACACGAAGCAAGTGAAGTGTGTGGTGGGACCTCCACAGTGAGCATTGGACCTGAACAATCTGCTCATGCTCAGTCTGGTTGCCAGCCTCGGTGCTCAGTGATTCAGACAATGCACGCTGAAGTGATGAGTCTTTTTAGAGTTAAGAGGGCTCATGGTGTGATCTGAGCCAGTGTGGGCAATAGTGGTTAGAACACAGCTTCAGGCCTACTGACCATCCTATCAGAAACTGTCTTGTTAAGGGGCCTACAACCTTCTCTAACAAATTCTCCAAGTGATTGTGATGTGTGCAGAGTATTCATTCAGTCCAAAAGGGACATTTGTCAACCAGCAGTTAAGTGTCAGCCTAGTGAATGTATGGCATGGTATTGGCTAAATACTGACAATTCCTGATGCATTGCAACAGGGGCCTCTGATGGGCCACTTGAGTGTCAATTTAGCCAGTCCCGTAACAGCCCAAGACTCAGGTTGCTCAGCTTCAAAATGGAGAGGTACAGAGCTGTTTGGTGCAGCGAGATAATCCCCCGAAAGTGTGTGGCACAGTGCAGGTCCAGGACGACCCTCCTTAGGTGTTGGCACGTCACCATCACCCATGTCTGTCTTGTGCTCACTGTCTGACTCAGTCAACTGTCAGTCTGGATTATTAAATAGGACTGGTAGTCTCTCAGTAATGGGCTGGTGGTATATCTAACAAGAAGTGTTTTCTTAAAGCTTGTCACCAGGACTGGCAGCAGGAAACTGCAACATGGGGCAGTATGTTTACATAACAAGGAGAAAACATAAACATGACCTAATGGGATCCACACACTGGGCTCCAGGCAAAGGTTCTACCTGAATAATGTAGTGTGGTCAATTTACCATTCTGGGTCCTGACTCCTGATGGAGCCAGCCTGTTTATTGGACAGAACACAGGAAAGCTGGGAGCTGCCCTTCTACCTTAGAGGCTGGGGATAGGGTGCCAGAGAGGGATACTTCTTTGATTATTTACACTTTTAATTACATTTTTATTTTGCTCAGATTATTTTATCATTGAGCGGGAGGCTTGGTTGTCCCCTGAATTTAAGCGAAACCAAACTCCCCCCCAAAAATGAGATGAAAATCTAGGAAGAAGATGACTCTGTCCACTCAGCTCAGCATTACAGGACCACCGTTTTGGGTCTGGGGATGAAGATGTGCTTGAGAAAGAGAACAAAGACACACAAGGCACCTAGAGAGCGGATTTATTATGTCCCAGCCTACCTTGTCCTCTTGATGCTCACAGGTTTCCCTCACCGTCTATGATTTGCCCCCTTGATTTAAATCTTCCCCCCACAGGACCAACGGTATCAACTAGCCTGGACCCTGGACCCCTGGGGGCTCCTAAAGATTAAGCCACCAACCAAAGGACTTACACGGGCTGGTCTGAGGCTCCAGCACATCAGAGAACTGCCTTTTCTGACCAAAGTGGGAGAGGATGCATGGGCCTAATCGTGTAGAGACTTGATGCCCCAGGAAAAGGGGGGTTCCCTGTGGGGAAGGGGAAGCACCCTCTCAGAGGCAAAGGGGAGGATGAGGTAAAGAACTCTGGAAGGGGGGACTGGGAAAGTGGGCAACATTGGTGTTGTAAATAAATAAAATAATTTTAAAAAAGAAAGTATTGAGTTCAATTGTTAAAGAAACATCTCTACAAGATGAATAAGTTAGCTATAACTTATCACGAATTATTGAATGCCAAGCTTGCGCTCAATAGCTATACAGTAAAGCCCATAAATGCCAAAAGAAAAAAGAAAAAAGATTCCCCCACTTCACCACTGTCATTTACAGCTAAATATTCAATTTCTACCACCCTGAGTTCTCCCTGCCTTTTAAGTCCTCATCTCTGCTTCTTCCTTTGCATCTGCAGGCTACTGAATGAATGGTTTTGTGTGTGTGTGTGTGTGTGTGTGTGTGTGTGTGCACGTGTTCATCTGTATGTGGGTATACATGTGTGGTCTTGTGTGAGGAGGCCAGAGGTAGCCTCAGATGTTGTTTCCTAGGAAACATCTACCTTTTTTTTTTAAAAGATAGTGTCTCTCACTGGGACCTGAGTCTCACTAGTTAGGGAAAGCTGATTGGCCAGCCAACTCCGGGGAACACAGGTCTCTGCTTCTCTGGTGCTGGGATTGTAAGTACCCACTGCCACACTGGCTTTTTATGTGGGTGCCTAAACTCAGATCCTCATCTTTGTGGGTGAGCACTTTATTGACTAAGCTTGCTCCCTAGGCCCTGCTTAAATCTATTTTTAAAAGTATTTCATTAAGCGGTGGGGTTGTTGTGCCTTCCACTTTAGGGCACAGTTGCCTGAGTGTCTGGACTCTGTAAATCCAGTTCTTAGCTCAAGACTTGGCATACAGTGGAGGCCCAGGCAGCACTGGACAATCACCAAAGAGTTTGCCAGCTCTTCACTGAGTGAACAAATCAGTTATCTACTTAGTCACTCTGTAACTGTGGACCCTGTTTTGTGCTCTCCATACAACAGGTGAGTGTATTTTTTGATGTTGAAACTGGATCCATTTAAGTAAAAATAGTATTTTTTCTTCTTCTGTTTTCTATCTGCCATTTAAGCCTTACTTTCACCTGAGGAAAATAATGTCAAGTTGGGTTTGACTCTATGCATCATGAAGCAAGAGAGAAAGTCTTGACTGGTACAGTTACTAAGCCCAAGGTCAGCCTGCCTGTAGCTCAGTTAGGGGTGACCTGAGGTTTTAGCAGAGAAGGGTCTTGGCCTCTCCCAGAAACTCCAGTATTCTCTGGAGCAACCGCTGTATGCTATAAAAGCTAACAGAATATCTCAATGTCCCTTCATTTAATTCCCCGAAATGTTAGATGTCTGGCACACCCCTAAGACTCACTTGTTCATAGGCAGTAGTATCTTTTTCTTTCAGGTATGGTGAGCTACTTCATGGTGCCTGCACACAACCTGTTCCCTGCTCTAGCTGCAAATGCCCTGGGACTTCACACTGTGTCTGCCACTCTGAGCTTCAAGGAGCTCTAATGTTACCCTTGCCAACTCAGCTTCAGTTTCTGGCCCTGCTGCTGCTAGCTCCATGCCCAGTGCTGGGGATATCCCTGGTTGGGGTGGGGCTGTGGCTGCCTCCTGTATCACAACAAAAGTAGTTTGCATCTCACTTGGATAGAAATGGATCTTGAGCTGGGTTTGCATCCCACTAAGGCATTCCAAAGCTCATAGAATGTTTTTCTCAGCACACAGAGGTCTGTATAACATGTAGTGTATGGGTAGCTGCGCCCTCTATCCTAAGGCCCTCCATACTGTCCCTCCAGCTCCAGCATTTTGTCTACATGTCACATGATACCTTTTCCCACTGTGACATGCCTCTCTCAGGAGCCTCTCATCCTTCCCTACATAGAAGCATAATCTTCTCGGCCCATCAAATGGGTATAGAAAAGTGATGTTTATCTGGAACGAGCATTGAAGCTGTACTGCCCAGCCCAGTTTCCTCGGCCTCCTTACAAGTATGCTGATTCCAGTAGGAATTTGGAGACAGGAGCTGTCAATTGGATTCAAGGGCAAGTTGCCCTAGACCTCAACTACATTTCCTGAACCTTCATCTGCCGAAAGCTTTTGTTCCTGGCAGACTGGGCAAACTCATTGTGGCCAGGACACATCAGACCATGAACATCTGGCTGGATCACAGAACATGGAGTGTTCCTGTGAGGCAGAGGCAGAGATGCTGGCCTCGTGTCTTCCCTGGCTCAGAAAGTGACGGCAGTGGGAAACACTTCATCAGCTGTAGTTTTAAGTGAAAGTCCTAGCATCTGCGATTGACTGGGTGTTCCTTCTGGCTTGAGAGTTCCCTGTGCATGCTCAGATGTTTCTGAGGCTCAAGAAATATTTCTGCCAAGTGCCCCTCCCCATCAGGGGTCTCATCAGGCTGGAGATCCATGCCGATTCTCTCTAGGGTATGCATGGGGTGAGTGGGTGGGGTTGATTATTCCACAAAGAGATTAGGATGTGCATGAAAGTGAGGGTGCCAAGGCTAAGCAGATCAGTGTAGGATGCAGGTACAGCTTATAAAGCACCTTCAATGTAAGGGTAACAGCTTGTTCCTGAGAGCACGCAAGCCACCAGCAGATGGGAGTAGCTGGAAGTTGGCTAGTGTGTGCTTTTTGAGACATAGTGGCAGGAAGGAGAGGGAGTACTGCTGGGACAGGAGTGAGAGCATTCTGGGAACTTCAGGATCATACACACACACACATACTCACACACACACACTGATGCCTATTAGGCAGGTCATCACTTGATAACGCAGGAAACACCCTGCTCTACATCATGTGAAGACTTACAGTCTATCTGGGGTTGGGTGGAGAAAGCAGAAGAGCCAACCAAGCAAGCAGATTTGAGTATCTGCTGGTGTTAGGAGCTGGCAGGGTGGGGTGGGGAGAGCAGAAGAGAAGGGGTGGTAAGGAAAGAACTGTCTGACAAGTTGACGTGTCAGCAGAGACCTAAGAGACAGACAGTGGAGCTGAAAGCATTTGGGCATACACAGGTAGAGAAGAATGTCTGGGGGGAGCTACAAGTGGGGCTGAACTGATGGCAAAAGGAATACTATCATGGGCCAAGGAGGTGGGTAGTGAGCCCCTAGGAGCTCTACCAGGAATGAACAAGGGGCAGGGAAGAAAATAAGGAGCTCAAACCAAGCATGTCAGAGAGATGACGTCTTTATCCGATGGAGAGACCCACTTGGCTGGTGTGCAATCCACTCTCTGATCTAGGGAGGCATTTCCCTTGTTGGCTGCTGTTTTCCTTCTGTGCCTTTGCCATTGCACTGGGCTATGCTCCATCTATGGCTCCAATGTTGACCATTATTTCTGCTGGAGAAATGCCTCCAAAAACATGGTAAGTATATCACAAGGCCTGGGTGAGCCCTGCTAAAAACTGTATCTAGATCCTGGGGGAGACCAGGAATGTGGTAGGTCCAGGGAAGTGGTTTGTCTGGCCCACACAGTACACATGGGAAGGGAAATTTTGTCAGAGAGACAGCTGAAGAAAGTCAGCTGTGCCTAAGGGCTCTGTGCATAGTTCTGTCCTTGGCATCCAAGCTACTTTTGTATAACAGAGCATAGAGTAAGTGTAATTTATTTATTTATTTATTTATTTATTTATTTAGTCAGTCAGTTAGTTTTGTTTGAGATAGTCTTACTGTGTAACCCAGGGTAGCTTAGAACTCTCTAGCTTAAGTTGGCCCCACACTCCAGTTAATCCTCCTGCCTTAGCCTCCCAAATGCTGAGCTTGTAGGAAGAATATCATTTGAAAGCTTCCCACACTAAAGGAAGGAAAATGGCAACAGAGGCAAGTGCACCATGGGCTCAGAATGCAGGCAGAGAGAGGAAGGTAGGTGAGCTGAGAGGTCAGGGGGATATGAGGTATAGTGGCGATATGAGGGTTTAACAAGAAAGACTGTGTGTGAGTTTGTGTGTGTGTGTGTGTGTGTGTGTGTGTGTGTGTGTGTGGTGTAGGGGGTGGTCACAGTGTAGACCTGACAAGCTTACAGTCTCTTCCTCATTTCCCAGAGATCTGGTTCCTGGGCACAGCCCAGCCTCAGACTTTAGTGGCTCTGCCAACCTTGGATGAGTGGCATAGGTGGAGCTCTCTCGGAGGCACAATGAAAAGGAAGAGTGTTTTATTTTCTACCAAAATAAAGGAAAATCGTTTTCCCTTAACTATACCAATACCACTGGCTACTCAATATGTTTCACACCCAACAGGTCTCCAGGTCTCTGTACACACTAACTGGTGTCCTGCAATTTAGTTCAGTCCTGGCACTATCATGAGTTTTGTGTATACAGCTCTCACAGGGTTGAGACCTATTAAACATAGAAAGGGCTCATGATGGAATTTGGACACCTAAACTGTGAACTAGGCATTCTCTTCACACTACAGATTAGCTAATCATAGCAGGCCCACCACATGCAATTCCAGCATTCTGCAGCCTGTAGAAGGATTACTACAAGTTTAATGCCAACCAGGGCTAAATATCCTATCTCCAAAAATATAAACAAACCGATCAACCAACAAGCAAATTAATCAGAATGCTGCTGGGAGGGATAGGAGAGCAGACAGACAGACACACTCAGGGGATGGGCAAGTATGTGAGTGTGGCCTGGGGGCTTCATCAGATGAGGGTCCACACAGCATTTGGAATGAATGTGATTACTTTGAAGCCTCAGAGGCTGATGGAGGAACATGCTGTGTTCTGTGTGAAAGAGGTAAGGAGCTGGGCAGGGAAGAGCATGACCAAGAGGAAACAGAATGACAGCACCACACCACAGGCTTTCTGAGCTCCCAGAGGATGCTGGGGGCTTAGCTTGCCTGTCTGCACTCCCCTTCGCACACTTGATCTTCTTATGGGTTTGAGTGGGGCTAAGCCACCCACATGCTCTCCTGAGGGAAGCCGTGAATGGATCTATTGGCTAGGCTTATTCAAGGATGTGACCCAATAAAGAGTGGGGGCATTGGCTGGAGTTATTGGGGATACAGGTTCTCATTCTACTGTGGCTGGCAAGTGCACACAGGGGAGCAGAGAGCCGAGAGGTAAAAAAAGAACAAGGCTTGAACATCCAGATCCAACTATTCTTGAAACTAATAGTGTCCTTGGGGTTTTCAATTACACGTGGCAATAAAGTTTCTATTTTGTTTAAGCCAACTTAAGTTGTGTTTCTGACATTCACTATGGAAACGGTTCCAACTAGTCAGGAGCCAGAAGGGAAAGCAAGATGAAAGTTCTTCCAGGTCTCTTTGATCTCATAAAACAGGGACAAATGACTTCCTTTTCCAACTGTAGCATGCCTGTCCCCAAGAAATGTGGGTTACCCCAGAAAGAAAAAAAAAAAAGCATTGTCACCAGGGTAGGTAGGACCTGACCTGCGGGCCTGAAAGTCTGAAGCCAGCCTAGATAACTTAGACCCTAGAATCTTTTCCTGTACTTTCCTCACTATCGAATATCCTTCCCCCTCCCCACATCCCCAGACTGGGGGCTCAGTACACCCCCTGTTCTTAGGTAGATTTTGTGGACACCCCTTCCCACCCTGCCCTCAGTACCTCTCATAGCCTCTTTGTTGCTTTCTTCACTCGACACAGTTTACGATCGTGGGTTTGATTAGGATGTGTGAACTTCATGCAGGGAGGAACCACTGCCAGCTCTAACGCTACTCAGAATATGATTCTGCAACCAGTAGCTTCCACATCACTTGCAAGCTTCGGAGTAATGAGAGGTCCTGGCTCAAGTCACTGATTGGCAATTTCTAGCAGTGGCTGTGCACACTGAAGTGTGCAAACTTCAACTTGCTGGCCCCAGAAACACCTTTCTACCTCCTCTTGCCTCACAGAAAAGGTCTAGGCTGCTGTCATGTTATCTCTCTGCTCCCTGTCTTTCCCCTAACATCATGTCTGCTACCAGGGTCACTATACCTGTGACAAAAGGCTAGTCAGAGCAATCCCTCAAGGGGGTGATGAGAGAGGGATCCCCTAAGAGTTCTGAGGCATACAATCACCCACAGAGGAGCTCTTCCAGTTGGGACATAACCAGAAGCTCCAGCTGGCCCCTGTTGGGTTGGGCAGGCATGCTAGAAGGTCATGAGGCAGACCTAGCCTAGCAAGCCTGGCAGCAGTTCACAGAGCCAGCCTTCCTCCAGGCTGCTGTTCTCAGGCTCTCACAAACCCAGGAAGGGCTGAGACAGGGAATGTTTGAACAGCAGATAGACCTTCTCCACACCCTCCTCTCCCAGCCACAGTAGATGCCAAGGGGCATGCCTGCTTTGGGTCCAGGCTGGACCCAGAGTCCTTCTTTGATCTGAAAGACTTGTCTTTACTGGGTTATTTATTTGTAATAACTACTGTGGTTTCCTACTATTCTAAATACACCAACAGGAAGCCAGCAGGCAAGAGCTCTACAGTAGAACCAGTTGCTTCTCTCAGAGCCTGCCTTATTGTGTTACCTGTATCCTATCTCTCAGGTGTGACCTGAATGAAGCCCTGGGCTATGCAGCAAACGCCCACACTCTCAGGAAGAAAATGAGTTTTGGCAAGGCATGGCTAGAAATCACAAGGCTCTGGGCCTCAGCCTTATCTACACAGGGGAAACATGTACTTGGTACTTTAGCACTTGCTTAAGATCGTGAGCTGTGACTGGTAAATGCAAGACACAGAGTCTTGCCTGTAAAAGCCTCTTCAAAGTCCCAGGACCCTTGACTGGCCACCAGGAGACACCAGGGTTCCACGTAATTGCTTTCTTTGTCAATACAAAATTCCACTGTGAGAATGCTCAAATGCACAAGCAATGCTTAAGCACTTTACAGTGAACCTTACTGACCCACAACTCCCTGCTACCAGCAACACCATGTTCTGTTTGACATTTCATGTAACTAGCCACTCGTCTGTCTATCCATGTTTCTGTCCGTTCAAAAATCAACCTTAGTTCCTTGATGCACTTCTAAGTAGAGTGAAGAAATTGCTGCCTTTCTAATGAGTTTGGTATGTACACTGTACACTAGAGTTCAAAATCCATCCCCATGAATGAGACACACAAAGCTGAAGGATGTGTGTATTGAGTTTGGGCAAACATATTGTACCTATTAACCAAAGCCCCACGCAGGCCCAGAACAAGGCTGTTGTTCCAGTAAGCTTCTGCAGGTCCTTGCCCAGTCTAGTCTATTCACGGAGGGCAACCATTTCTCTAGTTGTGAGTATCGGAGAACAGCACACGTTTTGCTTCTTCCAGAATTCACATCAAAGAATTTTACAGCACGGGACCCTTTGTGCAAAACTGCTCACGATCAGTTGACTTTAGAGAGACATCTTGACTGTTGCATGTGTCATCAGGAGTTCATGCTAAGTCGTAGCCAGTTGTGCACGTATATACTATGTATGACATATGGTGGCTTTGGTACTGCTATTCTAGGCAATTCCCATAAAGTAATACTGGGGACTAAAGAAGAGTGTAGTTTTGCTCTGAAAACCGAAGTAGACAGCCAAGATGCTGCGAAAGTAAGCATTCTTGGTTTAGATCCACTCCACAACTTACTGGGCTGGATTGGGCAGATCCTGGTGTTGTAGCAACCTGTCTATGAGAGATACAGGCCATGTTTCCTAGTGGATGCCAGGGACTACAGACAGCTCCAAAGTAAGTGTGTACACATTACACTAAAGGGAACTTTGGGGTCATTTGGGCACAAGCACTCTAATGCAATGACAACAGAGTGATAACGGACATGGCTTCTAAGAGGCTAACAGATAGCTAACACAAGGTTCACTGTAAAGTGCTTAAGCATTGCTTGTGTATTTGAGCATTCTCACAGTGTGGTAGTGTTGTTAAATTTTAAACATATGAATTATATACTTCTTAAATTTTTTCCTTGACAGTTTTGGACCATGATTGACTATGGATAACTGAAGACACAGAAAATAAGACCACATACAGAAGAATCTGGGAGGGGGGTGCCTCTCTGTTCTCCAGGTTCCTCAGCTCAGAGGTCCTGGGAGTTGAACAAGCATCCTCACATGGCTGGGAAGCATCCAGCAGAGCACATGGCAAGGCTTCAAAAAACTGGGGAGGAGAAACTTTGCCTGTTAATAGGTAGGAGCTTGCACCTAGTGCCACACAGTAGCTCTGTGAGTCGTGGAAATTTCCATGGGCTCCTTTTAAACTGCAGCATTCAAATTATTTTATGATATTATCTTGTGGGTTTATTTTTTCCCCATGTTCCCCTATGTTCCCCACCACCTTCCTTCATGTTTCCTGGCTGAGGCTCCTCTCTAGCACAAAAATAGGTTAGTGCATTCAACCTACTGGATGGTTTGGGAAACTCTCAGATAATAGCTACGTGTGGCAGTTCACACCTAGATTTTCAGCATTTAGGAGACTGAGGCAGAAGAGTTGTAAATTTTAGGTCAGCCCAGGCTACATAGTGAGATTCTGTCCCAAAAGACAGGAGTTAGGGAGGAGTCAGCTTAGAAAAGTACCTGTACACACACACACACACACACACACACACACGCACTCACACTCACTGGAGTGTGCCCAAGCATACATCACTGGTATTCTCTGAATGTTCAGAGCAATGACTGGTGTTCACAGTTACTGGAAACCAGACACTCTGGGAGAGTTATGGCTTCTGAAGTCAGAACACTGACTGTAGTACAGGCCAGCCTCAGGTTCCCTGCCTGTGAGAAGGTACCAAGAGTGAAATGTAAGGAGAATATCTACCAAGTGCTTGAAGCAGCCCCTGGACCCTCAGGCTTCAGCCCATGCTGGGTTCCCAGCTAGAAATGGTGGCCAAGCAGCAAGCATAGTCCCTGCCTCCAGCTCTGGCTACATTTCCTGAGCTGAGCAAAGGTCCATGATGCTGGTTGACTACATTGTCCAAGATCTTCCAGAAGCTTCTTCTGGTAAAAGTTATTCCTTACTGAGAGGGGAGGGGTATCCGGTCACAGAGAAGAGGGGATTGTCACTTAGGACGGTCCTTACTAGTTTACCCACAGCCCACAGAAGTCCAAAGGATGGGTGACCAGACTTGCCTGACTCCAGCCTTTTCCTGACTCTGTTTGTCACAGCAATTAAGTCTCTAAAGCTGTATTTAGAATCTTCTCCTTCAGTTATTTTGAAATGTTCATGTAATCAGAAGTCACCTACTAATGCCCAAATTATTTCTCCTACCTACTGTAGCTTTGTGCCTGTTCCTTAGATTCTCCTTTCCTTATCTGAGGTGACAGCTCTGCTAACTACTGTAGTATAATCATTCCACCATGAGTGAGTGCATCAAAATATAACTTTGTGGTCTAGATGTATAATTCAGTTGGCAGACTGCTTGCCTAACACACATGAAATCTTAGGTTCAATCCCTAGCACCATATAATGCACTACATATAATGCACTACAGTGGCATATGTCTATGACCCCAGCACTTGGGAAGTGTAACCAAGAGATTCGGAAGTTCAAGGTCTCCCTTGGCTACATAACACGTTTGAGACCAACTGGAGCTCCACAAGACTCTGTATCAAAACAAGACAAAAAAGAAACACCACTTTGTATCACGTAAATAGATGGTCACTTGCCAATATAAAGTAGGCATAAAGCATGAAAGTGGGGGCCCCACAGAACCCTTGACTTCTTCAAGGAAATCACAGAGAAAACTCAGTGAAGTGCAACCTCAATTCTGGTCAACACATGTTTTGCATATCAGATTGAACAAAAAAGAAATTGTCCATGTTTAACTGTTACAAAAATGTGGGGCCCATAAAATTCAACCTGTTCATCATTTAGCTGCTCAGTGCACACAGACACCATTGTGTCCGAGCCTGGGTGTGAGGGGGACACAAGATTAGAGGGACAGAGCTGCCTTCAGAGTGTGTGTTGATTTTTTTTAATCTAATCTCCTTGTTTGCATCCCTTTCCCAGGGTACACCACCTTTTACTCTGAGATCTATGCCTTGAAACTGAGCCAGTCACTTTCTTAGGGGTTCTGGGGCACCAAAGGCTTCACTCTGAGCAAAGTCTACACTCTGTTCACGTCATCAGAAATGAGAGATTGCAAGATCACCTCCCGAAGCCAGACTTATCTTGGAGACTTGGAAGACTCCCCCATTAGTAAAATTACTAGACCAGGATTTTTACTGACTGAACACCAGTGGTCATTTTTATCCTGACCCCCAACCCCATCTTATGGCCCACTTTTGATTCCAAGATAAGCTCTGTCTTCCTCTATCTCTAACATCTATCTATGCTGGCTGAAGGCAGTTGGCATTGATTCCTGTATGGCAACCAGAAGAGCCCAACTCCCTCACCCGTTAAGGACAGTCTGACTTCTGCGTGGACTTCTGTCCTATTCTCTACATCCGCTCCTGTGTATTGTCCTCATTGTCTTTCATGCTTAATATGTTGTAAAAACAGAGGAAGTGATTCTCTGACTCATTCTGTATCCCAGGGCAGGACCCACGGGTCACCTGGATGACCTGGGAGGATTTGTGATGAGGCAGAGGGCGTGGACCACAGGGCGATGCCCACAGCTACTCAGATATCTATAAGGGTGTGCTGGAATTCAAATCAGAACAAAGATGGGGGGAAAATCAAATAAACTGAGAAAGTTAGCAACACACAATCTTCCTTTGGGGTTAAAAATGAGCTAAGCCCCACCTTGTTTGTCTGGTCTCCGGCGTCCTGACATAGGATGAATGTACTGACATAAAAGTACTTACTTAGAATAGGGAAAAAGGTTGTTTTTTTGTTTTTTGTTTTTGTTTTGTTTTTACAAAAACCAAAAAAAAAAAACAAACCAAACTAAACCAAACCAAAACAAAAAACCAACACATCTCAGTTTAAAGGAAGGCAGTGCAAAGGAAATGCCAGGCTGGCTCAGATTTCCTGTGTTACATAAGTAGGGACTGTGCTTCATAAGAGATGAAGAAAACTCTCCCAGTGGCTACTTATCATTCATTCTTCTCCAAGGAAACAAAGGAGAGAGATTGAAAGTAGAGATTATTTCAAAGTAGTTTTCTGGTAAGGGAGGCTTCATTGTACTGGCCATTGAGAGAGATTTATCTATACCTCAGAAGTTAAGTGGTTTGTGCAAACTCAGCATGAATCCTAGGGTCTAAATTATTAGTTGTTCAAGCTCTTGCATTTTCTACTGCTCAGAGAGGCAGAGGGTGTGAACCACAGGGTGATGCCCACAGCTATTCAGAGGTCTATGAGGGTGTGCTGGAATCCACATCAGAACAAAGATGGAGCAAGGTCAAATAAAGGGAGCTAAGAATTCCGCTAGCACACAGTTACAAATTCTCAGGTGTCCCTCCTACTCTGCACCTTTCTGATCCCATTTCACCTGTGTGCCACCTTTGACTTCTTACCTTCTTTTCACTTCTCCAAGCCAGGCTCTGTATTCTGATATGCGCAGTGGCCTCCACAGATACCTCCTGCCATCTTGTGACTGTCACCTGCACTGCCCTCACTCAACATTCTCAACGGTGGGTCTCATGTTTTTTATTCTTCTAGAATGTCAGTACCACATGAGGACATTCAACATGGCTCCCAAATGATTCCCAGACTCACCCCTCAAAACCTGTCATCCTCCACTTCCTAGACGTACCTACAAAGATGGTCCATCAGCTACCAAGGCCCTCTGTGCTTACATGGTCTGTGCCTGAGTTACCAGAGTTGTCAAGGGGGCCTGAAGTCATCGCTTCCCTGGAAGAAGTTGCAAGAACTGAACGCTTCCCTCTTTACTCCCATCCTATAAAGCACTTGCCTTTTGTTTCTGTTGTTATTATGGGATGTTATTGCATGAGATGTCCATGCTGCTAAGTGGGCTACCAAAGGGCTGGAGGTCTTATTTTCTTTGTTCCTCTAGCTCTTATCCAAGATCTGACCCAGAACAGACACTTGGGAAATACTTGTTGGATAAAAAAACAGAATTCCTGCTCCCCAGATCACTGGAGCAAGGTCTCACCCAGGTAGTGTTGAAGATAGCAGCCACTGGCCCATTGTACCTCATTTTCCCTCTCTTATCCCTAGTCCTGCAGTGGAGAGACTGGTAGTAGATCCAAGACTGTGTGGCACCTTCCCCTCCCAGACCCCTGACCTTGCAGGAATTTGCACCACTTTGGGTGGCTCAGCTGATTGGCTGGCCCCAGGTGACCACTGAATGAAGATTGCTAATAGTCTCCAAATATAGCATCAAGCCTGATTAGGAATCACTGCCCCCCACCTAGTTCCTGCCATGAGTACCCTGCATTACCTACCCTTCCTCTGACCAGACTGGTCCATACAGGCCAGCATTCCAGCCACCTATCTTGCCAACTGAATCACTCCAGTACATAACCTTTATATTACTCTTACTCCAAAGCCCCAGTGCTGGCTCCTCCCAGATACCATGGCTCAGAGAAGGTGTTCTTCATGTGGTTGTCACAGCTGGCAATTGTTCTTCAGCATGAAGTAAGTAGAATCGGCCTCCCTTGAGGGTTTTTGTCTCTGCCTTGACTTAGTGTTTCCCTTGCCTGGCATCTCTTCCCGCCTATTCATATAGCTCTCTTCCTTTGATATATACACAGGTATAGCATTTTTTGAGACAGGGTTTCTTTGTGTAGCCCTGGCTGTCCTGGATCTTGCTCTGTAGAACAGGCTGATCTCGACCTCAGAGATCTGCATGCCTCTGCCTCTCAAATGCTAGGATTAAATGTGTGCACCACCACCCAGCTACTTTGGCATATTTTAACTGAGTCCCGATTTTGTGGATTCACTGATAGGACACCAAGAGACAACTCACTTCCTTGTGTCCTGTCTTTCTCCCAACTGTCTCTAGGAGTATCACTCTTAACCACAACTTTAACAACTTTCACAGGAAGAGAAACCACAGGTGTCCCTGATTCCTTTGTCCTTTGCATCTGCCCCAGTGACCAAGCTGGAGCTGGGGAATTACTGGCCTGGGAAGTCTGTGATCATTAGCAGGGCAAGTAACTGCCCTTGTCATGGCAGGGTTGATGGAGAGAGAGAGAGAGAGAGAGAGAGAGAGAGAGAGAGAGAGAGAGAGCAGGTCAACTAAGGCTTTGTGGCTGAAACAGAGCACGGAGCCCTTGCTGAGAGAAAGGCAGTGAGCTTCTGGAAGTTCCTCCTCACTCGGGAACCATGGCGAAACCACTGAGTGTAGATGTTGATGAGGGAGAAGGTGGTGAGGTTCAAGAGGGAGGTGTGAGCTTTAGATGTTGTTTAAAGAGTCCCCATTCAAGGCTACCCTGAGCTACACAGCAAATTCCAGATTAGTGGGGGGCTATACAATGAGACCATGTCTCAAACAAAAAAGAAGTCCCTAAAGCCATCTGTATGTGTCACTGACCAAGGGAAGAGCAAACTTCCAAGACTGAAGCTTGAGCGCACAGACATGATTAGCCTTGGCCTTGTCTTAGAGACTGTTCCCTGGTCTTGTTTCTGTGTTACAGCATCAAGGTCAACTGCTTCTGGGGTGCAAATTCCCACACCCCCTCCTTCTTCACAGGAGTCCCTTCCTATCTAAAGGCAAGTGAACACCTCCAGGCCATCGATGTTATCAGAGTGTTTGAAGTTGCTGTCTGGCACTTTGCGGGGCTGGCAGTCCACCTGCCATATCTGGCTGCCAGCCAGCCACACCACCTGCTCAGTTAGGGCCACCTTCTTGCCATCCACAGCTGCTGAGCGGCTCTGCTCTGACATACTCCAGGCTGTTAGGTTGTTCTGGATTCACCCTCCCTGGGCTGATCCTCACTGGAAGGAAACACCCCTAAAAGATACATCCTTAACAGGGATTTAGGTTAATTTCCACCTCCCCAGAGAAAAGCCAGGCCCCGTGACAGTCCTGATCAAGAGAAAAAGGCTCCAAACACAGGCTTGGCCCAGGTCTCAAGTCTATAACTAAGCTGTTCCAGGTACCTGACCTGTAGCTACAGCTCCTGTAGCAAAATGAACAACACAGAGGCCATCCACCCAGCATGAAAGTTCAAACTGGGTTCAAATCCAGGCTTCCTTCATCTTCTGTTGGCAGAAACAGAAAACAGTGCAGCTACCTCAGAACACAGTCAGGCTTTTGCTCAGTGGGTTACCACAGGACCCTGAATGTCCGTCTACTCCTACATGTAAACTCAAGAGAAATAAAAATCTTTCCCATGGAAAAAATTTACATATAAAATTTTACACATAGCATTCATCGTTCACAAAAGCCAGCACAAATTTCCATCAGCTGATGAATGGATAAATAAATATGGTCTTTCTACAAAACAGAATATTATTCAGCCAGACAAGGGGACAATGTACTGACACATTTTCCACAAAGATGAGCCCTGAAAACATGCTCAATGAAAGAGACCAGAAAGACCTCATTTTGACTGATCTGATGCATTTATCAGAAATGTCCACAACTGACAAAGTCACAGACACAGAAATCAGCTGAGTGGTTGTCAAGCACTGGGAGAGAGGTGATTGGAAAGGGACAGTAGCCAATGACTGCTAAGTTGAATGCACAAAATGTCCTAAAAGTAGATTATAGTGGTGCCAGTTAAAAGACCCTCTACAAAAACTATTTAATCACACACTTTAAAAGAAGGCATTATAGATGCAAATTACATTTCAGTAAAGCTGTCAGAGAAAAAAAAAATCTAGTCATTTTCTCAGTCTCCATTGGACAAGTCCCTGGGCCTCTGTTAAGCTGTGGTCTTGTCTGTCACTCAAGGATGAGAAAGAATATCATAACGACTGGACTGGTGTCATGTAGCCCATAAAAACTGTTAGAGACCATTCTAGTTACTGCCATTATGACAATCTAGGCTTCTACATTCATTGCCACACTCTCTCAGCAGCATGGTCTGGTATGTAACTTTGCTTTTGACTACATGGGAAAGAATGATGCTTAGTATGCTGACTGTCCAACAACTAGGAAGTAAATGGCTGAATCAAGGTTAATTTTTGCTTGGTCTCATTCCAAAGTCCCCCAACTCCTCACTTGGGAAGCATAGATAGGATACCTACTGCTTATCAGCACTAGATTTGGCCCTAGGGAATCAGTATCTAACAGAGTAGCTCTGTTTTCTGTTTTCTTAGAGCTTGCAATTTACTGGGGGTAGATAACATCAATCAATCACCAAAACAAATGAATAGCAAATGACATTGTAAATTATTGCCACAGAATGCCATGGAGAGTATGACAAAAGGGACTGAATTCAGAGGCCTGTGTATTGGGCTACCTGTAGGACCTATGTACTTGGCCAGGAGAAGAGACAGCAAAGTAACTGGCTGACATGGCCTTAAAGATGCATGTCACACTCTGAACTCTATACATGAGTTTATGCAGGTGGGGTGGGGTGGGGACATATAACTCTATAGCAGAATACCTATGGATCTGATGCTACAGAAGAAGTTGGAAAACAAACAAAGAAAATGTGTTCTGATGGTCTTTTCCTGGTCTTTCCTTCCTTCTGCCATCTGGTCTGACCTAAAGTAAATTACTGGTCTGTGTGGGGACTTGGATCCACATGAGCGAGTTTAGGAAGCCCTGCCCCCTGAATCAGGTGGGCGTAGTAGAGAGTGTGCACACCCAGGGCAGGGTCAGGCTGAGGTGCAGCTGGGGTGAGTAGAAGGGGTGTATCAGGGAACTCTCCCAGCTCTGGATAGGAGAGCAGGTCCTGGAATGTCTGCTTGCGTCACAAATTATCAGGTGCATCTTTGCACAAGACTTCTAGGCTCAGTTTTCTCCTACTTCCTCTGGCTTAATGTGGCCCCGCCTGGTGATTCTGTCTAGCTCACTTACAAGACTTTCCACCTCAGTCCTGGCCTGTCTGCCCCACAGTCACTGCCAAAGTCAACATAGAAAGTTAAAGCCTGGAATGTATGGTGTCCTAGACTCAAGTAAGCTAAAATCAGTCCAGGAAAACTGTTTGGGGAGGACACTTGTCCTCCCTAGACAAAGACTGTAGAGGGAGAGTGGAGAAGGAGACCAGAGAACCAGAACCTGCAGGGAAGTGAATGTCAGCACCCTGTGTACGCAGGGGCTAGTGACAGGTCTCTGTGCCATGATCTCAGGACACCCATATATCAGTTTAAAGTCACTTCTCACTTAAGGCATCTAGGCTGGGTGATTTAGAGGACATTTCTAATGCTGAGAACTGGACACGCTGTGCACTGTGTTCTGGTGTCCTGCTCACCCAACAGAGCCTGCGTTTGTCTGGGTTCTATGCCTTGCTGGAGTCGAGAACAAGTAGGAAGCCCTCAGCATCTCTGCACATCTCTGATGTCTGAGAGTCACCTCCTCACTCCACCCAAACCCCTGCCACTCTGAAGTGACAGGCAATGAAGTAGGAACACAGGAAATAAAGGGTGTCCTTGTACAGCAGCTGGTCGGCTTCAACTGGCTTTTAAAAGCTCCAACTGAACAGAGTAGAAATTCCTCTCTAGGCTGCCACAGCCTGTGAGTCACCCTGGGGGTGGCTTTCAGTAGCATTCTTATACCATGGAGGCCATGGTCATCCAAAAGCCCAGAGAGGAAGGAACAGGCAGAGTTGTAACCTGCCTAAGCTTAGGAAGGAGACTGCAGCTGTTCCCGCCCCCTCCATCCTGGCATTCTGCTTATTTTAATGGGGTTTTTTTTTTTTTTTTCCTGGCCTGGGCTTCTTTTCCCCAGATGCACTAAAGATCCTAGGGCATATGTTGTCAGGGGATACAGTCTGGTGGGTGGGGGACTCAGGTTTAGAAGCCCAGGGCAGTTTCAATTTGTCTTGCAGAAGGAAGAGTGGTCACAGGAGCAGGAAGCCCACGCCCACTGGCCAGCTGCTCTCTAGGCTAGATTGGGTGAAGTGAGGACCCATTAGCATGGCTGTAGGGTGATGGCCTTGGTGGCATACCTTCTGGAGATATATGTCTGGTCAGCTTCCCAATATTGGCTTCCATCCTCACCTGGCCGTGTTTCAAATTCGTGGAAGGGCTTGGGTAATTCTTGCTCCTCCTCCTCCTCCTTGCCTTAGATTTGCCATCTGTAAAGCTCTCTCTCTCTCTCTCTCTCTCTCTCTCTCTCTCTCTCTCTCACTCTCTCTCTCTCCCTCCCTCCCTCCCTCCCTCCCTCCCTCCCTCCCTCCCTCCCCCTCTCTCTCTCTCTCTTCCCCCCCTCTTTCTCTGTCTGTCTGTGTCTCTCTGTGCCAAGTGGCTGCAGTCTCTAAATCATCTGTGCCAGGCTCTTGTCAGAGTGTATAAGGGACCTTTCTCCTGAGCCTAAGCTGGACTGCCAGGAACTGAGTAAGAGGTTAAGGGAGATAGGAGGTAAGGAGAAAACCTTTCAGATTGTAAAATTCACACCTGCTCCTATTCACACTCCAGGTCCTCCATGCCGTACACAGGGGCAGCAGGTACAAGTGAGAGGGGCTTCTTCTGGGCAGGTCTCTTTGACTGCTGAATGAATGTAAGCACAGCACATGTGGGCTGGATGCAGACAAGGCTAAACGAGTCAGAAATTCAACCTAGCTCTACTTACTAGTTCCAGGCCCTGGGACCCATTAGTTCCCTTGTTCTCTTCATTCTGGCCCTCAGAACCTAGAACAGTGGGATATGCACAGTAGTTTTCCTGACAGGCCATGGAGATGGCTAGTGTTGTTCTAATGGTTCACTAGACTTGTCCTGGTTACCAGGTAGTTCCTCCTGTGTACCTCAAACCTCTAAGGCCATCTTGCCCAGTTCAGGGCATCACCCCTCTAGCCAAACTCCTTCTCTCTCTCTCTCTCTCTCTCTCTCTCTCTCTCTCTCTCTCTCTCTCTCTCTCTCTCTCTCTCTCCACTGTTTTCAATCTCAAAGTTGATGGCCTGAAACACTAACCTGAACAAACTAGGTCACTTCCTGGATCTCTCCCCACACGCTCACCCCTGGTACCTCCTTGATGACAGCATCCTCCACACTGTCCTCCACAGGTCTCTGGAATTCATCTCCTTACTTCCTGTTTCCCTGATCTAATCTTCTCTCAAGTCTCCCTGCAGTATCTCCAGGATTGTAACCCTCTCCACACCCAACCAGAACCATGGCTTCCCTTTGTCCTCAAATTCCTCAACCTTTATCTGCTGGTCTGGTCTGCCTCTCGCTGTCCAGCAGGACAAGGCTTCTGTGGAGAGTTATTGACTAATGTATCAGTGAACATGGCAGCCCAAAAAAGGGTTTGGGGGAATGGAGAAGGTCAACAGTGGGAGAAAAGAATGAAAAGAAGTCAAGATGAGGAACTTCTGATAGCCTAGCTGATAGCCTTCACATGACCAGGACTGTTTCAGAGACTAAGAAAAGGACTTAAGGAGTAGCACACCCACCTTACAAGCACGGGGATCTGAGTTCAATCCCTAAGACTTCACATTAAAAAAATCCAGGTATGGTAATACAGTTTAAATCTCAGCACATAGAAGACAGACAGGTAGATCCCAGGGGCTCACTAGCCAGCCAGTCTAACCTACTTAGTGAGTTCAAAGCCAGTTAGAGAAATCGTCTCAAGACACAAGGTGGATGGCACCTGAGGAATGACAGCTGATGTTGTCCTTTGGCCTCAGAACACACATGCATTCATAAACATAAACGTGCACAGACATATAGACATACACATAGACCCACATACACAAACAGATGACACCCGAATGAGTTTCCATGTGGGTTGTTGAAGACCTGACATTGTGTCTTTGGGAAGAGGTTTAGCTTAAGAGGAGTTCAAGACACTTGCAACACCAATGTGATGGGTAGTATTATATCAACTTGACAGATGCTAAAGTCATCTGGGAGGAAGGGATCTCAATTAAGAAAATGATTCCCATAAGATCAGGATGTAGGCAAGCCTGTAGAGCATTTTCTTAATTAGTGATTGATGGGAAAGGGCCCAGCCCATTGTGGATGAGGTCATTCCTGGGCTGGTGGTACTGGATTCTACAGGAAAGCAGGCTGAGCAAGCCATGAGGAGCAAGCCAGTAAACAGCACTTCTTTATGGCCTCTGCATCAGCTCCTTCCTCCAGGTTCCTGCCTTGCTTGAATTCCTGTCCTGACTTCCTTCAGTGAAGAACTATAATCTGGAAGTGTAAGCCAAATAAACTCTTTCTTTCTCAAGTTGCTTTGGTCATAGTGTGTCACCACAGCAACAGTAACCTTAATTAGGACAACCAGTGTCACTTATAATCTGTTCCAGGAACCATGCTAGGCACTTTCCATTCATCTCCATAAGTGATTGTGACCAGGAAGGAACCGATGCTCTATTGTATAGATGATGGGTTAGGAAGTTTGGTAATTCTCTCAAGGTCCTATGGCCAGTTTTAGGAAGAGTTGTTGGCCGCCTCTGACTCTATCTGATCACAGAGCTTATGCCTTGTCCCTTCCCCCTTCCCCATGAGATGCTGCCATTGATCCCTACTGATACGGCCAACTGCACTGACTGATTGGCCTCTCTTGGCCAACATCTTTTAGCGGGTGGGCACTTGTGTCTACCAAGGATCTGGGAGAGAGAAAACTATGAGCAGAGAAGGGGATAATAGAGACAGAAAGACCTGCAGGAGGCAGGAGGCAGGAGGCAGGAGGCAGGAGGCAGGAGGCAGGAG